>NW_010972753.1:536981-557293 GCF_000737465.1 Haliaeetus leucocephalus
GCGGGGCGGGCGGCTTCCGCCCTCGGGGCGGCGAGGGCCAGCGGAGCGGGAGCGCGGGGCCGGCGACCCGAGCAGCAAAGGTCAGGCTAAATGGTCAAAAGTAGAGGGCGTTTTATACATCCTCTTCCTGAGTTCGCCAGACAAAACGCAGAAGGGCGGAACATGTGTTGGAAGCCTTTTCTTTCGGCCTTAAGAAATGCCCTTCTGAGATCCCGTAGAACGAAAGGCAAAAAAAGGCAAGACTTCATCCCAGCCTTGGCTTTCCAACTTAATAAACAAACAAGATTTAGAGGTGTCTGATGGAAAAGAACCCGCTATTCCCACAGGCACTCCCGAGGGGCGTTAGGCAATGTGCACTTTTGACTCCATTTGCCCTTGCACGAGTCGGGCTTCCATGCTGTAGTTCCTCAACATGAATGGGACAGGAGCCAGCAGAAAGGGAAGTCAGGCAGAGAGAACCAAGACTTAGACACCTGACAGAGACTTAAAAGGAAAAAAAAAAAGACATGTTACATCTGGTTGCAAAATCTTCAGTGAGTTCCCTCTGTGCTCCTGGGCGACAGAAGAAAAACACCACTAAGTGTGGACGGGTGCTGAAGCACAGAGAAGGTGCTGCAGAGCAGCTGGAGGTGTGGGACTGACTCACTCAGCCTTCAGAAAGGATTTTTTTTCTGTTGTCTTTTTTCCTCTCATGTAAAATTACAACACTAACAGAGTTAATTTTTTAATTTTTTTTTTTTTTGGCTGTGCTTACTTCGTTGGCTGTAACTGACAGCCACAGTTGAGCCTTAAAAGCAGACCTCTTTGTTCAGCGGTGGCCATCGGACAGCGTTTCTGCGCAGCAGGAAGGGGACCAGGCACTGCTCGGAGGTTCAGAACTCCATCAGCCAGAGCCCTGCAGCTGCAGTTCAGTGAAGACTGCGCAGTCCCAGACCACAGGCCAGTTCACTCTCCCCTAAATTCTGTACAAACTTCCCGCTTCAGGGCACTGCTTTTTACAAAGATGGCACAGGCCTAGGGAACAGGTTTGCTGAGCAAGGTAGTGCCAGCTGTACGCAGCACATTGCTGTTTATCTATGACTAAGCTTAAAACCTCCTTACGGATGTCCCCGAGTTAGCTTTGCAGCCACAACTAGGTTACTTTGTGCTCTGGGAAGGGGTTCCAGCTTTCACCGAGCTCTGCGCTGCCACAGCTAAACGGCTAGCAGCACACAGGAGACCAAGGACCAAAAGGATATTACAACACCCAATGTGCAAACACTTTTTCAGCTAGTTTAATGATGATAATTATTTACTGAGCTAAAATGATATGCTGCTGTGGGTGCAAAATTTTACTACAGCATGTGCAAAGTCAGAAAAGACTCCCCACCCTCAGGAATGTATCAAATAAAAACAATAAAAAGAATCCTAACATATGTTAGTGTGCAAAAAGAAAACCAAAGACTCCAAGCAGGTCAGTGACAGTGGAATATGCATTTTCATAGGGAATTTAACTACCGAAGCCAAACTCGGCTATGTGCTTTTGCTGATAGTGTTCTTGTGGAAAAGCTTCAGCAGACGTGAGGGCAAGTATTGGCTGGACTGAGTAATGTCAGGGTTTTCTCTGCTAAAAACCAGATCTGCTAGAACCATGAAGGGTTAAATAAGTGGAAGACAATGTAAGGAGTAGGTCAGCATTTTCTCCAAGAGGTTACGTACTAAGGCTCATGTAATCTGAAGAATTGTAACACAGCCCTGTGTAACGACACATTTATCGAAAAGACAAAGTTGATATATTTTACATGTTGTACTTGCTGTAAATTTATTACTTTTTTTACAGTTGAAAATATAAATACAAGAACATCAAATAAATTTACAAGAAACAGTGCAAAGGCAATTAGCCAAATGTTAAAGCATTCACAGAAATGCATTCCAGCTACTAGCATTCCAGTACGATCTTTTATTAACATGCAGTTAAAACCTTGTGGATAAAGACAACAAATACTTTGAATTCTCACTTTAAAGCATATTCAGAGTAGTCTTGGACATAGGTGACCAAAAGAACCCATGTGTTGCGTGCAGCCCCTTACAGGGTCTGGCACTCCACAGTGCAGCACCAGTTTGTCCTAGCGCTTGCTCCAGGAGCATCCAACCTTTGCCCAAGAACACAAGGGAAAAAAGTGACGGCCACAGCTGCACACCTGTGTGAGGAAGAAGAGGCACAACCAGGGTTCAGCAAGAATCTTCACAACGTTGTATGGGCTTTCAGCTGTTGTGCATGAAGAGCCAAAATCCAGCTTTTCAGACAAATACCACAACGAAAATGGAATTTTGCTTCAGGAATTACTGAGCTAGGGCCTCAGGATTTGGCTTGCCAACCAAGGGCCAAAGTACAAGCAGAAATACTCATTAGAATAGCTCAAGAGCTGCCCCTTAAAAACCAGCCACACAGTGAAACAAACAATTTCTCAGCTACTAAATATAGCAGCTAGCATTTATTCTCTGTATTTTTTCTTCAAAAAAATAACACTTCTTTACTTTTCTTTATCATTGCAACTGAGAAATGGCAGTGTGTTTCATCTCTGGAACCACCACTCAAGATAAAATAATGACCCTGTTGAAATCAATGGCAAAAGCTCCCATTGATTTACTCAAGCCACTAACATAACTTAGTTGTATTTAATAACCTACTGACTACTTTATTTATCACTCCCTCACTCATGGCACTCTACTTTGATGATACCCAGTTTCTATCCCTCTGTGGTGTACTAAGAGGTCGCTAAAGGTTCAAGACCAATAGTGTTTGTATTTACAGGTCTGTACTTAAGTGAATATACTTAAACCACTCTAAGTGACTTCACTTACTGAACAAATTAACTTCCATATCATTCTATGTTAAAGTTAATTATCTCAATTAGAGAAAAATGCAAACTTACAATAAAAGTTAAAACAATACCAATTATTTTTCTATACATAGGAATATTTATATTACAGGAAATAAATATAAAAGTATCGTTAAGATGCTTAAAGGTTGATATTTTTGTTTATGTACATCACTATAGTTTGCTACTACAACATACAAAAAGTTGAAGACAGTGTAGCTTAACATTTTTACAGGTAACATCATTTGTACGCACAAGTTGTAACTTCCTACATTTATACAATACTACTATGCATTATATCCAGATAAACTTAGTTGTAATGAAAAAAGTCTAAACAAAACTTTCCTTAAAATGTAAAAAACAACCTCAAAAACCCCTCTAATGAAAAATCAAAATGGAAATGTGCCAGCTGTAATTTGACAACCAAGATACTTTGTCAAAATAGCAGCTTTTTTTTTTTTTTTTTTTTTTTTAAATATTTGCCTTTGTAAATCCTTTGCATGGCTGCCTTGAAGTTCCAGTCCCATATTTTAAATAAAATCAGTTCTTGATCTGCTCACATTATGTAAAACTGTTAAAGTAAATCTCTACTTCACACTGTAAAACAATGTGCTGTTTAAAAGGAAATCACATTTTCTCAATAAAAGTTAAGCTTCCCCTCTTTGAAGTCCTTCTGAGCGAGATATGGCTTTTTTGGCTGCCTGTATCATCCTTTTCTTGAAATACAAGTTGTTTGCCTGAAAAGTCATGGAGACACACATCACCATTCTGTACACTGAAAGAAACACCATTCTTCTCACTGGAAAGATGGCCTGTTGAAACAAAAAAAGTGCATCCCCTATCAGAAAGGTTCAGAATCACGTCTCCCAATGCTTTTTCAGTCACTGCAGGGAGTTCATGCACTCTTTTCAAACAATTTCAAAATGTGGGTTTTTCTGTACGTATTCTGTATGTATTTCTTTTCCTGTGTGAAATCAGTACGAGATGTGAGAGATGTTAATATATTTATGCACAATAGGATTCCATATTTTAAGCAGCGAAGGTCACAATACTCAGAATGTAGACTTTGACTTGGAATAATTATCACTAGGTAAGATGCAAAATACTTCTCATTCTAGTTTTGCTTTAATAAGGTAAGTTTAAAAGGTTTCTCAGGCTTGCCATGCATCTAAAACAAAGTGTTTGAGAAAAAAAGGATTTTCATTTTTTTTTCCTTTGAAAAGCACCCAACTTGCAGCATTTATTTCTGGAGGACAATCAGAATATGGCCTAGGTCCAGTCATGGGTCTAAGCCATATTTAGACTGCGAATCTTACACATTTAGGTGAGTATACCATGAACATGTGTAATACCACTGCTGATTGAAGCTTATTAATGAAATGCTCCACAAATGCTCAGTTCACCAGATAGAATATCCTACCTCTGTGCATCACGTTCTAGATAATTTTGATGAGAACTAGGATTTTTTTATTGTAAGTATTTGTGCAAATGTTCTGGTTGGATTTTTTTCTTTTCTTTTTTTGCAAAGCAGTCAAGTTTAAAAGATCTGCCAGGATCCTGATATCTTATGTATAATATGAGTAGGAGTAAATTATAAGGAATACCATAATGGGGAAACCAAAACCACAACTACTATTTGTTTTGGGAGGGGATCATTTTGTTAAACACTGAGAAATGAGTTCACAAACACAGATGCAGTACTGTAATTTATACCAGAAACAGAATTAATAAAAGACATAAAACATCCAGGTTTGCTATTTGTGTTAATATTCACAACACTTCATATACAAACATCATCATGATTCAGTAGATTTCAGTAAATCTACTGAAAAGGCACAACAGTGAAGGTAGAAAGTGCTTGTGGTTTATGGTTTTAGGAGGAGGAAAAACACCAGTGAGAAACCTCTAGGCAGTGAAAGATGACTCTATTACAGGGATCAAAATCTGAGCCCCTCTAGTATGCCTGGTCCATCAAATACCTCAAATATCCTGGAGCAGAATTCTGCTTTGGCTCTGTCCTCCCCTTTCACTCTCACCACCTCAAGCTTCTGAACCCTTCCAGAAGGGGCAGGGCCACATTACAGGATGCTCTTCAAGTATTTCTTGTTGGGGTCACCAGAAGGAGAAGTATTTGCTGACACCCCTCCCCTGCATTTAATCCCTCCCTCAGAAAGGAATCTGCTGCTTGAGTGACTGGGCTGGACTGCTCTTCTCTATTCTGCTTGGGCCAGGGCCCCCAAGCACACAGGTTTAGTATCGGTCTACCCAAACACTTCCTCTAGAAACTAATCCTTGACTTTAGGCAGACTGCATATGCTTCAGCAGTTATTCTACTGATTCAAGCAGATGTCAGCACCAAAGTCTCACTGGCAAACTTTTCTTTGGAACGACAGACGGCACTTTTAAAATAAGACGTGAACATGTATTTCTTGCTGATAAAGCTTACTACCAGTTTGAAAATGTAATGCGTGTAACTTATTTTAAACACCTCAGGATGGGAGTTTACAGGAGTGGGTTTGTGGTGATGGCTGTCAAAAATTACAAATTCCATGCCAAACTATTTAGCTGCCACTGGACACACGAAATGGAAGCAATGGCCCAACAGACTATGCAAAACCTCTTAAATATAAAGTCTAATATTTAATTATTAATTTAAAAGGCCATCAAGCACTTAAACAGGCACAAATGTAAACAGGGTAAGATGAGCAAAAGAGATTTGTTAATCAATTCAAGTCAGTTAAAGACTGAAATGACAGAAAATAACCATAGTTGCTGACACTGTAATTGTACATATATAGTTGTTTAACCCCCTCCCTGACTACAACTGTTTTATTTTAGAAGGAGCATTCAAAATAGCTGTGCCCTAATGTTAGGGAAAAATCTGAGAGGAAAATAAAGCTATTCTGTGAACGAATTCAGAAAGGTGGATCTGCAGGTTCAGCCAAGTGATACCTAATGGTTACCAAACATGCAAACCTGTAAGAGAAAAACTGAAAACAAGGAAATATTAGTGTGCCATGAAAAGATGAAGTTACACAGTCCAGTAGGCAAGCAAAGCCACAGGTTGTATAGACACCCCAAACTTACCATGGCAAGTAGTGGAAGTAGTGAAGCCAAAACCATTAAGTGTTTACAGCTCAGTACATTCATGACATAAGTCTTAATTTCTAGAGTGTTTTGGAGCTCATTTTTTAAAATGAAGTATTGCAACATTATTTTGAAATTCTAGCTATGGCAGCAGGGAAATCGGGTACAGCAAATTAGAAGGTCCCATGTTCCTAACACCAGTCAACTACCTTTTGGAGGCATTTGCATTTACAACTGCCCCATGTTTGGAAGATTAAGTGTAAGGAATTGCCTCAAAGAGCTTTGCTGGGAGGACCAGCTCTATCCAATAATAAGTTTAGCCTCTTCTTGTGGAAGTCATAAAGACCCAGAAAAATTATTTAGTCAAATAAACTATGCAGGCAAGGTATCGTACAACCCTTTTGATATGAACGGAGGATGTGGTTCACAAGGTTCACAGCATTCAAAACATATAATAAAATACAAGAAGAGATGAGGTGGGTCATCTGAGACATCTGTGTTCGTGAGTGTATAGGAACAAAGTTCTATCAAAGTTCTTTCAGCTGCTTTGTCTGAGAAGCTGTTGGCACAGGACATACAGACTCTCACACTAGAAAGATCTAATTATGTCAATAAACTAGGACAAAACTGGAGCACATCCCACAGAATTGGCATCACTCAATGGTTTAGACCAGCAATTTTGCATCTCCTTCTAAAATACTACCCAAATCAACAAAAACTTGTTCCAGAAAGCCACAACAGGACCATTCACTCAGCTGCTACAACAAACGAGTTCAGTAAAACATTTCTGCTATCTTTCTTTCTGTTGAGAAAAGTAGCCAAAATGCTTTTGTAGCTGTGTATAAGCATGTCAAATGCTGCAGGGAGAGGTGGCATCTTTCATCAGAGTAACTAACATGGCTGGAAAAAAATCCCTACAAGACATGCAAGCTTTTGTGCCTGAAAATTTCTCTCTCTTTGAAAGGTATTACATATACCTAAAAACACTGCCTTGCTTTGTATTTGATGACAGTGAGAGTTACTGGATTCTGGTTCTCAACTGACCTGTTAGATACAAAGTATGTTAATTGCATTGTGTGGTATCCAAACGGAGAGGTTTTATAAAGGAATGACAAAAAAAAAAAAACAACCCAAAAACCAAAAAAACAAACGAACTAATTTTACAAGCTCAAATTGGAAAGCTTTTCAGGGCATGTCCAAATCCCATTTCCTGAAGTATTGTGGTTTCTTTACAGTATACAGCTAGTACATCCAAATGAACAATAACCTATTAAGGGGGCAGCACATATGAATTCCACAGCTTTTACTCCATACATCAGAGAGTATCTGCTGAGATTATCCCACTGATTATCTGCTGTCTTCTGACAGCATATGCCAGGAAACGAGGACAACACAGTCTCTGTGAGCATGCTCTACAACATCATACTAACCAGTTTAGCTGATGGCACAACTTCTTAGCCTCAACTCTTGATCAGTTGGGAAAAATACCTCAGGCACGCAGGAGTAATGTCCTGTAAGTTTTGGTCAACTTAGGCTTTTATACATTACAGATTTGTAAGTTATTTTTCTCGTTGAAAAATTGATTGTCTTTACTGAGAGCTCAAATCAGCAAGAGTGTGAAAAACTAGATTATGTCCACTGAAAAAAATCATTTTTCAGGAAGTACATTCAGTGCAGATTCATATCTAGTTTTCTCAATAGACAAATAAACCATGCCCATTTGCAAGTGAAATGGATTGGAGTGCTACATGCACCTGCATTTCAACTTCTCAGGAACAGAGCAGAAGGTAACAGTTCAGAGGATAGTACTGTGTTAGAACAGGAAGGATAGAGAATTTTACTTATGAAGAATTGTTTTCTGCAACAAAGATATATATCTGTTAGGCAAAAACATCCTTAAAAACCCCACAGAGGAAATAAAGAGCTATAGAGAAATTCAGTTTCAATACTTACTCAGTAGCCAACAGTGAGGCAGCCCTCTCAACAGTGCTGTCTTCACTGAGGTGGTTTTATAAGTTAGTCTCCATTTTCTCTTACTTCACCTCTCATAAGCAGCTTCCATGTAAGCATTCCATTAATGTTCTTCCTCATATTACCTCCTACATGATTTCTTTCATACTTTCAAGTTATATTATTAACCTACATTTCTTTCTTCTTCAGGCAATGTTTGTTTTAATAAGGTTTAAAATATGAACTGTTTTAAAACATGCTTGAAGTTTATTGTCATATATTAAGGTGACAAGAGAAGTGTTAACAGCAGCTTCTGGTAAGTAATTGCTCTAATAATGACTATTACCTACTATTTGATATATAAATCAAGACAACCCACTGGAACTCTTGGATGAAATGGATATTTTAAAACTTTGTCTATAGTTCCCTAAAACAGATGTGTGGTATGATTTGTGAGGACATCCTGAAATATTCTGACCCTATACTTAGGGGTAATATTTTCTCAGCACTTCACTTTACATTAGCATGAGAGAGCATAGCACTTCTGTTTTAAGACAAGAAAAAAAATAGCTTGAGAAATACTATTTTTCATTATACATACCATTTCCATTCGCGTGCACTGAATAATCATTATTCATTAGCAGAGTTGTAGAGTTAGTGGAGTTACTGTTTGATTGTAAGGAATTGGAAGAACTGGATACTCCTTGATTTACAGTCTGCTTCTTTAAACCATTAGTAGCAGTTCGACTCCAGTCTACAATAGATATATGTCACAGAAAATAGCATAACTCATACAAGCAATATATAAAAATATAGTTAATAACGCAACTGAATTAAAATAAAAACAAGGCTTTACCCACTGTCCTCACAGTATTCTAGACAGAATGATATTCTCCTAAGAATTTTATGATTCTTGATGTTTGAAATTATTTAAATCTAGTTGCTTTTTCTCGTGTCCTTTTTTTACTACAAGCAGCCGTCATAGTTCACGACTGCAGACCAGATCAGAAAAATAACTAAAATACAGTTGATCCTCCAAGTTAAAGTGTATGAAAACTATATAGCTTCATGAGAAGTCAACTACTGAATAACAAAATAACATTAAATAATTTCTAGTTTTCTTGGTTTAAAATATGCTTCACCTTGTTTTTGTGGAAGTTGCAGGTAAAACTACAGTTGATTCAGAAGCTGGAACAAATCTTACAGTTTCTAACTGATAAAAGTCTTCTGCAAAGACATGCCTTTATACTGCAGTGGAAGAGATCAACTGCAGTTAATAGCTTAATACAACAGCATGTAAGCATGTAAGAACTGCATCCACTACCACCTTTAAAGAGCATAATTTTGGAGGTTTATTATACCGTGGATAATAAATTAGAACTGCAACTGGAGCAACATGATTTATTGAGTTTTTTTTAAGAAGTATTGCAAAATACTAGGAACTTAACACTGAGTATAACTATTCAGAAGTAAAAAAAAAGAGAAATATTCATATACCAGAGTTTTCAGCCAGCCTGAATTTCCCACAACAGAGATATCTTCTCCACTGTTTACGGACATTCTCCTTCGCTACACAATAGAAGATAAAAATGAAGAACCCTGCAAAACAATAACATTAGAGAATGTTGCAAAATTGACTTTTACTATTTCTTAATGAACGATGTTTTAGTTTTCTTTCATTTCTTTGAAATTTCTAATCAAAGGTAATGACACCCTTCTTTGGTGAAAAAGTTTACAACTCTAAACACTGAAGAGTACTCTTCCCTTACATAGATGAGGGAAAGCATACACACAAATGCAAGAACAACAAATATAACGAAATCCACAAAGTGCATAAATTTTCCTTCTATCAAAAAGGGAAAAGGCCCTGCTTAAAAGTTAGACCACTAACTTCTAGATGCTGCAGCCTTGCCCGTCTCAACAGCCCTTTGTTGAATGCCACACCTCACTCCTAAGCCTTACAGGTAAGTGGAGAAATGATGCAGTTTTCACTACATTAATTGCATTACTATGTGAACACTTACAGCAACTGAGTATTTATAATTGATCTGTTGACTAGAGAAATACAGTCACTTCCAGTGGTGTCTGGTTTGCATACATTTTTAAAGTAACAGTATTTATAGATATGAATACACTATACCTATAAATAGTAGCTAGCTTTCCTGTACCTTACTGTAACATAATTGTAACTTAAGATTACAGTAAAGCAGTATCATCTCTAACTTAATTAACATATTACAGCATGTATCAGAATTACATCTTTATTGCTGAATCAAGAAAATGCCATTTCCAAATATTTTGTTCATTATACTGTACGCAATGGGCTGTCACACGAAGGACAAACTTACCTTGCAAAGTGTTGAAAATGGTAAAGAGGTAAGTAAATACCTCATTTACTGTGAAGAAAGCAAATCCCCAAGTAATTCCCAACAAGAATGTGAGGCCAGCAACACTCCTAAGGTCTTGAATACTGGTTTTTCTTTGAGCACCAAGTTGTTTTTTCTTTTTGATACGACAGAGCTGGATCAGCACAACAATGAACATGCTGATATTGATCAGGAATATCAGGCAAAAGTATCCCACAGCAGTAATATAGAAGACAATTCGATTTTTAATCCAGCAGCTAGAACACAAGAACAGTCTGTCAACCATTATCAGAAACAGAAATTAAGTAAAATAAACATGAGATAAAGGTGTAGTTTGTTGCACATGCAAACCATTTTTGCTTCTTTAGTAAAATATTTTTTTGGCCAAAGGGTAAGAGCTTTCATATAGGCAATAACTACAAAACGCATGACGTACCATAAAGCTATACCATTTCAAAGCTCTCCCATTGCTTTCTTCCCTTCCCCACTTTTCCTTTAAAGAAAAGCAATTTTGTAGGACCTCCCTCCCACCCACCCCCCAAAAAAGCACCTCCCTTTAACTCACAATTCATCAGGTCTATTTATTGAAACCTTTCCAGTGGTTATAAGTCCATAATTATCTGGTGATACTGCCAACACAATGGACACAACTATTGCTGGTAACCCTAAAAGAGTATAAACAAACATGTAAGTGAAAATCATGAGAAAGACAGTATTATTATGAGGACTTGAAATTATTATATTTTTCTGTGAAATCTACAACTTGTTTCTGAAATTTGTCTGTTGAACTCTGGTTGGCTACTAGCTGTCTGAAAGAATCTAAAAACTGGAGCATTCAAACTGCTCAGGAGTGTAACTTGCAAAGAAACAAGAGTTCTTCTCCACAGCTAGCTCCAAACCTTTCTGAATAAGGCAACAAATACCATCCCTCATCAAACCGATTTAAAATATCAAATAGAGGATACCTGATTTTCTTTCTTATGTGTTTTAAGAAAACAATTCTATTGATTTTAGTGCCTTCACTCATGTTTACTCAAGTGGCCAGAGAGGATAATCAGGTCCAGAATCTCTTCATCCTTTATCCAGTTAGATCTGTTTTGCTGCTTTTTGTTAGCAACAGTGCTATCCCAGAAATGGGATATATATATATTTATTGGCATTTATTTTAAAAACACAACTGACACTATCTGTTTGGTAAATGCAAATGGAAGTATGCACATTCCAAATTAGTTCTATTGTACTTGCACAAGGAAAATTTATTACCAGTTTGCATTGCAGCAGTCTCAGTTCTGCAGTTAGTGGGGAGTTCCCTACCTCAGAAAGGTGGAATATATAAGATCATGTTTACTGATAAGGAATACCTGGTCACTGCAAGATCATAACATTTAATGACTGCTTCACCTTCATTTCTGAACACATTCACTGAAATACTTGCTAAGAGGATTCATCTATTTAGCATCTAAAAGGAAAAAAAAAAAATACATACCCCAACCAACAACGCAAAATTTAAGAATGTATTTCCGTACATAGGTATTAAAGACTTTCACAAGTGCCAGATACATGTGGAAAGCTTCTAGGCCCATCCAGGTGAAAGAAACCAAGAGGAAATAGTGAAGAAATACTGCAACTGCAATGCACAGGCCTCGTGTATCATACAGTGCAATCCATGAGTCAAGGAGGAAAACTAAGTTGAGTAGAAGTAATGCAGAACACAGCTGAATTAGGATTTTGGAAGGGTAGTCTCTCCGGATTTTCCTAAAAAAAGGCAAATTAGTGAGATGACATCAATTGTCCATGGACCCCTAGCTTACTTCCTCTTTTGTATTCCTTAGTGCACAAATGCCAGGAAAAAAAATTATATATTTTCATTCATATGTAATGCTTCATATATTGCATTTATACATGGAGAGAGTAATTTACAAGAGATTTCCAAATTAATGGTCTGTATGGATAAAGTTTGTTATAATAAGATTACATAAATACAAACAATAACTTGAATTCTTAGAGTTTAGTACCATTATTTTTTTTACATTGTATGTTGGACTTCTCCTTGCTACAGTACTTACAAAAAACCAAAACGTGACTGTTCCTTATTGCTAAACTAGATTAGGCTTTTGACTGGGCTTCTAAGGCCTTGACAGCAACAAGTAAGTCCTTGATGAGAGGATAATGAATGACAGAATAAAGGTGTGCTGAATAACTTCAAGGAGGATTTCCAAAACATAGTATGGAGGGTTCAATAGTTAAGGCTCAAATGTAAGAAAATGTTCCAACAAACAACAAAGAATACAAATGCATTTAAAAACGCTATCATTCTGCACTGCTTTATATACCTTGTATCTTAAACACATTCCTTCACACTTCTATTACGATAATACATTACAAAATATTTGAGAGCGCTACTTCTTCACTTCTTACTGCATAGACCCTCATGATTAATTCACTTGTCCACAAGATTAACAATTCTGAAGACTGAATCAACACCTTCCTGGTAAACTGGACAAACTTGTGCATTATTAATGGAGACAGAAGCCATAACTATTGGAAAGGACTGCAGTGAAGAATACAAGCAATCATAATGGAATAATAATGGGAGCTTAGTTGAACAGGTACTTACTCAAAGGCTATGTAGGTCACAAGAGTAATAGAAAGAAAGATTGCAGAGAGGCCACAGCCTATATAGGATATAAAAGTCAGTACCAATTCTTGTGTGGGATTCAACGGAGTATTTCCATACAAGTTCTAAAACAGAAACAGAAGTTAATTTCAGAGAACACGTTTATTAAATGGAAAAAGACAAAAAAAAAACCCCAAATGCACCTTTCCCTCTGCAACTAAAAAAAAGGAAACAGTTCTTTTCATCATGGATCTTATAAAAGGTTAACTGAAAAAAAGAAAAGCCAATCTAGTCTTGTGAGGAGCAGGGAGTTGGACTTGATGATCCTTTTGGGTCCCTTCCAACTTGGGATATTCTCTGATTCTATGATTCTACCTGTGAAATCCCATTTGATTAAAAACCTGTTTTAAATTTGATTTATTCTATTTTTTATTTCCTACAATATATACAACTGCCTAAACATAAAAGCTGCAGTTTAATAAGCACTTAAGGAATTTTTTACTCCAATGGAACTTTTGGGCCCCCATTCAACAAGCAGCTTAAGCATGTTACTGATTGTATGGCTATATGTACTAACACCAAAGTGAACAGAACCCGAGTAGTATTTCATAGGTGGTATCTGCTTCCTGAATACTCATTTGCTTAAGATAACAAGTGTTCTTGAATCAGGTTAAGATTGCATAATTTTTTAAATAATTACCATCAAAACTGCAAAGCTTGTGAGGTGGTTGCATGAACAGACTGTTTCATTTACTCTACTTTCTTTAACTACGCAACCTTCGTATGACCAGCCTCCATGTCCACCTGTTAAAGAAAACAGCTTTGTTATTCATAAAAGCCTTTATTTACATTAACATGAGTTAACATAGCTAAAACAGCATGATACCTTGGGTGATATCAAGTACTTACCATTTTTATTAAAGTCCCAAAAAACACATCTAACTGTTGAATTATCCTGTTTAGGAGGTTAAAAAAAAAAAAAAAAAAAAAGATGTTTTACTAAACTATGAGTTTATGATCAAGTAATTTATGAATTATCTACCAAATGCAGGCAAGAATAAATACTGTGTACAGCAAATATACCTGTTTTACATGAACGCAAGATTAATTTAGGTGCATAGAATGGATTAATATTGCAATATGCATGTGAAAATATGCTGAACAAATTTGAAGTCACCATACAGGAACTAGCTCTCATGCTTAAGATTCTGTTCCTGGTAGAACATTATGAATGCTCTTTCATTGTCTTCCCACACTATACAAATCCTTGGGATTTCTCATCCTTCCTGATTTTTTAAGTATCAAGAACATGACCACATAGAAAACAAAAATTTTTTTCATTCGCAAACATTTAATCACTTTATATTATCATGATGTTAAAGGTTTACATAAAGATTTCACACACACACAAGAAAATCCTAAAAATAGTAACAGTAATACACTATACTGCTATGAACACTAATATTTCTACAGTTGTATCTCAAAACTCAGTATTATATCAATACAAGTCAAGACTACACTAAGCCAGCTCTTGAAAAAAGCTTCAGGTACATTAATGGAATCTCTACATTTTTTCAGTTTATAATATCTTAGCATTTTAAATTCTTTTAAGATACGGGATAGAAGATTTTAATCCTTGATGGTCATTTAGGAAAGAGATGCTGTGTATGAGCCCTAATACTTCCAGATGGCACAATCCTATGTTTCACTGTAAGGAACAACATTCCCCTTAAGAAAAAAGACTTATATTGCTTTCTGGCCATGTAGCACCTACAATGTCATGATTGCAGCATCTCCGTAGCAACCCCCACTGTCAAGCTTTCATCTAAGAGTTTTTATTCTTTGGAGTATAAAACAGAAGGGTAGGTAGGAAAGATAAAAACTGGATGGGTAAGTGGTAAAGCAACATTACCTGAAACCATCTGAGAACATAAATTTATACCAGTGATAAATAAGCAAAGATGAGTGATTTTGAAAGTTCAGATGAGATTAAATGTCCACACTAGTAAAGCAGAACCAACCAATCTGCATTCTTAGTACAGTATTTCTTCTACAACTCCAATGGAGGCAACAAAATTGTACTTTAAGTCTGCCAAAATGTAAATCATACCTGATTAGGTTTGATATTCTGTAAAGTGACAGTAACATTTGCCTTTAAGTTGCTAATTGTGAGGTTAGCAACACTTGATGATATAACATTGCTGATTAAAGATGCATTCTTCAGGGACAGATCCTGGAATGACAAAAAAGAATCTGATTTTAAAATGTTAAAGGAAACAATAGTGGAGTACAGCACCCACAAGCTCAGTTATTATGTGGAGAGAGCACTGGACAAAAACAATTACTTTTTAAATCAGGAAGTTTTGAAATGTGTTTTGTGGGAAAAAAAGTCCATTCATATTTCATTTTGCTCTACGCTGGAGTTTAAAACCCTCATGAACAGAGGATCAAAAAGATACCTGGAACACAGTGGTCTTTTTAAAGAAGTTGAATATAATTCTAGAAGCCACGTCCAACTCTTCAGGGGGTAAATTTGTCAGCAATGATGAAGGAAGTGTAATTGATCCGAGATGATTTAAATCATGAATTGCATTAATGCCTAGAGAGATCTGAAAAATAAATGCAAGCATTATGCTTCATTTCAGTCACTAAAGAAAAATTAAATTATGACTAATTTTCAGTTTAGAACTTTGAAATACATATCGCTGTAATCACTGTCAGGAACTGCTGCTCTCTCATTTCTCTCCTGCTCCAATGAATAAATAGCATCTGCAGGCTGAAAAGGATGCAACTCATTTCAGGTCTGCCTACCATTGAAAATACTCTGGCCTTACCCATTTGCTTACAGCAACACAGTACATCACTGTGGTACATAATATTGATTTGAAAAAGGTGAAGAGCAACAACCTCCGTAGGTCTATCTAACTTGTAACTATGTAGGGAGATTAACATTTCACAGCATGGAAGCCTGCAAAGGCAAAGAATTTTTATACACCATAGGAAGTATGTCAGAATTCAGAAGAACTGTAAATAGCCATTATTTGTCAATAGGTTTTTAAGTACAGTAGGCTAAGCAGAATCTAAGAACATAAACCCTAACTTTATGATCATCTGGCAAAAATGACAAAAATAAACTGGATAAGGTACAATTCAGATATCTCAAGAGCTTAGTGATCTAACATTATAAAAAAGAAAGATCTGAACTTCCACCCAGTTTTCTGTGCTGTACTTACAAGACAGAGAGCTTTGTTTAATACAAAATCTCAAACTCTCCTGTTGCACATTAGTCACTTTACATACAATTATCATCGTCTCAGAGTTCCTGAGAGATGTGAAACATCAGCAGAACTGAAGAAAGGAATTATCTGTGTATTCAAAGAATGGCTGTAATAGGAATAACAGTGTGAGCTCCCCACAGTGCCCTAACAATATGGTTTAACTGTTCTGTTTAGACCAGTGGTCTCCAAACTTTTTTGATCATACACCCCCCAAAAATTTTTTGAGCATGCACCTCAAAATATCTATTTATAAGTTATATGCATGTACAACTGTACTAATATATTATGCATGTTATAAATCATACACAAAACCAGACATTTCAAAAGGATGAGATAAAGATTAAACATTACTTTTTTAAAAATGTATTTTTAATTTATTAATCATACAAAAAAAATATTTTCTTCCTGCACCCCAATGGACAGACTGTCATGTACATGCCCTGGGGTACTCACACCCCACTTTGGAGATCACTGGTTTAGTTGGCTGACAAAGAAATCCCAAATCAATTCCACAAAAGCATTCCTGTTGCTCCGGTTTGAAGTAGACACTTGTTGAAAATTCTCTGTATTTCACTGCCAGTGCCATGAGATTTCCAGAAAGTTATTACTTGGCAAATATCTGTTTTTCAGCACTACCACCTCCTAGTCACCTCACATGCATGCACTACATATTCCTAAGAAAATAGAAAAGAACTCAAATGTTAACATTCCTTATAATTTTCAGTATCATGGAACAGTTCCAGTACTACTTATGGCTGATGCTACGTTAAGCTATTTCCTTCTCTGACAGGACAGAATGTGCCAAGATTTGTCCAGAACTTCCAACTCTCCTTGCTTAAGCCTCCAAGGCTGGTATTGTCCAAATTATTATTTCCTCAACCAGGAGGGAGTTTTTGAGTGAGACAAAGTGGATCCAAACTTTCTAAGCACTTCTTTCTTGGCAACACCAACTAGTCATGAGTGGCAAATGTATGAATGTCATTATCCAAGCAACATAATAGTTCCTTCCTGGAACCCTCTGCAATTAATCTCCTTCTAACAGATGAAGCCATCTGGCAACACTCCTTGACAAATTTCAGCACTGTCAGGGTGGGTGATTAAGTGACTCATGATTCAGGAGTTTTGAGGCAAAGTTATTTCACCAAGCACTCTGTCCATTCCGGTGTTCTGGCTGTACCATCTCTAACAGCTTATTAGTTGAATGCCAGTTTCTGCTAAGTCTGTTGCTTATTTACGCTTATTTACACAATAGAAAATGAAAGGAAAAACTATGGAGGGCTTCAAAAACGAAGTATTTTTTCTCTGAAACTACATGAACAAAAGAACCTGAAATTCTGACATAAACACAGAAAGAACTCCTGTTACCTATAAATATAAAACCACAAATACTTAAAAATAAATGTTTGAGAATTTGTACATATTTAGAATTATCAGTGTTTAACCTGGAGATCAGCTGAGTCCTGGACAGCAAAAGACATTTGATTGGAGTGGATGCTATTGGTTTTGACAACTGCCAGAGCCAAGGAAGGGGAGGCAAAATCAACAGAGGTTGCTGAAAAGTTCAGTTTTAAGCCAATATAATCCACCAGTTTTATAATTCTGTTAAGAGAAAGAGATACGTAGTATTACCAAGCACATAAACCCAAAATTCTCAGGCAAGTTGTGGTTATGGAGCAGCAATCCAAGTGTAGTGTAAAATATAAACCCAAAGTTCTCATCAAGTTGTGGTTATGGAGCAGCAATCGAAGTGTAGTGTAAAATACATCTGACTCTGCTCACTTACTGTGGTGTTAACACAAAAAAAATACACTATCTTCCATGGCATTATATTATAGTAGAGCTGGTAACATTAGAATGATACTCCTTCTGTTTTGTGTAAGTACATTAAAGAACAAGAAATATTCTTTTGGATTATGATTATCAAAAAATGAAACTTGCTGAAGCCAATTTATCAGGAGAGTCAATACAACACACCTTTAATCTATTGCCAGAATGACTTACCTGTTAGAAATTCGGGGTGGTAATGGTTGGGAAGCGGTCAGGACTTTGCTAACCTCACTAACCATCCTTTCTACATCTTTTGGCTCTACTGTTCCAGCTGCTAAATCGTTTTCTATTTTGGACACAATTTGCTCAGCTGTGGTGATACTAATGGTGGTATATACAGAAGTTGTGTATGTGGTAGCTGATAGTATCTTTCCTGTGACAAAAGAAAAGTTGTGTCTTTATTTAAACATTGTGTTCAACAAATGAAGTAAGCTTTGAGACGCAGAAAAATTAAACAGTTCTCTTGACCAACAAACCTTATCAGAACTTGTAAGGTCTCTCATTATGTTATGTGAGACAGAATCCCTTTTTCTCCCTATCAGCTGCTCTGCAGATAGCAACACTTTAAATCTTATGAAAACATAAAGCAAGGTTTCAAATGGCCAGCATTAATTCCACTTTTTATCGATTTCAAAGTTCCTCACATCAGGCCATTAGTGATGTTAAATAATCTATTATTTTGGATTTTTAGCCACTGGATGACTGAAAGTAGAATAAAGTCAAGATAAGATCAGCAATTTGAAAAGAAGCTTGTGAAGATGCATACAATCTTCATAGGAGAATACATAGCAACTAAGAATATTCCCAATCAATAACAATATTTTAAGGAAGATGCAACATTGATTTGCAATATTTTAAATACTAGCTTAAATACTATTAAAGTATTTAATTCTATTCTATTCTATTTAATACTATTAAATACCATTTTAAATACTAGTAAAAAAAAATAGCTACCTGGCTCTGTGACTTAATTTTTTCTGCCAAAGGTACCTGTTGGGAACTTATCACAGTACTTATCTATCACAGTTACCAACCAATTTGTAGGGTGAGGTATCACTCATCATGGCCAAAGGCATCAGAATGTATTTTAAAATAAGTATACACCTCGTGAGAATTGTCTCAGGTTTTTCACAGTAATTGGAAGGTCACAGCTCAGACATATAATCTTGTTTAATGAAGTTTAAAAGCAAATTCAGTATATGGCATTCAAATTTAAAAAAAAAAAATCATAATCATTTTACTTGTCATATTTACCTGTGCTCCCATTAGGCAGGCTACCATGGCCATCAGCAGTAGAATGAGGATGAGAAGCTGAGACAGACTGGTTGATAGGACTAACAGTAGGGGTCAAAGTTATTGTGAAAGGAGTAAGGGGAAGAATAGGTGCTGTAGTAACGTTTTTGTTGCCAGAGATAGGCTGGGTGGAATCTGTAGCAGGATGAATTTGTGCAACAGATTTGGTGGTAGTCTCAAAGGGGGGAATTGCTATTGAAGGTTTGGGGGGAAGCTCAGAAGAGGAAACTGCAGAATGTTTAGTGAAACCTACAGAAGGAGAAATTATTGTAACAGGCTTGCTAAGATATGCGGTATCAGATTTAATTGAGAAAGCAGCATTAGTGACAGATTTTGTTGCAGGCATGGAAATAGTGACAGGTTTATTAGAAGCTATGGAAGAAAAAGTTGGCATGGTAGGTTGAGCAAGAGACTCAGAAGAGGAAAGCGTGGTGGTAACACTGGTAGAAGACACAGAAGTTTCAGTAGCAGATGTGGTAGAACTTTCAGAGAGAAGGTTGGTAGTGGGAGATGGGGAGAGAGTTCCAGAAAAAGAAATTTCTGTGAATGGTGGGATCAGTGGTCTAATTGTGGGGCTTTGTTTGGTAGAAAGCATAGTAGGGGAAATAAAAGTATTAGATTTGGGGGGAGTCTTTTTAGGGAGAGAAGGAGAACGAGGGAAAGGAACCCATATAGAATGAGGTGGCACTTGTATAGTACTGTAAAAAAAAAAAAAAAAGGTATAGAAATGCATGTTAAATTTAACATTGTTTATGTTTTAAAGAAAACAAGTTCTAACAGAGGATATGGACATACTACTCCTAATGTATATTTTAAAATCAAATCAGATTGGATGTTTCATGCTCTAGTAATGAATATGAATTCTGTAACATTTTTAGGGTTCTTACATTCTGTTTTGCTGTAGTTGTTGACTAGCAAGCCCATAAATATTACTACTGCCTTTGCTGCCTGTTCTGGAGGTGACCTGATGCTGAACACAAAATCTATCTGCATCGGGGGGGGAGGGAGGGTAGGGGAGGAAAAAAAAAAGGGG
>NW_010972753.1:557303-596245 GCF_000737465.1 Haliaeetus leucocephalus
GGGGGGGAAGAGAAGAGAAGAGAAGGGGAAGAGGGAGAAATGGGGAGGGAGCTATATAGGAAAATGCCTGTCAGGTTGTTCTTGTGGAGACCTTCCTGGCTATTCCACTGCAACATGGAAGTTGACTGTATTAAGGCATTAGGAAATTTAAGAAATAAGCAAGTCGAATTTTGTATTTATACTTACTACATTTGTAATTCTTCAGCAGTCAAGGAACAATACTTCAGTGATGAACAGCAGCACTGTTCTGAGGTGACAAAGAAGCATTAACCTAGTTTATCCTGAAGCATAAAAATTGCTAATACTGTTAAGTAGGATATTCAAATAAGCATGTGTTTTATGTTTTTTTAAACAATAATGTATATTGCAAAATTGATTTTGAGTTTTCTTCTGAAATTACATTTGCAAAATAGATCTTGACCAGTCAGAATACTGCAATACCCCCACATTTTTGCTCAATGCCTGACAAGGACAGATTTCTCTTTTTGTTATTGTAAACAAACCAAAAAAGCAAAGCTACATCTTTTGAAACAAAGTGACAAACAGTATGAGTCACCACTCCATACTATCACAATATCACTAAGAAAGCTTGGCTACTTTATGAACTTTTCAATTCAGATTGCCGTTTCAGTAACACATTTATGTTCTCAAGTAATTTTACACTTAATCCTTTCGAAGTCTGCTTTATTAATGTAGTCAGCAATTTTACACCAAAGTTTTTTTAAAGATATTTCTATCTTCTGCCTCCCCACCCAAAAATCAGAAGGCTGCATTTTTGATATATTGATATTATTCAACAAAAAATTATTTTTATCTAAAAATACTTAAAAATCTTTTCTTTTAGCTACTTGGAGGTCACATGTAAACACATGAAATTTAATCTGAAAGGGTAACTGATGAGATTGTGTTTAGAGCATAACTTACTAATTTGGCTTATTTCTGCTTCGTCTGTTAAAGTGCTTATATTCTCTCTCTCAGCCAGCTTCATTATGAAATTGCAGTGTATACTATAATGAGAAGAAAGAGCTTTAGACTCAAGAAACAGATCTGCCTCATTTTTACAATGCATGAAACTAACATCAAATGCTAAGTGAAAGCACATTAGCACAAATGCTAAGCGTGAAAGCACATTCTTCCTAGGCTCTTTCAGATTTGGGGATATTTTTAATGCACATAAAACGCTATGCCAGGCTAAACAGAAAAGTAATACATCAGTTTGTGGCAGCTTATTTTCTCTACAGACACTGTTGATTCTTAAATGGCATCCTCCCTAATTAATGTTAGCCATTAAAGCATTGATAATTTTGTAAAGATAACAATGTAATCTCCACTGTTACTGTAAAGAGACTCCAGAGAGGAACTAGCAAGTGTCCTAGGTAGCTATGTCAGTGCATATGAAAACTCCATCACCGGGGGAAAGCCAGTGTTCTCTCTCCTGACTTTAGAGAGAACTTAAATGATCCACCTAAGCATGTAACTACATAGTTATGGTTCGATGACCTGAAGCCCTGCCTAAACTAGCAAACCTACAATAATAATTCTTCATGTTCAGCAAACTCAAACACACAGGTGAATGAAAAGGAAACACATAAAAGATGAAGTGAAGCTTCTTTCCAGCTAATAAGAATAAAAATAGTACCCTAACTACTGCCAGTATATGATGTGAAGGTGTGATCTGACTTTCTGTCTATTACTATTTAAGTGTTTTGGACTTTTCTTTCATCCTAACCCAGGAAGATAAACCCCACATTAAAGTATTTGGGGAAATGAAGTTCCACATTTTATTTTAGAATATAGCGTTTCCAAACTGATCAGTTTAAAGGACCAGCAATTTAGTGATGAGTAGCAATTAAATTAACAGACATTATCTACATTTCAGGGTTTCCAGGATCACCTCTGTGGAGCAGCTGTGCCATTCTGATACCCCATGGCTTCCAAACTCTGAACTGGTTACCTTCTCAGGCTTCCCATACCCTGAAGACAGTTGATTTCCCAAGCCAGAGGACAGCAACTTGGGATGTCTGAAGCAATTCTCTCAAAGACTGCATTGTATTCACAAGCTCTGGAAATTTGGTGGTTCCAAATCCCACAGCCTTAGTCACTAAGTTGCTATGTGACTTAGCTAATACAAAGACGCAGAGAAATATGGCAGGCAAGCCTGTGCTTCACCAGAAGATTAATGAAAAGCAATACAGTTTGGTTTTAAAAAAAAAAAAAAAAAAAAAAACAACTTAAAAAAAAAACATTAATGTGAGGAGAATAATGGGATCAGAATTTCTTTGTCAGCCTACATATATTTCTACAGCCTATTTCTCAAACTTAACTTCCTAGAAAGTTTGTTTTTTCTTCTGTTACATAGCCATTCATACTTGATAGATCCCAAGACAATATATAAGCTTTTAAATATATGAGCATTTAAAAAATTAACAACAAACCTCTGGTTTTCTGCACTGCATTCCATAACAGAGGACTGTAATGACAAATGAAAATAGAAAAAAGTTGTTTTGTCATGAGAAAACAGGACTGATACTTAGATAATGACATTATCAGAAATAAGTTGGAAAAAAGTTGTCCAAACAGTAACAACAATTAGTAATCTTACCTCACTTACTGCTTGCAAGGTTTTGTTGAACTCTGAAATTCTTTAAAATAAAAAGTTACCATTATGAGGGATTTCTAGTTATGTTCCTAAAGACAATTACAACAATATAATGAAAAGAACAAGCAATTACTGAGAAAGAAAAACATTTTTCCAGCTGATCTGTGATTTTTTAAAATTATGCCAGTTCTAATATTGTAAAACCACTTTTCAAAGGATTAAACATTTTAAAAGTTGCCTTTTATTAGTCACTCCACAAACTAAGTTTGAACCTCTGTCATCACATATTTTAATATCAACCCACTTATTTAAAAGTTATTTAAAAGAGCAAAAGATAAATCTTAATGTTGCCTTTTGGCAAGCAAGCATTTGGAACAGAATTCTAAATTTATACTCAAAACCACAGAAGTAGAATAAGTAAGAAATATGGATTTCTTCTATAAACAAGACCTGTTGGCCAATTACATCTTTCTGATTTTCAGGGTACGTTTTGGGAATAGCAATAAATATTCACTCAGTCAAACCTCTCCTTACAAAGACTGTGAAAGAAGAAACTACACCAAAATAAAAATATAGATATGACTGCAAGAATACATATTAAAAAACACACAGCTATAAAAGTTCTCTTAGTAATTTCCTATGAGACAGACTGAATCCCTGAAATTACAAAAACCATTTATTCATGAAGAGCAGCAGCCAGACTGGCATTCTCAACAATCCACAACTCATGTCCTCAGGTGGTATTATTATTATTACTACTACTACTACTACTGTTATTAAGATCATCGGCATATAAACAACAAGGCCTGAAGGCCTTGTTGAGCCCCAAGGAAACTGAAGGGCCTAAAAGGAAATCAGCAAGTGTACCATTTCTTAAAGCAAACTCCAGTGGTACATAAAACAAAACTAAGACTATTTTAACCAATGTGAACTTTATGTTAAAGAACAGTAACTTACAACTCCTGAAATTTTTAAAGTGCAGGAATAATGCAAAGTGAAGAGTCTGCTAACCACATGGAAGGTCTCACGTCATCTTTTTCAAACGTAACAAAGATTTCGATCCTTATTAAAAATTACTTACCTCAATTCTTGTGGGGTAGGTGCTGGAATTGCAAGTAATTTTGTTACTTGATTGTTGATGGTTATGTTATTAATCTGTTAGAAACAAAGATTCCACAGCTAAGTAAACCCAGTAACTTTTAGCCTTAAAAGAAACATGTTTACTTCACACATTTTAACCGTCTGAAATTCCAAAGAGAAGAAGCACATTTTCTCATGACTACACTTCAACAAATATTTACCATGACACTGTTGTCACAACTTATGGAAGGAATTGGCTCATCTAGTATAGACCGAATAACTGGATCTGATTTGTGAAAGATATGGCAAGAGGATAGTGACCTCACCATACCTCATGTTGGAAAAAGGGGAATTTGGCTTAGTTTGCAGTGAAGACAGCTTAGACCAGACACTGAACAAACTTTCTAACTGTAAGTGGAGCAATGGGACGAGCTCCATAATAGACATAAGTAACAGACAGCATAGAATCCTGGGAGTAAGAAGTCAAGAACTGAGGTGAAAGACATGGTAGGAATGATCTAAATATATATGATCTAGCCTTAGGGCAAGGGGATACACTAAGGTTTATCTAAAGGCCCTTTATAGAACTGCATTCTTCTGGTTGCCACCATTACCACTTATTTTTACATTTCATGCAAGCAGCGAGCACCATGATGAAAACATCTAACATATATAGTATTGACATTATCTTAGAAATATTCTGCTAAAAAGTAAAAGAGTTTAAGAGACAGGAAACCCATTTTTTCCAATAGCTGTAGGCATAATGTTAATACGCTAGGACAGTTTCAGCAGGCACTATCACCACTGAAATGCAACACAATGCAGAGGTGGCTTGCTTTTGCCTGAACTCAATGCTCCATGTGCACCCGTGCAGTAGCTCTCTGCAGTGGTTTTGCTGACTGCTCTCATGCTTGCAGAGACTGGCATGTAAAATCTCAGCCTGAGCGCAGACAGGGATGTGTAGGAGAAAGATACAAGGTCCTTTACAAGCTAATGTCCTTTTTTTGTACTCCCTTCAGTTTTCCATTTATAATGACTAAACATTCTCATCCTCATAGTATTATCTCGATACTGAATGATCTGTGTGGTCCTTGCTTTGCATGGTATCATTCTCTTAAACCTCTGTTGTGCTGTATAAGTGGACACACTTGTGTCACATAGGCATATTGCAAAATTAATAACTGATTAATGACATATCAAAAAAGCATAGAACGATACCCTATTTATGACAGTGTCAACATGAATTATTCCCAGGATGCAATCCAACTTAATTTATGCCCACACTGTTGCCATCTAATGATGCTCACCTTCTAAACTAAAGTGCCTAAGTTAATCTCCAAAGGAATCATAGAATCGTTTAGGTTGGTAAAGACCTTTAAGATCATCCAGTCCAACCATCAACCCAACACCACCATGCCCACTAAACCATGTCCTGAAGTGCCACATCTACATGTTTTTTGAACACCTCCAGGGATGGTGATTCCACCACTTCCCTGGGCAGCCTGTTCCAATGCCTGACAACCCTTTCAGGAAAGAAATTGTTCCTAATATTCACCCTAAACCTCCTCTGGAGCAAGTTGAGGCCATTTCCTCTCATCCCATCACTTGTTACTTCGGGGAAGAAACCAACCCTCACCTTGCTACAGCCTCCTTTCAGGTAGTTGTAGAGAGCAATAAGGTCTCTCCTAGGCCTCCTTTTCTCCAGGCTAAACAACCCCAGTTCCCTCAGCTGCTCCTCATAAGACTTGTGCTCCAGTCCCTTCACCAGCTTTGTTGCCCTTCTCAAGGAAAATCCTGTATGCCTAAATGTAGACTCTTAATTAGGCAGTTCCTCTCTCCAGACTTCCCAGAGCTTCCCCCTCCTTTCAGTGGCTATATAGAGAATATAGGCCCTTAACGTAGGAAGTTTACTTAGCTGGAACACTAAAATTTAGGTGCAAAGCAGCTGTTTGAGAGAGAGAGAGAGAGAGTAAATCCACCCACTGCAAATATTAACTTGTACTGCAAACTGTATTTGAAATAAAATAGAACTACAGAAAACATAATAAGAATCATGTTAGGGTATCAGTATTTTAAGTGTAGACAAAGAAACTCATTTCAACCTTCCCTACAATAAAGTTTTAAAAGAGAAAACACTTACTATTTCTACATTTAGTGACGTGTTACTTTCTTCACTTGCCTGAAGTTTTACCTTGCCCACATAGAACACTAAAACCAAAAGGCAAAAAAGTTAAGAAAATCAACACTAAACCACATGAGGTAAAATTATTTGAGAATTTAAAAATTCACTGTCTTGTGTTACAATAGAAGGGAAGTAAGAACACTTATACTAGCTTTTCTGGTAATTCACTATTTTTGCAATTGTTCTTTCACCTCTTCACTTACTATTTCCACAGATGAACTAGTCCAATAGCTTCATTATTTTCTTTATATTTATTTTTGTTGTCTGTCTCTAAATTCCTTCTAGTCTTTTTTTTTTTAATCCCAAAACAGAAAAACTGCACTGCACATTACTATTAATACAACTCCAACTCCCACAGAATAAAATGTCTGGGTATAGGCAAAGCAATATTCTGCAAATTATTCCCTTGGGGATTAAAGAACTTACAGGATACCGTAATTCAGAGCATCATTCAACAGTCCTTGATTGCTGGTAGGCCCACTTTGGAGACAAACTTCTATGATACTTCTCTTCCTGCAGCCACACATTCAGTGCAGGCTACAGAGAAAGACCCATACAGGAATGCATACATGACGTCACCCAAATCATCTAGCAATTTACTGTGTCAACCAGCAGGGAAACTGTATAGACAGGGGGTGGGGCAGATATTTATTCTGCCTCTTCCTAATCTATAAAGTACTTAGCATATGGCTACTCAGCAGAAGTGACTTCATTTTCTGAAGTATTCTCACAGAAGCTATTTATCAAAGCATTTTGGAAGGCAGCAATGTATCAACAAAATCTTCTTTTACTATGTTTTTGTTAACGCACATAAAGGGAATATCACTGCCCTTTCCATTTTCCTTTGTCTGTCTGTTTTGTCACATTACGCTTTTAAAATACATGCAGGCTTTTACAGTAATTCTCCTAAACACTATTTCAACTTCTATTCCTGATACAGAAGTAGGCTCAATATGGCAGGCATTAGCATCTACCATAGCATACTAGTTTCTTGTTTTCTCAGGTTTGTAATTCTTATCTGCAACTGTGTATCCTTTGATAAGAAACCAAAGATCAAAACTACAATAGACTAAACACAACTTTTAAATTAAAACCCCCATACTTTATATTACTTTTTTAGAAGTTATACAAAATCTCTCTAAATTTGCAAAAGAATTTATTACTGAGCTAGCTTTTATATAGCAACTAAACATTGCCTCATTACTTAGAATAGAAAATAGTTGGACATGTTTTTTGTAAGAAAAAAAGGAAAAAGAAAACCACTAACCTGAAAAATTACAGACAGGTGTTATGTTGCATAAAATAGTTTCTCCTGCAATAATTTCTTTGGGGAAGAAAAAAATCTAGTGAGTAAAAGAGTTGAACTTAAACCCAGTACTGACAAACATACATATTTACAATCATTTCAATGTTTTAAATGTAAAGGTCTTTACCTTTTAGAAATATTTCACACACTGTCTAGGCTTTACTTCCCTAGGGCACTTACCATGACATTTTCCAAGACTTAATATTCAGAGTGAAACATTCTGGTTTTGATTAATTAATTTTGAATAATTTTCTGTAACTGTTTCCACAGAAGACCTACATGCAAGTAGTCTCTATTTTTTCTTTTTTTTTTTTTTTTAAATCCAAATAAAACAGAAATCAGCATACCCTAAATAAACTTTTCAAATATCACAGTATTCAGTCACTAGGTAGCACATTATCTGCTTCTGAGGATCCTACTACAGCTACTTAGGATAGCATGAAACTAAAACTGTTCTACCCGATAGAATTCAAACTATGATGATAGCAAATGTATACTCTCTTCTAGTAGAACATGTCTTTACTTAGTTACAGCAAGCTTTTGGCTGCTCCCATATTTTTAATACTACCTACACTGCAAAGAAAGTCTCAATTTAATCCCGATCCCAAATTAAGATGGCTCTGTTGCATAAAAACAAAATAAAGGACCAGAAAGATATTTGCATCCAAGACAAAACTCCTACACTTGTTCATAAAAACAGTGCGGCAGCACAACTTTCCTTACTTAAGCAGATAGATTGGCATCCATTAATGGAAAAACAAATGCTATTTTCTCTGCTCTTATCATTAGCTAGTAGCAAATGAGATGGGAATTTTTTTTACTTTTTTACTTTTTCTGTGGTACAAATATTTGCCTGTTACAGCTTGATGCTTCATCAATTTTATCACCATCAACAAACAGCCATCACAAGGGTACAGATCATGAGCTGGTGGCAGTATTCAAATTATTAGAAAAAAAAGTATTTTTTCAGACAGCAATTTAGATTTGAATAAATTTGCCTTCCCTTTTGTGTTGGCACTTGTCAGTGAAATAGTTAGGAAAATTGTAGTAGCACTTTTTTTTTTTTAAACAATCGTTAAAGAAATAACGTGTTTATAAATAACTGAATTTGTCAAAATTATTAACTACATAAAAAACCCAACACTTATAAAAACCCAACACAAAATCCAGGAGTGACACAAAGTAAAGAGTAACATCAGCCTCTTTTTCTTTACAGAGTATCTATTTGTGTGCCACCTAGTCTTGCTTAGGATCTCTGCATGCCACCAAAATGCACAAAATAGATAAACAGTGTGGAGGATAAAAGAGTGGTCAAAAATCACTAGTGCTTCCAGCCCCCAAAGATCATCAGATAACACAGCTGCAAACTTCCTGCAGGTCACATTCACACGGTCAAATTACACTAGCCAGTATGGCTCCAAGGCAGTTCCACCACTCACACTAATTCAGTGCAAATACATTCTAATTGGTCTTCCAGGCTCCTACATGGATAATAAAAAAAATTAAATTCAGCCTACTCCTGTAGAGTAGACCTGCCTGGAGAACATCATGACTGGCTTCGATCTACTAAAAAGCATGAGAATTTTTTTTTTTTTTTTAAGTAAACATGGTCCCTGAGATTGTTTTTCTTACATCTTTTTGGTAACCTGCTGCTCTGACTTAGAAAATAACCAAACTCTTCTATAGGTGGCCATGTAGACAAGCATTGCAGAATTAGACCTTCTACCAGACTGGAGATCAATGCGAAGTAAGGCAGACTGCTAATATGACACACCATAATACCAAGAAAAAAGATCCTATTAGAAATATTTGGGAGCAGACCTCCTGAACTCACACACGCTTAAATTTTGAGGGGCATAAAAGAAGATTAGTGGTGATATATGAATCCTACCTGGTGTTATGGTGGAGTAATAATCAGTGATGTTAAGAGCTTCTGTTATAAAAAAAAAAAGTTTTAAAATTAAGTTTTCACTTTTTCACTTAAAAAGCCTATGAAATACATGTCACAAAAATAAGTTTCCTAATTTCTACTTTAGACCCTGTCTTCCCAGGAGAAGTGTGAACACATGACCATTTGGGAATTAAGTTACTCTCAGCAAGGGAAATGAAAAAGCAGCATTCGGAGTGAGATCCATCCAATCAAATGTTTATGTCCCAATATGAGCCAGTTACCTTAGGCTCCCTATTATTCAGTGGGGAAAGTGGTGCTTTTAAGGTCTGAGTCATTCCCATTTAACCTATTCTACATGAGCACTTCAGCATAAGATGTCCTAAAAATGTGTCTTTCTCTCCACCAACTATGAAGAATAGCAGGATGTCTAGCTCATATACAGACATGTAGGTATCTGTACTGATGTGGGATGAACCTACTCCTTGTTTTCAAATGCAAACATCAGGAAAAAAAGGGGGTAGCAAGTTCTTCTGATTGAGTCTTCACTGATCGTATTTGGCAGCTCACTGCAAGAACATGTATCATCTAAGTGTCTTCAAGGAATGGGGTGTACATTTTAGTTCTGTAAAATACTTTAAACAGTATCAGAAAGTACAGAAAACATTCTATCTACAGATATACCGAAAAACTACGTACTTGTTAAAAATAAATATGCCCAGTTTGGGCTTTGGTAAGCAATGTAATATTTTGAATAAAAAAGCAAGGTTAACAGCTCAGTGTCAGCTAAATGCACTTCAAAACCCTACCCATGCAGACTTAAAATATACACTGGACATAAATACAAATTTTAAGTTCACATTTTGACCAAACAAATCCCAGTTATTAAAAAAACCAAACAAACAACAAACTTTCATCAATGAAACAAACATCTCCCTTCAGACCTTACTTTCTTTGTGGTAATTCTCACCTGCAGTTTGTGTAGTCTCCTCTGAAGTCATATCTGAGGAAGAAAAATTAATAACAGTAAAAACAATAAAATTAAAATAAAAATCTAAAAAATCTAAGAAAATCTAAATCTAAAAAATCTAAGAAAATCTAAATCTAACTAAATCTTGCCTGAAGGATTAATAGGATAGATGATAAAAGTAACAATAGAGGATTCTGGCAGAAAAAAAAGAGAAAAGAAGTAAAAACTGTATTAATATAGTATTTTATTTCTATTAATTTTGGAGAAAAAGGATCAAGCATGCAAAATGTTGAACAGGAACTAAATATTATTTCTCTAAGTTCCATTTCAAGAACAACTGCAGTACTTGTTAATGTTCACATTATTTCAATGTAAAATATTTGAAATGGTGTTCATATTATTTTAAAAATCTGAGTATCTGAACACAAACAACTGGTAATTGAGTTCCTTCAGATAAGTTCCTTTTACTGGTTTCATTCTTTTAGAAGATGCAGATGAATTTGGCATATCCAATAGCAGTAACTGCATAGCCCCAAGGACCTTTTCCTGCATGCAACCACAATATTCATGAGCAGAGATGGCACACTGGCTTTGGCAAACTGTCTCTCTAAAAAACTATTTTTGCCAATAACCATATATAAATAAAATAGTGTGAGGATGCAATTTTTTTCAGCTACATCAAAAAAAAAAAAAAAGAAAATTACATTAAGACAACAGAAGAAAATTTAAAGATTGCTCAGGAAGGATGTGCTTAGTAAGTATATTTTAGGTGTCAGTGCAGGAATACAAAGTAGTTAGAGGACCACTTTATATCACTCCAACATGACAACTTAGTGACTTTTTTAAAATGGGCCAGAGCAGCTTCATAACAGAAGAACACTACGCTTTCCAAACTTCTCTACTAAAAGCATCACTGTCATTAGTAGAAGCAATATCCAAAGTATAATAAAGAAAAGTTGGTGGCTCTGCAAAAAGATAGTTGCATATCAAGGGAAAAAAAAAAAAAGCAATCTACTTCATTACATGGAAAGGGGAAGGGAGCTTTTCTTTCTGATATATTTATTTCAACTAGACTAGTCATTTTGAGCCTTTTTAAAAGCACCCTCCTAATTCCATACTTGGAATAAAAGCTAAGCATATTTTGTTCTTAAGTAATGTCCTGGTTTCAGCTGGGATAGAGTTAATTTTCTTTCTAGGTATAGTGTTACATTTTGGGTTTAGTATGAGAAGGATGTTGATAACATACTGACGTTTCCAGTTGTTGCTAAGTGGTGTTTAGACTAAGTCAAGGATTTTTCAGCTTCTCATGCCCAGCCAGCAAGAAGGCTGGAGGGGCACAAGAAGTTGGGAGGGGACACAGTCGGAACAGCTGACCCAAACCGGCCAAAGGGATAGTCTATACCACGTGATGTCATGCCCAGTATATAAACTGGGAGGAGTTGGCCAGGGAGGCGGATCGCTGCTCGGGAACCGACTGGGCATTGGTCAGCGAGTGGTGAGCAACTGCATTGTGCGTCACTTGTTTTGTATATTCTAATTCTTTTATTATATTATTATTATCATTATAATTATTATTTTCCTTTTCTGTCCTATTAAACTGTCTTCACTCAACCCACGAGTTTGGTTTTTTTTCCGATTCTCTCCCCCATCCCACTGGGTGGGGAGGAAGTGAGCGAAGCGGCTGCCTGGTGCTTAGTTGCTGGCTGGGGTTAAACCATAAGTAACAATCCTGAAGACAACTGATTTTCTAAGACAACTAACAAGCAGCCAAAATATGAGGAATCAGAGTGAAAACTAAAGTGCTGACTTCATCTGTATTATTTGGCACGGTATAAACTACAACAAATAGTGAATTGGCTCCAGTGTTAAAGATGAACCATTCGCAGAGAAAGATTGTATCTGGAAAAGAACAAAAGCATGTGTGTTTGCATCTGTATTATTTCTTTTCTCCAGAGCACAATATGTCAGTATACATTAAGCAAGAAACCAACTGGCTTTCACACAACTAATTCTGTGTGTCTACATTCTTCATTTTTTAAATATGCTTTCAGAGATGATGTTCATCACCTCTGGTCCCAGAAGTTACTAGTCTTGCGTGTGTGAGTGTGTGTGAGTGTGTGTGCAGTATACCACACTGCACGAAATGACATATGCACATCTGCTAGGGTGGGAGGAGACGTAAGGGAGCTCTCTCACTACAGTCATCCTCCTCTGCCACCTCGGCAAACTGTTCGCTGTTTAGGTTACTGGGCAAAAGGCTCCTGATCAAGCAACTTGTACCTGCTTTATCCCCAAGCATCACTGCCACAAAGCATGAGCAATCCTATGACGTAAGCTATTTCATTACAAAGTAGAATGAAGAAATTATTTTTCTCTTCAAAAAATAAGCAATGAAAACATTAAATGTGAGAACTCATTTACATTACAACTTTTCTGCATTACCTCAGATAAAAGCAGATTTACCTAACAGGAAATAAAAAACATTGCAGTATGCAGCAAAGTCCTGATTTTCTTACCAGAAATGGTTGTTGCAGCTGATTCTCTTGAATTTTCAGCTTTTGTTTCAGACATAAAAGGGGAAAAAAAGAACCATAATGAAGTTTCAGACACATACATAGCCACCCTCAGCAGCCTTTCCTTATATTAGCAAAAGTTTACTGCATTCACCAGAAGAGGGCAACACCTGCTTATCAGAAGAAAAATTCCAGGTTGTCAAAAAAGGCAGATGTAACAACCTCTAACTAAAAAAATTACAATTTTAATGAATTCAAATAGAATTCAACTGAAGGCGACTTCCTTTCAACAAATACTGGACAGTTTGTTAAGAAAACAAAAACCATTGACCCAAGATATGTGCCACGCTAGCCTGAAAGCTGCATGCCTACCATGAGTGTCTTGCCAATTCAGAGAATGGGAATCAAGCGTGCATAACAAGATGGCTGTAGTTGGGTATGAAGAACTCTTCTCAGACTTTGTATAATAACATTGAGACTTGTCATTTTAAAATTATCCCATACATATCTCTTCTCTTTTCTAGCCTGCAAAAAGCAACATTACAAAAAGCTAATTCATTTCAAGTCTGAACCTCTGATCTTGATAGGAGCCAGCCAACTACTTACATAGCAAACACTAGCCACTAAATCTTTGATGTTGTTACAGTCAGTATTTTGATCAAAAAGAAATTAGGAAATTTGATATCTGGTTCACATAGCAAGTTCAAAATTAGCCCTTTCGTACATTGAGTAGTTTTTGACCGTGCCATGGACAAGTCAAGTCACAGTTATCACAGAAATATAATCTAAAGAACAGCTGGCTGCAAATATGAAACACTTCAAAAAATATACTTGAGGTATTTCAACATCTTCTCTCAAAACTCAAAAGTCATTCTATAATGTTACTTACAATACACTAATGATACTGTAAAGCTTTTCCTAATGTTGTAGAAGAATTGAGCGAGAGATACCAAAAGTCTTTGCGGAAACCCAGAGTTTTTTGGTTAAACATAGTGAATGAGGAGTTTCTGAAATGCTAATTGCTCACATGATTCCTTGCTCAGACTATTTTTCTTGACTTACTGAAAACTAGTAATAGCTTCTTTCCAAAGGATAAATGTAAATATAATTTCTGCAATGAAAGCAGAATTGGAATAATCTCAGTGACCTTATTTTCATTTTCTCTGGAAAATTACTGATGCTATTTGCACCATGAAATATGCTAAATAAGCCACAAGGATGATATGGATAATTAATTTGCAAATATTTACATATTCTTAACTATCTCTATGAACTAAAAAGTAACAGCAGCAGCAATCTTCCTACGACCTTTCTAAAATACAAGAACAATGGGGAAAAAATTACACAGAACACCCATATACCTGTTATCAGTTTTCTGCCAGGCAACATAGCAGCAGTTTCAACTACAAAGGAAGAAGATTTTTTAGGAGCAGAATTTTTTATATATATTTGTACCCACGCATATATACACACACTTTTTTAAATGCAACCGTTTTAGATGTGCTACTCACCTCAATTCAAGCTGGTTTGCAAAACTACTTTGCATCCATTGAGAAACGCGTGTTGAGTCTTTTTGAAAGCTGGAAGTTGCAACTCTATTGAGTTCAATTTTTTACTCAGTTTATCACTTTTACACTCATGGAAGACACAAATTAGGCTGTGAGCTTTCCCACTGCCCTTCCATTGCCAATGTCTTCAGAAACCCTTTCAGCATGTTTGCTTGAGTGAAGATGAAGTAGACCGAAGAGCAGCAACCAAAATTGTAACAGGTATACACAGCTATGCTTTCATGCAGCTATTTTTGCAAAAATGTAGAAAAGAAATGCTGATGGATTATTCAAGAAGTGAAATTTTATTAACGCAAAGAGAAACAAAGAAATCAAACCAAAAAAAAAAAAAAAGCAGGGGGCAGGAGAGTTGGGTAAGACAGGGATGCTTTATTCCATACATGTTTACAAATTAATAAGGTATGCTTTGAGAATACATCTACATCACGATGTGCATATACATCATGTAGATGCTCACATGCCCAAGAGCTGCACCACCAAAGATTATCTAAACAATGAGCAGACAGATCAGGCTGCCAGAAATGAAGTGTCTCAGGTGGACCTGGACTGGGAATGAAAAGGTGAGCTATTATTTCTAGCTCAATGGGCCCATGAAACACGTCTCTAAGGACACCTTGGGAGAGATGCAGCATACAGATGGGCTCTTGATCAAGTTGTGGATATGACAACTGAAGCTACTGCACAGGCTACCCATGAATGTGAAACATGTGTTGTAATCAATATCAGTATGAGGAGGCCCAGCAGATCAATTACATCAGACCACCGTGAACCTGCCACCAGGGCAAGTGCTATGTGCTTCCCGTGGCGGAGGCAACTAGCAGTGGCTAGAAATGTACGCTGCAGCCTATGCCACCACCCAAAACATCATCCTGGGCCTTGAAAAACAAGTGGCAACACAGCATGACATACAGTTAAGGCACTGTCACCTACTTCAGCACCCTTGATAGCTGAGACGCTGGCTGTTGGGGCAAGGAAGAAGAGATACCCTCTTCAAGTCACCGAACCTGGTGAGATACTCTAGCCACAGCCAAGCTGCAGGCTAACAGGGTTGCGGAGGAAGAGAGATTCTCTGAATTGCCAGAGCTAGTGGGACAGTTTCTCCACAGTTGATATCCGGCCAGTCCATCACCACCAAGGTGTTGGCATACTACACTGGTGCGTACTGTACTAACCTCTGCCACATGGCCCATGTGCAATGGACATCATCCAGATCTTTGGTTGCTGTAGACCACCTCCACCACTGCTAATTCCCTCAGATAATGGACACTCTCCTTTTTCCATCAATGGTGGTCCACTTGCCTTAGTAGTCTACAAGTAGTAGTAGTAGTAGTAGTAGTAGTAGTAGTAGTCTACAAGACCATCCTCAAACTCTGAATCCAGTGATCCAAGTTCAAATCTCTGTGGGACCTCCAGTAACCAAACAGTTGGGGATGACACACAGGAGAGTGCTCTGAGGCAGCAAATTCCTGGGTAGGAAGGTGTGTGGGAGAATTTGGGAAGTTGCCTAGAGCAATTTTCACCTCTGATGGCCTGGGAGTTTACACCTGAACAAGCACGGAATCCTGCTGAAATGGCAGACTGAAGGAAGGATGTCTTGCTTACACCAAAGACACTGAGACTTTTGGTGCTGTGTTGGGGCCTGGCCTATGACTACCAGGCCTGTGTCCAACACCCTGGAAGGAGCAAGAGCATCTCTGGATCTAAGGACATACAAATGGATGCTGTGGCTAAACCAGAGACACAACCCTAACCATAACAGACACTCCTGCAGTCAAGAGGAAACAACGGAAGTGGAGGTTGACCCAGTTGGAGAAGGAAGCAGCAGCTCCTCTTGAGGGGATGCAGGAAGAAAACTCAGAAGAGACAGCCTGTTCTGCAGCAGGACAGCCACAAGAACAGGAGGGGGAAGTCACAGAAAACAAAAGAGGCAGAAACCACCTAGTCCCTATTCCTGAGCGAGCTGCGACATATACATAAAGATTACAGCTGCCAGCCAGATAAACAGATTGCTGTCTGGTTGCTCCAATGCTGGGATACTGGGGCCAATGATCAGGAGTAAGAGAGTGCATGAGAGCTTGACAAGATGTAAAGAAATGTCAGTTCATTTTTCCTGAATGCCATACACTGCATGAAGCTAAAAGCAGCAACTCTGAAATATGGCAGGATGAATACATGAAATCAGATTAATTGTACTATGTTTAATTTTTTAGGAGTTTTCCTTGAAATTAACTGTTAGTTTTAGTTGATTTGCATCCTGGGTAGAAATTTTCTCATGTAAAAGCAGGGGAGGGGAGGGAGAGAGAGCGCCAATGTTCTGAGTAAAATAATACACAACCATTAAGTTAAAAGTATAAGTAAAAAATTACACCTTCATACATATCAGCCTACTGAATTTAAACTATTTCAGTAAAGACAAAATCAAGTTACATCAAACATCTCATTTGAGACAACTAGGATTCTGCCTGCAGAGAAATACAATTGGTCTTTTTAACATCTAGCACTGTATGAACTTCACAGATCATGAAAATTTGACTATAACTTTAATTTTTACAGTCAATCTTCAGGAAAGTTAGGACTTCTCACTATAGGGTAAGTCTGGTTAAAATACATGATCCTATAAGGTATGTGTTCTAGAGCTCTTATGTAGAAGTGTTGTTACTTTAACATTGTACAGTGATTAGGTATTGTGGCACCTATAAAATTATTTTCTTAACACCTAGTGTGGGTTTAGGGAAGACCCTTAAGATACCATAGTGACTTCAAATAATATGCAGAACCGAAGCAGTAGTCAGATAAAACTGTTCTGTATTGTTTAAACAGTAAATAGTTTTTTAAGGTAAATGGGTGAATAAAAATAATTGAGTCAATTCTACATAAAATAAAGTGGACTTTTGGTTAGAGAAGAAAGTATCCTTCCATATGAGGGCACACTGGCTTTCCTACCACAGAAAGTGAATTCTATCTCCAAAAATTTACCTGCCACTGGTCTGTCTTAGTAAGTGGTTAGCACCTTGTGCAAAAGCCCTTGTCTCCAACCAAAAGGCCCTGGAGGAAGTTAAATTCTCAGAAGAAACCCACCTTTTGAAGTATGCAGCATCTCACAGAAAAGACCACCACACTCCTGCTTTTGCCCACTAAAAAAAAAAGGAAAAAAATCTGCCTGGGGAATCTGACCTTAAGGTCTTTCTCACATACTCTTGAGGAGTCAGTCTAGGCATAGTCACTGTATACAAACTGGATTTCCCATCCTCCATATCCCTTCAACCTGCTTTGTGAATTTTTGAGAATACAGGCAATATCCTGAGGTAGGTAAGAAAATTGTCCGCTAACATGTTTAGTACTGTAGGTTAGTAAGAAGATAGTGAACTCTAAAAATGCCAAATGTTTTTAATAACAAATCCAGCAGTACAGGGAGCAAAATAAGCTGAACACAAGCCATGAATATAGAGCTGGCAAGTGCAGCAAGTGATGATGGCATGCATAATCTCAGGGGCACTTTTTTATGGACACTAATCTAACCATGACTTCCATTCACATATTCACATGCCTACATGTGAATAGCACATAGCACAATATTCACATGCCTACAGTTGCTCGAAACAATCTGTGAGAATGAGACTTGTCACTGATAAGGTGCAGCACTAAGTTCACTAACCAAGTCTTTCATCAGAATCACCTTTGCATACAGAAACGGGGAAGGAGGACAGGCTATCATACTTTATTTAATTTCACTTATGTTTGTCAACCTTCCTCCTCTGCTGTGTTTAAGAATTAGAAAAGAAAGTGAATAGGGTTTATTTGGAGAAGGATTAAAGTCCAATCTAAAATACCCCTAAAATAAAGGGAAGTAAAATAACTCAAGGTGTGCTAGTTACAAGCTAACAGAAAATTTATTTCCCTTCGGTTGTTTACTATCGATAAGGCAAGAAAATCCTTACGTATATGAAACTTCATTTTATTTGCTCCATGCATTTTTATTTGCAACACTGTTAGTTTAGGATCATCAAGTCAGCATACCTGATATCCTATTCCAAAATATTTTATATTGCAGTAATAGTTTTCTACATTTTCTCTCACAGAAAACATTCCTGAGGATCCAAACAGCAAAGAAATAGGCAAATAACATTATTCAGTATTATTCTTTGCTTCTCCTGCAAGGGAGACAATAGGTCCCCACAAGAGCTGGTTTTTTCTGAAGGAAAAGGCAACTCCATTAAATAAGCGCCAGTTTCTCTCACTAACATGCATCATTAGAAACAAAAGCAGCAAGTCCCTTATTGTCTTCATATCACTTTGTACTGTTCCGACAAATAGCTAGCTAAGCCAAGACTTGAGAATCCCATCTGCATAGGCAGAGGAAACTGTTCCACTGGTATGAAACCTGTCTAGCAACTCCTGCCATCGCTCCGTACCACAGCCGCAAAAAGCTTACCTGGGAACCATTATTTGCATTGTGACAACCTTCATTTCCCATAACAGCTTTGTATGACAATGGGAACCAGTGTAACTTTAGCAGCTCCAGTCTGGTAGGAGACTAAATCCATCAATAACAGTACTTAAGGCTAGGTCCACAAACTGATGTAGGTCTGGGAGTGACCAGTGCCTGGCCCTGTGTACAAAATAGCCTTGTGCTTACACATTCCTTAGCATGACAGATCTTAACTATCAGTCCATTGGCTTTTTTAGGATGGGACAGTCTCCACATGTCCTGCTGAAGCTGTTCTACCAAGCAAAGCAGAATTCAAAAATCAATTTGGTTAAAGGGAAAAAAAGGGAGAAGGAGGCTTTGTAACACAGTGGTCAAGATGGGATGGATGGTTCTGGTCCCTGCACCAGAGGCATTGTCACTCATAGCATGCCTTTTGTTCAGTAACTTAGACGCAGGACGCAGAAAAAACACTTAAATCATGAATCGTGTACAATGTTCTATCTCCAACTGAAAAATGAAAAATATCCTTTTCTTCTCCCTACCTCCAATCTAATTTATGATCAGTATGCTCTTTCTTAAAATTTTTGGAAAGGCAACACCCTCTCTGATTCACCTGTCTTCAGGCAACCCACACTGCCAGAAGCAGTTCAGTTTTTCCAGGGTGGAGGAGTGAGAAGCAGCTAGAACCTGGCTGCAGATAACAACATCGTGCAAGAACTAGGTTAACTGGCAGTTTCTTGCTCCCCTGTCTCAGGGGAACAGTGTTGCTGCTGACTAATATATTTTACCTAACACTTCATGACTGCCTTTAAACTTTTGCAGAAAGCATCCTTTGAGCAAGCCTGAGACAGCAACTAGAGTGCTTTCTTTGGAGAAGGAGAAAAAGAGCTTGACCTGTAGGGAACTAGAGCCTCCGCATGGATACCCACGCTGCCCAGTCTGTGCAGCGCGGAGGGGCAGGGGATGGCACAGCGAGAAGGGTTGTGCCTGCTGGCCTCTGCCTCTCAGGAAACACAGGAAGAGAATACAAAGGGCAGTTCGCGCTGAAGGAGCGGCAACAGCCCTGGCAATCTGTAGAAGGACAGACAACATTACTGGCAGAAAAACATACATTTATAGACTTACATGTTTGGAGGTCTAGATGACAGGTTTATGAAAGGAAGTGCCTAAAATTTTACTTATATTAATTGAAAAACATGCCAAAAATGAGAACAGTTTGTATCATCACCCAGGACTATTCTTTCAAACTAAAGGTACCCTGAACCATGTCAGCTCTCACAAATAGATCAACAGCAGAATCCGAATGGAAGAATCCCAAGGGACACCTTGGTGGCTATGTAATATGGTCTTCCCATGCCACAGTACTTGGCTGACAGCACAGAATGGCATTAGATAACCACGACTGTGTATTGCTGATAAGATCAGTTTTGAGTTACAAATACACACAAAAATACCAGGAATTAATAAAAAATAGATTTTCTAAATAAGATGTGATAGCAAACTTAGTGCTGAAAGTTTTTTCCACCAAAAATTCAACTGATTCAGGCAGGGGAATTGATTTGCATTAGAAAATTCCATCAGAAACACCGAAGTGGAAGTTTTCATTCCAAATAGATATATAATATCATTTTCTGGCTTAAAAAAATTAATTAAAACCATTTTATATTGAAAAGTTGATTCCACACTGCATTTTTAGTCTATACAAATTCTATTCTAAACATTCTCACAGGCAACAGTTATCAGTATGTATTACATCAGTTACCAGTACTGTGCAGCAACTACCATCCATTTGTATTCAATGTTACTAGGATACAGCCATATGAAAATGCCTGGCATTAATACATTTTACAGGACTGGCTCATGAACAAAACTGAGTAGCCCAAACAGCAAAATTTCAAAATGGTACTGTTCTAAAATCCATCTATTTACAGAAATAGGCACCAAAAATAAGACAGTCAATTCTCATATTCAAATTAAATCCCTGTATTCTATTAAGAGATTGGGTCCCTTTAACATTTGATAAACCTTTCAGCTGGATAAACATTCTGCCAAAATGAACCATCCTGTCACACAAGGCATTAATAACAGTAACAAGCAAAAATCCTTCCCAGTTGTTCCACTGTAGATATGAGCCCATATTGACTTTTTATGTAAGTTAGATTTTGATGCACATTGTATAAGTTTATAGGATAAAACTAAGTGCAATCCTAATTTTATGTTTTGGTGCCTCTCATAACACCTCATGTCTGCTCTGACTCTTAGCAGTGGCACCATGGAAGAAAGTATGAATTATCACTGGCTATTGGACAGAAGCAAATGTAAGAAAACGATGCAAATGCTTGTTCACATCAGGCTTTGTCACTTTGGCCAGTTCATTTTAGTATCCTTAACAGAAAATTTAAGTGCAATATTTTAAGTCAGCTTTGATGTTACACAGCTTTTTAGCAAATTAGGTTATAAATAGAGTTTTTATCTGTTTGTATATAGTTCTGTCTGTATAAAGCTGTACATTAGATACTGAGGTGAATAAAATCACCTCTTCTCTGGCAAGCCTATTTCCAAAAAGCTGCTTCCTCTGATATCAGAGAAGAGGGAGGCAAGGAGAGCAAGGAAGGGGAAGGTCAAACATGCATTCTGTTAGTAGGTACAAAGTGAAGTGGTACATGACTCATCAGATAGGCACTCCAGAGTTAGGTATTTTTTCCCTGTCACATTTACTTCCTTTAAGAGCTTCTAGAGGTTTCTGTAGTATTCTGTCCTTACAGTTTTAGAAAGAAAATGGTATTAGGGCAAATAATTTATTTTTTCACCTCCAGCTTTCATGATCCGCTCAGTAAACATAACAATACAGCCCAAACTTTGGTACCCAACAGACTGGGATGCAGACTGGATGAGTGGCATCTACATTTCCACCTTCTGCCTGAGGAAGTAAAGCCTTGGGACTCCACCCTCCCTTCCAGAAAAGCTGATCCTGTCATCAGAAGTGCACACAGCTCGGGAAATCTTTAAAAGGGATTACATGAGCCTAAATCATACCTCCTATTGCCCACACTTGCAAACTAGAACAACAGCCCAAACTGAAGTTTTCCTCTTCCTTGAGCGTGCAAAGGCAAAATAGTCACACAGGGCAGCAGTCACTTCCCATTTCTCCCATCAGCATTAAACTGCTTTGTTCCCAGAAACCTGGAAACCTCCTCCAGCAACACCAATAGCAGGCTCAGCAATATTGGGAATGAAAAAGAATACATGGAAAAGAGTGGGCAACACCTTAATCTTGAAGGTCGGACAGGACAGTTTAGAAAAATCTAAAATGCCACAATATAAACACTGAATTGTATTTACGCAAGAAAATGCAACCAAAAGCAACAGGTACTGGACTCCTGCTAAAAGTTAGGGCACAGATACCACAAAAGAGATAACAGTGCTTTACTGCCAGTGATACTAATTTACAGTTATACCATAAATAATCTATTTTATACATTCATTGACATTTGTAAAATATATCCCGTCATCTCTGTGCTCCTTGCGTAAATGCACACTGTAACAGTTTGGATATTTATATTTGGATTAAGAATGTTACTGCTTAATGTGTAACTGAAATGATTAATATTTAAACAGTACATTTCATCCAGTTGTCAAGTTATTATTAAAGGCAACTTGCAAATATCCCATGTAAAAATGACAACTGAAGAGCTGGTGCTCACAGATGACTAAAATTTCTTTTCAAGCACTTAGCATTTTAAACTCAGCTATTTTCTTCTGGTTTTGTATTCTCTTAAATCACCCAGAGCTTTATATTACTTAGTGCACTTTTTTTCTTGGATTATGCAGAGACAATAGTGATACCATTCATATTGTCCACATTAAAGTATGTAGCTAAACAGGAATCATTCATCAAGGAACAAGATAAAGAAATTTTCCAAAGTTGGCACTTGGAACAGTGACCACATCTGTCTTCACTTACGTATTTTTAAATACCAGGAGATGATCTTTTAAGTGAGATACATTCAATCTGTGGCACTCTTTCTCCGTATCACAGCTGTTATGCTACTTCTCATTCTCAGCAAAAGGGGAATTATCAAAGGAACCTGAGGAATGTAAGTGGAAGGTTAGTGACGCACAATGTGTGGGGCCTCCTTCCCTTTTTGGCCCTTCCTGCAGTATTTACACCTGCTCAGCATACAATGGCTACACCAAGCAGAGGAGAAACAGAAGACTGTGTGACTGGAAGAACCAAGAGTTGCATCTTTAACTCAGATCTAAAAGTTTGCCATGGCTAAGTTCCATTAGTCCAAATGTGATCAACCCTAATCACAAACTGTGAAGCAGTCAGATATGTCCTTTCTTGCAAATCTTCAGATGCATAAGATAAATAGCTACTGCAAAGGTAATCCCATCCACTTCTGGGGAGTGAACTACTTGGTTGAAGTTGAGCATGCCCTTTAAATGCTAAGCATGTGTGTAAATCTTACCAGAATCGGGATTCTGGTCCTTATCAGACCTCACATGGTTAAGAAACAAACTAAATACGTTTTTGGTAATCTGAAAAATTATTATAAAAATAAATAATAAAACCAAAAGAAAAAGAACCTGAAGAGTCAACAAAAAGAAAGGTGGAAAAGGGAGGTAAGGAAACATAAGCTAATAATGTGACATTAAGTGCCTAAGACATGCAGTGCCTATGAGACACCAGTTAATGGCTTACACTGCAAAAAGATTTTGAGTGGTTAAGCAAAGGAGAAATCACAGAAATCATGGTAATCTTTGACCGAACATTTTACCAATTGTTGCTTTCTGTAGGCACAAAATGCCAAACAGGTCATAAAAAAATTCTGAAACTTGTCCTCCGGCACAATTATGACTGTAATGAACCACTTCCTTTTCACCTTTTGTGCCTACACAGGAGGCATAGCCCTTTCCCAAGCATTAGCCCTTTGCCAGTTATGCTCTTTGTGGATGCAAAAATCACATCTTTCTCAAGGCTTACTACTCAAAGTCCTTCTGTTTTAACAAAAGCAGATAAGCCCCCACAATTAGGCCCAAACCATTTGGCCATTTTAATAAAGGAAAACATTACCGATACAGAAACAAGAAGAAATCAGAGCCTCCAGTAATCTTTACAGACATAGACCATAGCAGCTAAAGATGGTGTAATGTGCCAGTGAAGCAGTGAAAAGTTGCACTCGTTAAAGTTCTGGCACAGTGAATATGCAGAATGAGGACCAGCAATGCTTTCCTGTATATTTATTCCCTGAACAGAAGGTGTGTAAATTAATTATTTTAAGATGACATTGATAGAAAGCCCTAATACTCCAAGAAGTTTTGGTTGGATGCATCCTGCTCTCACTACCATTACATGGACAGCAGACAGACACAAACATTGAAGCAAGTTGAAAGTCTTTGAAGAACTGCTGCTATGCTTTTTACATTTGGATAAAAGCTGGTGAAAGCTGCAGATCCTCACATGATCTCATTAAGCATTTAGCTAGAAATGACTAACAGACAAAGACTTTGTAAAATCTGGAAGAGAAATGTTAGACACGTTCATATCAACTTTTGACAAAAATACTATTTTAAAAACAGGGGTGCAATGGTACTTACCACATGGCAAAGAGTTATCCTCTTCTGCTGTCTTATTATAGACCCAATCCTCCTTTCTCCAGCGTATAACACCACTATCTTCACAGTCCTGAGACTGCTTTATATTTGCTTTATCCCACATTCTGAACATGTACAGCTCCCCGGTCATACCCAGGTTAGGTGACGTAGCTGTACCTGGCAGCTTTGAACAGCCAAGTAAGAACTGCCCTTTTCCAGGAAAAATAAGTTTCCCAGTTAGTTTTTTGTTTACTTTTTTTGTTCCATTTATGAATAGTTTCATCTCCTCATCTTCACTTTTCCACTGGATACATATTTGGTTCCAAGTATTTTCATGAAGTCTTGCTGTTGTATTTATTTGATTTCCAAACAACCATATCCTCAATTTACCATGATCTCCTGTAAGTCCAAGATCATACTTATTTCCAGAGAGATTGATGTGAGGTGTTTCTTGATTGTATACATATGCTGTCCAGGAACTATTTGAGGAATATAGCTTGAGGTGCACACAGACAATGAACTCCTTCAAGGGATGCAGAGAAATTCTTGGTGACATAAGCCAAGGATCTTCACATGGAGTCTTAAAGATGGCTTTATACTGTCCTAGGAAATCCTCCTGATCTAAATAAAGAAAAGGTGATTTGTAAAATTATTTTGTTTTTAAAAGGATCTTCTACATGAATGTTATTCTTCCATATAGTACTGTTCCTAAGCATTTACCTAGGAGTTTTCAAAACAACACATTAAGAAACAACCTTGTATCCTTCTCTTTTGCTTTTTTTTGTGGTGAGGAAGGGGCAAATTTGGAGGCAGTCAATAAATCCTAACTGCTCATGAAAGCTTTGAAGTAAAACTCATACACAAGATGAAGGACAACCATGTAGCTTTCTACGGTAGCACTCAAATGACAAGTGGGACGCAAAAAGAATCAGGCAAAAATCACAGATCCTGGTTTCTATTCCTAGGACTGCACAGGTATTTTGCATTTAATAGATACTGCATAAAATACAGAAACAGAGCTAGAAGAAGGGACTGTAGCCCTTACTGCCTTCTCATGTCCCAAGCCTTGCATCCTCCTTCTCTGAAAAAGATGATGCTTCTCCATGCCATTTTTTTCCAACCCCGAGATTCTTAAATCCTCTGCTGCATACTGGCAGAGTTTCAGCAAGAAAGGTAGAAAACAGCCATATTCTAGAAGAGAATGAGTTTAGGTAACTTTCAGGAAATGTGCTTTGGAGCCACTGGTTTATTTTAAAGTTAATCCCATCCAGCCCCCATTCCCTGTTCTCTACCAGTGCATTTACTTGCAGAAGACATCTGGTCTGCGCATCTCAAATCTACTTGAGATGGTGACAACTCAGAGTTCAGCTGTGACAGTAAACAGAATTTTAGGTGCTAACAGTAAATTTACTGGTGTAAACAAGGTGTCAGGCTCTGCCAATGCTGGTAAAACAAGTAGTGCCAGGGAACACCCCAAAGACTGGAACTTGATCCTAACTGTTTAGTTCTTATTGTCCCAATACAGGGAAGTACAGGCTTTTGTGGCTGTAGATGTAAGCCCTTTGGAGCTGACTCTTATTTTGTGGAAAAATGCACATTCCAATCGCACAATCATCATCACAATTGCTTGCTTTACGGTGCACCCATCAGGAACAAAAGAAATCCAAACTAAGGAAGACTCCTATGGGACATGAAATGGAACTACAGAAAAATGAAACAGCCTGCTAGATGCTTACCCAGTGCAAGAGAACACATTACTGACACCTTTCAGGAGGCTTTTATTTATTAATATATACAGAACTTTCATGTAACCTCCAGAGGAGGTATGTCATTAATCATGATTGGTCAGGGCTGGATAGCAAGAAAAGATCAGTCAATATAGGAAGAAAGCTTTTTCCGTTAGCTCCCCCATGAAAAGACAAATTTCCAGGCAACTTGGATCAGGTTTTTTTTTCCCCAAGGTAGGTTACATTCACAGTCCTAGTTAGCTGTCAAGATCACAGCTAGCTCTTCTGTGATCTTCTCAACCAACCAGAGCACCAGCTTTCATCAGGCCAATTCTGAATAAGGAATGTTCAACTTTTCTGTCTCTTGACTACAGGGCTCTCAAATTTCTTTTTCAGTAGCAGCAAATGAAAAACCGGAGGAAGTTCCTAACTTCCAAGTGCAGCTTGATAGGTACAAGCTACCAGAAAAAGTTCATAACACAAAATATATCAATCCAGTTTCATGGAAAGTCATTGATAACTATTCTTGTTGCATACTATAGCTTTGAGACGTCCATTCCTGACCAAAAATGTTAATCAAAACTTGAGGTACCATCAGCAGACTTGGTTTTGGAAGTGAACAAATTCTGACAAAGCTTTGATTTCATGTTAAGCATTAAATCAGCGTTCATGTGCCAATAGTGAATTAATCCTGTTAAGTTCTTTAGGGGAACTGACAATACAAAGTTGTCAAAGAAGCCAGAGTGGACATAAATGTGCAAATGAAAACAGTCTTAAGGCAGGTAACCAACAGAAATTAAGCAAAATGTGATCAATCCTGCTGATGATTCTCCTAGTCTGGTTTGTGTCATTCAAAAAGACTGCTGTTGATCAGTACACAAGGCCTGATGAATTAATTTAAACTAACAAAAGAGTTCACTTAGAGACATCCACCCTTCTGGAAACTGGAAGGTCTGGCCCACTTTGCCCTAAACAGCTCAAAAAAAAAAAAAAAAAAAAAAAAAAAAAAAAAAAGGTGCCAAAAAGTGGTGCCAAAGTTAAGAGAATAGATACCAATACTATCTGAATTATCACAAGAAAGGCTTGGAAAATTTTGTATGGTTTGTCTACCCAAAGAATGCTGAAAAAGCACAAAGGAAATCATAACCATAGTCAGAAAATGCCCTTCACTGTTCCAAGTGGAACACATGCAGTACAGTATGAAATTAATTATCAACATCATCTTGGTTAGGTCTGTTTGATACGTGGGTGGATGCAATGTAAGTAGGAGATGACATTACGTTAAAGCTTCTGGAAGTTCTATTAATCATCACTCATTTTCTCTAGCAATGGCACTTGTGGGCTGTGGCCTACCCTCAACCACAGCACCAAGGAGCTGGAATTGGCTGTGGCATTCCTGGCTTACAATTAGTTCCTTTGGATCCAGACAATACAAATCACATTCAGAAACCTAGCCACTAACATACCTTTATCACCACAGCACAGAAAAGGTAGTATAGTAGAAAGAATGCTCAAAATATCTCCAGAGTAAGAAAAATAAGCAAAAATCACCATTTGGAGTCAAGGAAACTCCATGCAATAGTAATTGTGGGCTGACTTTTCAATGTCATTTGCTGTGCTCAGGCACTTAACGTCTTTCGGAAATGCCATTTGTTCCTTCTTAATATATTTATCTCTAATAGATGCAAGAACTGGGGTTTTTACCCTCACTAAACTAAGAGCATCCACTTAATAAGCATGTTGTCTTAAGCCCTAAAAGAAATTCTGAAATGTATGCACTTACTTCCAAACATTTAAAATAAACATTCATAGAATGACAAGGTAATGCAAACATAAACCAAAAATGTAATCCCTTTTTCCAAACATTTTCAGATAGTAATAATTGATATCTTTACAAGAGATAGCCAGCCATAGGTAGTAAGAATTAGACATACAGGAGCAGATCCTCTCAGTATGTAAGCACCAGTGTTATTTTCCTTACATTACTAATAGCTACTGTATCAGTATAGTTGAGCATTAATACAGCTGAGTATTCTCAAATAAAAATAGTCACAAGTTGATGTGTTTGCACAATCTGGCTTTTAACCAGTAGCAACAACAGTCATTAATTTCTGTGTAAGTGTTTGCCACCTTTAACACATCTGGCTTGCTACAGTCCATCAAAATGACATCACAAGAACCTTGTACCCTAATGTATTCTGCCTAGAGCTCATAACTGTTCTTTATAAAAAGTTTAAAACCCCAAACTTTCTACATGCAGGTCGCTTGATTCTGCTGAATGTTTTGGAAATCTGAAGCTAAGAACTGTTTCCCCAAAATTCACATTTCATCCCTCCTTTTCATTCACAGTTGTATTTGGATAATATGCCACATTATCCAGAGTGCCCTAGACATCGGAAAGAACACAGGCAGTTCTTTTCATATTTCGTGGAGAACACAAACATACTTTGGCACCTTAGAGGAGGAGAGAACTGAGTAGAGTTGCTGCTGACAGTGCTAACAGCCTAAAAAACAAACAAACAAATAGGGTGGAGCCATAAATAAACCCTTGCATCCGTTTAGCTTTTCTTGAAGGATTACTGACACTTGCAAGTGATAATGTAGGTGAAAGCCAAAATCCCTCTTTGCTTGCTTCCTCAGAACTCTAGATGCAGTTGAATTTTCCTTGGAAAAACTCTTGTATGACATCCGCACATCTGCTGAGCAGCCCTGTCCTTTTTACTATTCAAAGTACATGAGGTTAAAATATCACCATTTTAGTTTTATCACCTGAATCTCAAATTCTGTCTCAATAAAAGTTTTATTTTATGAAAATTACTACATTTGGAGAATTAGAATCAGAATTAGTCTAGTCTGTAAACCTATGAAAGTTCATTGCTAGTACAATGTCATTAAGTAGGCATACTTACTAAGTACATTTGAACTGCAAGAAACTCTGATCTTCTAGAGTAAAATAACATGACACAACACAGGAAGCAGTTTCCAAAACTAGCCATTAAGTACATGGCAAAAAAACACTTTTAATTTTTTAATATTCCATGCACATTACTAACATGATGAATGTATTACACACTATTGATATAAGGAAGTTTTATGAATGACAAGCACCGTTATCTATGTCAGTTGAGATCCAGATTAGTGACAGACTTGTATCTGCCAGCTTACAGAATAGCCATGAATAAAACACAAATTGCTGATGCTACTGTACAAAAGCATCACAATGTCAGTTACCCAATTTGTACAAGAACCTTATGAATTTATTTTTCATTTACAGTTATATAAAGAGTATAGATTGTCAAATTCAAATACATAATTTCTGTTACATGTTTTAGACCTTACTATCTTTTCCCTAGCCATATTCAGATCCACAACCAAGAGCAATGCAGATGTTCTATGCTTGTACATGCACTGAATGAAGCTCAAAGGGTCTTGTGGTGTTTGTGTAAGAGCAGTGTAAAAGATTTAACAACACATTCTGAAAATGGTAACACTTCCAGTTCAAAAAAATAGCAAGCAACTAATTTGTCTTGTTATTACATATTGTGTTTACGTTCCCTCTTCATCCATAGACAAAAAGCGGTTACTACTGATGATTTTTTATGAAAACAAATACTGTAAACACAGGGTTTGTATACCAAAGTGCTAAGCACCAATTGTTTCATTTCTTGTTAATGGCAGCTTTTCCTCTTGATTTCAAGAGGGCAGAAACTTGCCTGTTCTGAGTATATTCAAAAGTCCTATTCATCAAGACTAATGCTATTTACTTGGAATACCAACACTAGATAAATCAGGAAAATACTGTCTTACCTTTGCCTGCTGTAGCCAGGAACAAATGAAGTAAAAGGACTGCTAGAACAATCCTGAATCTCAAGAAAATGTCCTGTATTCTGCCAACACAGCAGTGCTGTTTTCCCCAGGCAACCATCCTAGAATAAAAAATAAATAAAACACAGTGACTAGAAAAAGTGCAGGTGTGCAGATATTATGACAAATTACGTTTCCAACCCAAGAGTGTAAATCTTTTCAACCGTGTTATACTATTGGATATATATCGTACAGAAATGCACAAATACTCTGTATATTGCCAAGTCACCAAGAAAGAAAGAGCTGTTTGCTGAAAGTAAAAAAAACAAAACAAAAAAAAAACCACTCAAGCTTTAATTCTCCAGAGACTCACAAATACATCAGAGCATGGCCATGAGTCCTTGCACAAGTAAGTCTTTCAACATTTGAAAAACAAACAAATGACAACAAAAAAACCCCCCAAGCCAAAAGCAGCCAGTGAGCAAGCTTGGAGAGCTTATCCAAAAGCTTTGTTCATATCAGTAAGTATATAGAAAGCATCTCTTCAGCCCCCTACCCATAGGTTCTATCATCTGACATTTTAATAGCAACACTGTGAACTCCTAAGGAAGAAGCAAGAGTTTGATTACTGATCCTCATCTCATTCTCAAGGCAAGAAGCTACTGCAAAGAAATGAGAAATGCCACAAGACACTGTGGGCAGCAAGTTCATGGAGAGTATCATGAAAACTTGGTTTGTCCACATTTCATCCTAGTGATGGCTGCCCAATATGAACAATAGGACATGGTGGTGGAAAAAGAACATGTCTCCAACTGTAAGCGATAACATTCTATGAAACAATACACTTTTTAAAAAAGAGATCTTTTTAAAAAAGATACATCTTCTGAATATTTTGCATGCTGAAAGAAACAGTGAAACATTCATGTGCTTTTTGCATGCATCATTTCTTAAATAAAAAGGTTTAGAGATACACAGTTACAAGTGATTCTATAATTGATTCTTGAAACAAATGCAAAGCAGTAAACTTTGTGTATTGTTTATCTTTAATATATCAGCTTTATGGTAGACCAGAGCATTCTTCATGGCATCAGAAGTTTAACTTCACCATCACAAGTTTGGTGCATGTGTGAGTGTATTGGTTAGCCCTCATACTGCTCGCAGACTATTTTTGTACACGCTGTATCAGGCTGCAACAGGTTGCCTTCTTTTCAGGGACTGTACATTGTGAACTCTTTCAGGAGCTGTAAATTCGTGCTAAGGTTAAAATGTATTTTTTGCAAGCATTCACATTAATGTAAATATTTATTAGCATAAACCAGTTACTATGGGCTGAACTCTCCAAGAGAAGTGCTAGAGGAATAAACTGAGAAACAGTGAAGTTACTACGTAATTGCCATTTTGGAAACTGGTTAAATGTACATGCAAATAAATTATACACATATAATAACATAACACAGAAAACAAAGTAAAGGCTTTTTAAAAATTAGAGCACTGCAACATTGCTGCCACTGTTTTCAATAATTACACAGTAATTACACAAAAGCACAGAGCTTCTGCAGGAGAAGCTACTGCAATCTAACAGGTTGACCAAGACAAACACTGTGACAGGGAGCCTGCTGCAGAAGGACAGACAGAATAGAGGGATGAAGGTCAGTAACTTGACAGCAACTTACAAGAGCAGGCAAAGAAAACTGTTAAAACCAAGGCCTGTCAGGCTTTTACCGTGTTTAGTCAGGAGTACCCAGCTTTGTACATCTAAACGATGAGTAACACTATTTGAAGTGGATATTTTTAAAGCCCTTCAGCTAGCTAGTCTGTCACAGGTATCCACAGTGAATGGACTCTGAGGTGCCCCAGGAAACCGGGCTTGTGTTACAAATCCAGCTGGAAGGCAGAGGAGACGGGAGTCTGCGCCTCCACAACCAGGCTCAAGGGGGACTGCAGGGTGCAGCTCCACTCAAAGTGCAGCATGAGAAACCTGGACTGCTTTCCAAGGGTGCACCCACAGGTGACGTATCAAGAGAGAGGGCTTACCTTAAGCCACTGCTTGTCTTGTATTACAGCAGATATATTTTCAATAGGCTTAAAGCCAAAGAAAGTGCAAAACATAAAGGTAGGTGTTCTGTGCTGTAGTGCACTTCGTTAAATCACTTTCTGAAAAATATATTCAAATTTTGCCGTTCCTGTTGAATATATATACTTCCTGGTGGTCTTTAAAATTTAAAAAGCTACTAGTTCTCTTATGCCAAGTTTTAGCCAGAGCAGGTTCTCACTGCCGATACATAAACTGTTCGTAGCAGAAACTTACGTTGGAAATCATGACCTGAAGCAATCAATCATTTACTTCTAACCATGCTGTCTACTGCTGCGCTTCAAGCTCAAGTTCAAGTCACATCTATGTCATCCATATTTTTGGGGGCTCATTCTGCCTACTTTCGTAGTTATCACCTACTAAAATCTTGCATTTTAATAAAAATATTTCCCAAATCTATAGAATTTACTGCTGAGGAGGAGGGTAATAATGAATACTAAGCTTCTGGCCATTGTTCTTCTGTGACAGTCTGCATTATTCAAATCTATACCAGGTGATAAAAGGCAGAAAAGAGCAAGAGCAACATCATACTGGCCAGGTGTGAGAACTTGATGCCTTTAATTACTTTCAGAAACGTAAGACTGTAGACTTCTTCCATCAACTCCTTATATTTTCCAGACCGGAACCAAAACGTAGTAAGGTTTTTGTTATTTTTAAATTTTCACTGAAGCAAGTTAGATGTAATAGGGTGGACACTTATGTTGGAAAGTCTTACGTCACTGTGAATTTTGGCACATACAGTATTCACTGACTTAACAGCAGAAGTAGCACCATTGATTTAAAAATGTTGTTCCATGGGGGTTTTTTTAATGGGTTTTTCCAGAAGACAGTAATAGGATTATTATTGTCTGATAATGGCTTGTTTTTCATTAATTTTCTCCAGTGTTTATCAAAGGCTGTAAAAACAGGCATATTGTGTTCTACACATAGTCACTTTATGTAGAACACCAGCTTTTTCTAAGACTGCAATGGTGATGTGTGGAGCCACTTCAAGGACTTTCCAAACATATCCTCCTGACATAAATCTTTACTGTTTTCAAAGATATTAAATGTTGTACTTTTTAATAAGATGGCTTACAGAGAGCAACAAGCCACTTAGTTACAGGTATCAGTCTTCTGCAAAACTCAGAGCTCTTTGGTTCAGTTCTTAACAGAAATAAACAGGAGGAAAAATTCTCTGAGAAATCCATTCTTTTGTTTACTCATTCAACTGCTGCAGGATACTGGTATTAGAAAGATATTTTTTTTGGTTAACAAATACCAATCTGTGCAAGCCAAGGTCTGCCTTCAGTTCAACTCATAGATCTCCCCTTACATTCATGTAAAAGTGTAAGCTTAATCATTAAGATTTGTATAAGTCGATTAATGAGTGTAATATGCCATTGGATGGCTCTCCACTACAATTTCAAGCAAGTTTTTGTTCCCTCATACCCAGTTTGGCAATGTTTCACTTCTCATATCCAGCCGTCACCTGGGAGATGAGCTCTTATAAAAGTTCTACACTATCCAGGAAATCCTCTTCTGCGTTGTGTATTCCCTTGAGACAACAGTATTATCCACGCTCTCTATTCAATCTCCTAAAGCAAACTAAAAAGCCTTTCAGTGATAATACCCGAGCAGGTTTCTACTTCAAAGAGTTTACAAAGTACTGATGAAGCATAAGAAGCAGAGAGGTAATAAAGTAGTTACGTTTGTCACAAGTCTGGTTACTTCAACTAGAGGGAGGTTATTTATATTTTCATTAATAACACTTTGGGGTATAGAGGTATATAGGTTTCAGGGTGGGGGGAATAACAAAAAAAGTGTTCTGCAGAGTAGAAAAGAAGTACAACAAAGACTACATTGAGTTGGCACATAGCAAAAGGTTAAAGGAATGCTAGACCTGCACCTTGAGCCATGTAAAAGGGATGAGGAAAGGTGTACAAAGATATAAGCACAGAGAAGTAGACAAATACAAAGTTTTGCAAAACCTTTATATTCAGCAAGAGGACTTGAATTTGATGCAGAGAGAAAGAGGGAAGGACAAAGACTTTTCTGAAGCTGGAATATTCAAACCAGTGAACAATGTAAGCAGGCTTTAAGGAATCAAGCAAGGGCCAGGCACACCAGAAAGATGACTGTTCAGCTCATGCTTTCAATTTCCCTCCTTTTCAAAAATGAGACCTGAAAGTTTATTTTATCTTACTTAAGGAAGGAGGGCGGGGGGGAATAGTTGTTTCTACTTAGTTTACACCCTCCTTTCTCCACTCCCCTTTCCATACTCTCTTGGCTTGAACAGCAGCACCCTAAAAAAAGAAATTATATTGCGATTTCATCCTAAGCTTCTCTTTATGGACTTAACAGGTCTCTTGGATCTTGCTCTTGGAGCCGTTAACATTTCTCTGGAAGCTACGAAGCACAATACTTGGTGAAGGTTTTTTGTTTGGTAGGGTTTTTTGGTTTGTTTTGTTTTTTTTCTTTTAAACAATGCCTCAGGCTGTTTTAATCAACAGCCCAATGACCAAAACTAATAGTTTGTACCAAAGAAATAAAGCTCATCAGTTTTGACAGATGGATGCACTGAAGCAAGCATCTTCCAGAGTCCCACTACAACTCTGATTAGGAATATGGCATCACTACCCTACACAGCCTAAGGAAATACAGTGGCACCTCAGTCTTCACATGGGGTAAATATTTAGGGGTCCTCTATTAAGACATTCTAGGAAACAGTGTTATGCCAGAACAGTGTTCTGGGCCTCTTTTAGCACTGGTCCTTCTTAGGATACAAAGTCTATGGAGCACAATGGAAAGGAGATGGTACCACTGCCAGAACAAGCCCCATAATCAGTTGTTAGGAAAAGGGGAGGCAAAGTTCCAACTGGATCCCACGTTAGACTAAAACAACTGCAACAAGTCAGTCAATAGCAATCATTCTTAAATACTTGGAGGTCATCACACAAGACAGTAGGTGACTTCAAAGCAACTTCAGAGTAATTTATTTAAACCAGCACCACTTCTGTGTGCAGCCCCATGAACATATGAGCTCAGAAAATCTAGTCTGTACAACTACACTCTGCATGGCTTCTTTCACCATCGCCACCTCTATAAAAAGAGCAATTAGCCTTCTTACAAATAAACCACCCTAACTACAATGCTGACTTGCTGAAACATAGATAAGGGTGAAAAAAAAGAAAGCATTTTTTAATTCAAGTTATGTGAATACTTGGACTATGCTATGAATAAGTAATGATGGATCAAAGTCCCCCAGACTTCAAAACATGAAGTGACAAGTATTATAAGAAACCCATTCAGTCAGCTTATGCCCATAATTAATTTGGTGCAAAAGAAACAAAGATATTCAAAGTCTGGTTGGGAACTCAGAAATTAAACGTGCAATTTGGCAACATTCACAATCAGGCATGCCCAGATGTCTATTAAGTCCAGGCAGAGCGCCACAGTAATTTTTTCTCTAAAGAATAGAAAAAGAATTTTTAAGGGAATATTTAAAACACCAAAAGCATCAGTAAAAAGATGTTAAGTTTTGTTATGTGTGCACAATGTTTCCATAATCAGCATACTCACATTACTCATTTTCTTGCTAGTTCTACAATTTCTAAATGCGTCACATCTTGTCAAACATAACAACTTCTGGCAAACCCACTGATGGATCTCTTAGGCCTTAACTATTCCATGATTCCTTTAAGGAACACCATAAATGAGAACATACACAGTGCTTAATTTGTGAGTGGTTGATCTTTTGTGGCAACTAAGGCATCATCTGAGGTACTCATCTCATGCAAATTTCAGAAAACAGAAATAATGTGATAAATTCTAGTAATTTCCTCTAAATTCCACAGAGTGAAAAAGTATTTATGTAGACTGGGGAACTTTATAAAACTATTTATTTTCCATACACTGTCTCATCTAGTAAAACTGTCATTTTACAGTTTTCTTTTAAAGCAAACAAAAATAAGTAAATCATGTTACAAACTAGTTTTTCTCTGAGATATTAAGAGCACTGTATTTCAGTAGCCAGCAGAAGAGGACCTAGAATGGAAGAACAAAATCACTGTTTTAATAAGGCACTAGCTGAAAAGCAGCTGTTGTGTCAAATAATGAGATTTCTGGGCTACGGCACTCATAGATAGAAGAAAAACAGAAAATGCTGAGGCTGGGACTTCAGCTGCCAAATACACTTCTAAAATCTTTTATCACTTCCATTACATATTACCTGCATTAAAACTGTCCTGAAGCCAATGTAAGTAACACTCACAGGTTGAGCACCTGTGGTATGGAAGAACTTCAGCTCACAGCTAGAGACAAATCCATGTGACTCATGCAGGGAGGAGTTTGAGATCCATTTTTTTGTCTTTGATTTAATGTCAACTACAAAGGATCCATTGTCCACCCTGAACAACAATAAATTTCAAAGGTATTTTGACACAAAAGGAATGCAAGACTCCCAAATAATTAAGTCCTATTAATTACTGTACAGTTACACAATCCTATCTTTTCATAGAGCAAGTATAGATCCTTTCCGAATTGCAAATCCACCAGGAATTTATGACTGGAAAGAATAAGACTCTCATAATCATGAGCACCTACCTAATAAACATGAACTTATTCACTCCGCTCCTTTCTTGTTCACAAGCTCAGTAGCACCTACCAGTGTCCTGCAATGAATTAATATTCTCTAAATCCATGCATCTAAAAAAAAAGAAAAGCTTTTAAGGGAACCTAGATACGATAATACCACTAAACTTACCATTTATCAGAAAGCTACCATTTCAGGCCAAATAGCATGCCTTATTCATGCCAAACCTTCTGTTGAAGTCAACAAGATTAACTGTATGAGCTACCCTAATTTTGGCCTTCAAATAATCTAATCTACTATTCCACTGAAAACATAAAATTCCGAACTCAAGTCTAGTGATCAGTTTTAGAGCTATACTGTGTTTGCCAAGGCCACTGATGATGTTACATATTAAGAACTAAAAATTGTCCAAATTTAACAACACTTATTCTCTCATGAAGTCCCAAACTTTCTCAATCTGCCAACATTCTATAGTTATTAGTGGAAGACCTGACTAAAAACATTCCCAGCACAAAAACTGTATAAATTAGGCAATTAACTCGAGAATGGGAATTTAGTCCTTTATCTCTCCAGCAGGCTCTTATTTGAGCCAATTTCTGTTGAACTACTGGAAATAGAAGTTTAACACTAAATTTGGAAGGCACTGAAGAGAAAAAACGTGCTCACAAACTCCTTCTGATCTATAGAACTACCTTAAGATACTGAAGTAATATAAGATACTAATAACATTAGTAGCACTTGGTGCCTGACTGCCACAGCAGAAATAACATACTAGCCTGCAGTGTAAGCAGAAAATTTTGTGGCCCCGATTCATATCTGAGCAAACTTTGTTTACACACCATTTCTTTCCTGCATCGTCTTTCAAAGCATTTCACTTTAGAGATTGTCTTTATCAATTTTATAAGTGTGCTTCCTCAGTGAAGAAAAGTACTTGGAGACCTTCCTAAGCAAAGACACATTTTCTGTTCTTTAGTTTAATTCTACGAACACATTTCTGGTCACACAGCAGAGGACCAAATCCTGCTTGTTTCCCCCATGCAAGCAGTTACAGAACTCTACTTTCCAGTTTAGGAAGGAAGGGCTAAAGCCGTAATCTTAAACTTTGAGAACAGGAGTATCAACTCGTGCAGCTCTCTTCCAATGATGGTGTAGACTGTTAGCCCATGTGAGCAAAAGGATGAAATGTGTTTTGCGTAGGGACATGTAACGCCAGCTTTACCTTTTCAGCGCAAGTGACACAGCTGAAGACCCAACTAATTTGCTTTGGGGCTGAATAACACTTAGATCTGCATGCCTGAGGTTGTAAACTCTATTTTGGCTCATGTCAAAGCTCGTTCTATCACGTCTTCAGCATTGCTGTAACTGATTTAATGTAAGTCAAAACCAGCCTGGGCTTGTACAATCACACGTTTCATTTGCTGGATAGGCATGCCTTTAGAAGGCTAGTGAACTAGCTTACAAACATTTCTTCAACATTTCCGCATAAACCAATGCAAGACAATCACACAGTAAAAGCAACAGAGTTCAGTACTGTTATAAATACTACCTTTAAATGACAAAACCTATGTATTTGCAAAGCAAAGCAAAAATAAATGCAGCCAGGAAAGGATGCTTCCAGTACACTTAGCCAGTGTAAAGGGACAAGACAAAAAACAGGCAAAAAAACACTCAAAAACAATTATTGTGCACAACAGGTGACTCTAAAGACATTTTACTTTCGGTGATACAGGTTACCTTGCAGAATGTACGAGAAACAAGCAGCAAAAACTTCTGAGCTGAATATATTCTCGGCACCCATTCCCACAGAAAACGCGTGTGAGAGCAAAACCTGACCCAGCCTGGAAATACAATCGAACGGGACGCTGCCCTAGCTCTTCATTGCAAACCGCATTCAAACTCCACTGACGCCGTCAGTCAAAATCATTCCCTCTTAAACCGATTTAAATACGTTACTGATTATTTTTTTTTTATCACCGTTGATGAAGCGGTTAAAATAAGGCTGGAAACCAGAAGGAAACCCTTCCACCCGCAGCACCGAGAAACGTACCCGGTAAGAAGAGCAGTCCCCCTCAAGACAAACTCCTTTGGACGTGTCCCCCGCAGCCCCTTCCCGCGGCCTCACACCCCGCACCGGCCCGGCCGCGAGTCCCAACGGCCCCCAACGGTCACCCCCAACGGTCGCCCCCAACGGCCGCCGCCCTGGTCCCACAGCACGCTCCGCGCTCGCAGGCGGGATCTCCCCTCAGCCCCCGCCCGGGCCCTGCTTCCCTCAGCCAGGCAAGTGCCACTCGAGGGGAGGGATCCGCGGGGGAGGGGACGGGAGTAAGGGGGAGCCGCGGGGCTGGGCTGCGGAGGTCGAAGCTGCCCGACCTGCCCGCCTCAGCCCGCCACCACCGGCCTCGCTGGCAGCTTCCCGCCGGACCCTTCTGCCCTCACGCCGGCCGTCCCTCCGGGGAGGGTCGGCGGGAAAGCCCATCCCCCGGGAGTCGCTCACCTCAGCCCGGCAGCGCGGGGCGACTCCCGCCTTCGCAGCCCGCGTTGCGTTGCCGGTCCCTCCTGGCCCTGCACAGCCCGCCGCCTCCGGCCGCCCCTGCCCCCGCGAGCAGAGCACCA
>NW_010972753.1:596255-666399 GCF_000737465.1 Haliaeetus leucocephalus
CTCCCCGGCCGGCGGCCCCGCGGGTGCGGGCGTCGTCCCGGGGTGCCGTGGGGAGCGCGGGCCCGGCGGGGGCAGGTTGAAGGCAGCGAGCTCCCGGCTAGGTGGAGAGAAAAGGGGGGCGGGAGGGCACTTTGTAGCTGGATACAAGAGACCCGGGGCGGGGGAGGAGTTGCCGCTCTGAGGAAACTGTTTTGAGTTCCTCGGTGGACAACGTGTTCGGTGTTAGAACGGCCTTTTTTCTTGTCTAGCTTACTTCACCCTTAAAACAGACCTAACTACATTAAGCCCGAGTGTAAATGTAGTTCTTCAGAATTAGCAGCCTTCGTTCGATTTGGTTGGAGATCCGCACCTTCAGTCGCTTCAGGTTATTGGCAGTGTAAATGAACTTCACGTAGCCACCAGGACAGTAGTAAGCTGCAGCTGTGGCCCTCCTCTCTTTTTAATTGCTTGGGATGAAACACATTCTGAAAATGCAGCGTTTTCAGTGACTTTTTAATTGCTTATTTACCAAAATGTTTAGGAACTGCTCTCTGTGTGTGGGCAGTGTGCCTTCGTCACTAGGCACTGCTGAGAGGAGCCTGGCTCCGGGGCACAGCTGGGGAAAGCAGCTCACACTGCACGTCCTGAGGGAAAGGCTGGAGCTTTAGGCAGCAACTCTTCTCAGTGTTACTGAACATAAGACAGGGACAAATTCTACAAACTCCACAGACAGCAGGTCTTCCTGAGGCTGCAGTGTGATGAGTCCACGCGATGAGCAGGATTTCATAGAGGAATACTTGTAAGGAAGAGCTGGTGTTACGATGAAGAGGCTTGTTTCACTTTGCTTAGATCAATGGTGTCTTTGGATGCTTTGGAGCCGGCATCTAGTGGAACACGAGGCCAGTGCTTTTGCAGTTCCTCACACAGGAGAAAACAGGAGGCCTTTATCTTTCTCTGCCTTGCTTAGTGGAATATCTTGTAACTTACTTGAATGTTTAAGTACCACAAATGGTGTTCTCTTCCTAGCGTATACCGCCTGTGAGAATCATGTCTCCTTCACTTCTGATCTGGATGTCTGAGGTCAATAAGGAAGAAGAGAAAAATTGTCCTGAAGTTAAGGCTAGGGATGTGATATATGAGAATATTGTTTGTCTATGAAAAGACTTGCCTAGTGGTTCTACATTAGTGTTCTTTTGATGCATCCACAGTGTGCTTTACCAATGTGGCTTATCTATGTCTCAACAGAAAGGCTAAAAAGTTGAATGAGGTTGGAAACTGAAGCCCGACTTACCCCTGGGCACATTACGTGTTGGCAGCGCAGGGTTAGTAAGCTTACTGTGTTGCTTGTTGTGTGAATAGTTACCAGTGTACAGATAAATGGAAGTCTGCCTCTGTCCACCCAACACCTCTGACAAATGATGTGTTCTTTTGGATAAAAATCGACCAGTTGCTGAATTTTCAAGCACTGAAATGTAACTGCAGGCAGAGGAATTGCCTCAAAATACCTATTCCCTTCCCACTCAGACCAAGTTCATTTACTAGGAGAAAATACTGTGTAATTTACAAAAGGAAGACACTACTTAATTTATATCTGTAATTGTTCATTTAAACTGTGTATTAGGTACAACTGGGTAGTGTCCAGTAAGTACAGGGAAACTAAACAAAATTTACTGGTAATGACCTAAAAACCAGGACTAAGTAAAGAACTTAATTCCCAAAGTGCATTTTTATAGCTGTGCTTAGCCAGAAAAGTCTCTGAAATCTATGTATATTCACTGAGATACCAGTACGTCAGCTATACAGTTCTAGGACTACACTGGATCTGGCCAGTGTCGCACGGAAGCCAAAGGCAAAGTCCTATGCACTTACCAGTAAAACATAGACGATAGCAGCTCTGAGGAACAGGTATGGATAACTGAAAAATAAAGAACTTTTCAGTCCCATTAGTTTTGTCATGTTTTTAAGAAAATGCAAAAAAAAGTGTTGTCTTAATTCAGATTCCTTGATGCCTCCTTTGTTGTATGCTTGTGCAATACGTAACACTGGTTTAGTAGGAACAGCAGGTGACATATGCAGGTCTAAGAGAATGATACTCCCTTAGAGAGAAGGAGGCAAATCTTCTCTCCCCAGGCAAAACGATCGTATTAATAACATCTTGAATAAAGCTAATAGTCCCTGGAGCTGGAAGACTCTCCAGAAATTTGCTGATTAAAAGGTGACTAACTTGAAAATGGGAGCACAGATACCATAAACTGGTGTTAATATAAGTTTGGCCATGCATCCTCCTAGTAGAGAAATACTGGATTTCAAGGGTTTGACAATTCAAGCATTTTATTTTCACCTGTGTTCAACAAGATTGAATGTAGAAACTCCCAACACTGACTCTAACAAAGCCAGTGCCTAAATTCCCATTAACTTCACCTTAACCAAAATTTCATATTATGCTTTCTAATTGGTTTGGGATTTATTATTGTTTTTTCTTTAAACTCTTCATCTCTTTAGTTATGTGTGTGTGTATACGTTTCCTAGGGAGATAAGACATTACTGTGACATACTGCAGCATTCATTTCATGTTTATAATTTTTGTATCCAAATGGGACTTGTTCTAATGATGTAATTCATGTCTCAATAGGAAAAAACATAATAATTGACAAGAAAAAGGGGAGATGAGAGGTGGTGTGTCTGTTTGCCTTTTCATTTATGCTGTGAAGGTATGATGCTGTTGTTTCACAAAGCTGCTTGACAGGACAGACTTGTGCTTGCTTCTTCCTACTCCTTCCCTGTTCCTAGTGCGCAGGATTGAAGGTTGCTTTGCCCTGTGATATGTATATGGTCAACCCCAGGGAGCTTAAGTAGATTAGTCTTTTAAAAAGAACTAAGCATAAGGTTAGGGGAATGACTGTTTCAATGAATCATGTTAACATAACACCATTTATGTCAAATCTACTCAATTTAAAAACAAAGCAAAAAGACCTTCTGATAATTTGCATGGCTCTGGATTTTGTGGCGTTTTGTCATCGTCTTTGCCACATTACAGGTTTCTGTGAACACCAGAAACTGACTGGAGGTACAAAGAAGCAGTTAAAATGGTTACACTTCTCTGTTTAATATATAAATATAGCTCCCACCCCAAAATCACTCATGTTCTGTTCTATAATCTCATGTACTAGTTATGAGTCATGTAAATTACGGATTGTTAGGTAAAAAATAGGTTAGGTGTTTTTTTAAACTGATGGTAGCACTGAAGACTAAATAAAATCAGGTCTTTCAGTCTGTTTTCTGCTTTCAGCATTGCAAAGATGTAAACGAGTGAGCAGTTTTAGGATAAGGAAATTATATGGACTAGCTGTGATGCTGAAAGGAGTTAAACATATCAAGGGAGGAGGATCTTAAGTCTAATCTTAAAACTGCATATATTTAGCACAAAGTTGAGAGCTCAGTTTGTGAAAAAGAGGCTGCCTTTGTTCAAAATTCGTGCCTGACCAACAAATCCATATCTTAAAACAGAGTCTTTGGAGTAGATATATCTTTCTAAGATTCCAATAGAATAACTACTTATTAATATTCTTTTGACAGAAAGTAGCATATAGGCGTGGACACCATGAGCGCAGTGTTTGCTGAATGTTAACTGAACCAATATGTAAAAGAAATCTCTTAGATATGTAATCATTAAATAAGGAGGTTTAGTCTATCCAGCTGTGATTTTACACATGTTGTCAAATACTAAGTACAACATCCAGGGTAAGATTTTCTTTTTGACTGTTGCAGTTTCTTCATAAAATATAGAAATATATAATATCTTCTCTACTGAATGTTCTGGGAAGGTTAGGAAAATAATAATAATAACAATAACAACTATATCTCTGTGGTTAACTTCTAAGCCTCAACTCACCAAAGAAATATACATTTCACTATTTTTTTAAAAGAATACACATTTAGAGAGTTGTGTCTGTCTTGCATCATTACCGATGACAAGTGATATTTATGTTCACCATGTTGTTTGGCCCTATTGAATTCCATATTGAAGGTCCTCCTGCTTACAGACACACAGCCGTGTCATATTGGACTGTGTTCCAGCTCAGTGTCCCTATTGCATTTGCATTCCAAAACAGGATAAGGGCGGGAGGCAATTTGTTAGGTACCCAGGCCAAAAGAAAAGAGAAATTTTTGATGCTGTTTTGTTTAGCAAAATTTCATACTACTTATACAAAGAGTAAGTGGTTATATGTAGCAGCAGGATGACATTCCTGCTCTGCTGGGTGATTGGCCATTCAATACTTCACCCTCTGCGTATGTTTTCATGCAACACTCCATTTTGTGGAGTTGAGAGCCTTCATTATTACCTGTTGGAGTTAAAAGTGAACAGAGCACAAACTGAAATGCAAGAAATTCCATTTAAACATAAGAAAAACTTTTTTATGGTGAGAGTGATCAAACACAGGAGCAGGTTGCCCAGAGAGGTTGTGGAATCTCCACCCTTGGAGATGTTCAAAAGACGTCTGGGTAGGGTCCTGGGCAACCTGCTGCAGTGGCCCCTGCTCTGAGCAGGAGGTTGGACTAGATGATCTCCAGGGGTGCCCTTCAGCCTCAGCTGGCCTGTGACACTGTGCAAAGAACTGCTGCTAACGCTCTGCTTTCCCTCAGTACAAAAATACACTTTTGGCCAAGCAAAGGACAATGATCCTCAAATTGCAAAAAGCTTGATGGTGACGAAAGGCTCACATACCCAAAAGCCCAGACCAAGGTGCTAATTAATATTATGGGAAACTGCAAAGAAGAGTTGCCAAGGAAAGCAATTCTGAAGAGAACACCTGGAAAGGACTATAAAACCTTTCAATTCTCTATTCACGGCACTCAGTCTCTTTAAATTGTACCAACATTTGTATTTCCATTAAAAAACATTTTAAAAGAGTTGTAATGTGTCCATAAAAAATAAGTCTGTGTGGATCTTGGCAGGCAAATTCTCATTCTGGGAACATTTCACATTTTGCTTTTCTTTTTTTAAAACTTAATTTACAAAAAAGCTGTGTTAACCTCTGAAAGTTTACACTGACTGTAGTGATTCCATATTAAATGCTCTTGTGTAGTAAAACCTTGATCATAGCATGAACTGTTAAAATAAAGCCAAAGAAGTTACTATACCCCCATTGATTCCTAGGTCTATGTAACTTGTAAAGCAACAGAGGAGGATCTTTTTTTATCAGGGAACACTTTTCCAATGTATGGTCTGCCATGTATATCTTTCACGTACTAGGGAAAGGATTTCAGCTTTCATGCCAAGTCCTTTCCTTCCTGACAACACTTTTTTCTTCTTTTCTTGAGAGGAAAACTTGTGTTCATAGTTGTCCTGTCTAAACTCTGTTCTTGGCTTTGCTGTATCTTTTAAACAAAGTATGTGCATCTCAGCTGTAAAATAAGAGGTAGATGGTAGCAGGCAGAGTAAAATGTGAGATGCCATCATGTTTTGAGGATCAGCGAGGAAAGCAACCTGCTTTGGATGCGTCAAAGAATAGGAGATTTCCTTCCCTTAGTTTAATTCTATAATTTATTCCCCTGTTTTGCAGTGTTGAACTCTGCTCAAACTTTACAGCAAGTGATCAAATCAAGGAGTGGGGGGAGACCTTAGCAAACTGTTGCAGTACTTCTGGAAGACCTTTCTGCTCAAGTTTCAACTCCTACGATTTTAATACCACTGACCATATTCCTTTTCAACCTCATCCATTTTTCAATCTTTTACTTGTTTGGAAGTGAGGAGAGTAGTTCCTAAAAGGTCAGCTAATCCATGCTGCCTCTGTATTTTACACCAGCATAAGCTTGTTTCACAAAGTTTCTTTTTAATCACACTAGAACATTTGAGAGGAAAACCAGAGTTTGAAAATTTTTCATCTCAGATGAGACCTTCCTCCATGGCTTTGTCTGGGGTGCAGGAGTATATACATACAGAAGTCACAAAACCAGCTTGTAGTACTGGTGTTCTGTAGGAGGATTAAGGCAAAGGAGATATCTAGGTTTCCAAAGAGTTCAGCGTATGTAGACTTTACAATACATGATTTCTGAGGCAAAGACTGCAATTTCAAGTGCTATTCAAGTGGCACCTCCTGAGACAGGCTATGCGCAACTAGATAATCTACTACAGATCAACTATGTTTCAACAACCCTTACATCTGTTTGGAAGCAGATACTATGCATGGTAAGGGCCATAAGACATGGGTAGTTATCTTCAACTGGGATGCATTGAAATCGCTAGTGTCATGTCTGTTGTCTGATAGAAAAGGACAATAAAATCGTGGACAGCAATTTGGTTGTTCATCTATAGACCAGAGATAATATTTCAAGCTTTTTCTGTATCCATCAGTTGCTCTATACTAAATATCTTTTTATTTAATCTTTTAAAATGTTAACAGCGATGCTAATATGTCATTCTTGATGGTGCCAGAAAGCTCTTTGGCTAAGTGAACCACAGGAGTTTTAATAAACCTCAGCACTGCCATTAGTTGTAATTTGACTGACGTTCTGAATGCTCTGTGCAGAAAATCCACTTCTTGTTTCTACCTAGGTCAAATAACTTGCAATATTAAATATTAAACAACCTATAATACTGGATGACTGAGATAAAAAAAGAAGCACATAAAGCCTCAAGTGCCAGGAAATTAATGTTTTCTTTTACCCTTATGTGCCTGTCTCCTCAAATAGTTTGGAATGTCTTCTTAAAAGTTCTAGATCTTTTACAAAACTTGATTTTATTTTAAAAAATAGTTTTTCCAACTGGAATGACTCAACTGAATAAAGTGTTTTTATAATAGAAGCAATTACATTTTGTGTTATGGCAGCAGGGGGGGACCCTTTTTAATTTAAAGAATTACAACTTTTTGGCTGCAGAGCTTTTCTGTATTCAATCCCTTAACACTTATTTTTGATTTTGACACTTCTTCTTCCAGGCTTCTTTGCTATTTGCCCTGTTTTTCAGATATTGTATGTATTTATCTAGATGAAAGCCTCCATTGGGATAAGCACGGTGAAGCTCCGCGGAGCTTAAGGGAGTAAAACATTTGAAAGAAAACTGTCAGCCTGATTCTAGACCACTGTATCTTTTCTACAAATGTTTTTCTACTCCTGAAGCCTGCCTTACTCCCATTGCTTGCTTACATTACTTATTATATTGTATTGTTAACCACTTTTTATAACTCCAGTTCACCATTCTATTCCCTCTTACTACCCACCCTATTTTGATGTTCAATTAAATGCAGTAATTTGGCCAGCCAGGAAAACACAGGATTGTACTCCCCTAAATCCAGCTTTGCATAAATAGAACTTACTTTAACGCTGAATTTGATCCACGTGCTAATTATTGTACTGAAATCAAATGTTCATTTTACTGACCATACAGGTCCTTACTTCTGTATCTTTTACACTTGGGGGAATGCTTTCCCTCTCTTTCACAGCATCTTTAAACTCTTAGCAAAATTCTCCTTGAAGCAAGCATTCATATTCTATATATCACATTACAAAAAAGATAGTATTGCTGTATTTCTTTATAGTGAAGAGCAACTTTAAGCTTTCAGTTTAGGTTAGCTTTATTTTACAAGCAGAGAAAATAGTAAGATGCTCAGGAGAAAGTAATATTTGTGTCTTACAGTCCACCTTGCCACAGTGGCAAACAAACTTGTGGACAAACTAGTATTGTCTCTTCACGTAAACTTACTGGAACATACAGATTTAGAGAAAACAAAGCCAGAATTTTCCATAACATTATGCAACTCCAAATTTTGCTCCAAAGCTCTCAAATTTTGTTTTGTTTCAAAGTTCTGTATACATTTCTGTGCTTTATATTTAAAGTCCTTGCTCAGTCTGGTAGCTTTGAGACCAGGCAACTGAAACATGGAGAAGAGTAGTGGCATTGGACCTGCAGTGCAGAAAAGTAAAACTGAAACCACTGTAACTGATATGTCGATATGATATATTAACTATCTCTTATAAATTTTGTTTTGCCAAGGATCCCTTTTTGTAGTCCCTAAACTTGTTTGGGAGTTTCTGGGTGGTGGCGGGTGTTTTCTTTTGTTTTCTCGGGTTTTTTTTTCCTGTGAATTATCACCTTCAAACTTAGCCTGGCTCTGACACAAATTTGGATGTCATGTAATTTTCTGAAATACATTACCTCCAACATTAAATTAAAATTTATCAAGGTCCTGAATCTTTATATTATTATGGGTAAACAAATTCCAAGTGATAGCATATGTATTTCAAGTATAATTCATTCCTGTTCAAAAGGCCAGGAGAAAGTCTACACATAGTTTGTGGAGTTAAATGTCTGTTTTGAGGACTTAGGTATTATTTAAGTGATTACTAGGTCTTGTGCAAATCTTCTAAACATAAGTAAAATTCATTCATTGTGTTTGCCTTTTGGATGTAGAATTGGACCTAGTTCTGTCTTTTGGAAAGGAGGTACACATTGCTTAGGATAGTATTGGATGACTACTTTGGGTACTTTTCATGTTCAATGGCATCCGAGTCTGACTTTTAACCTGACATACATGGCAAAACTGAAGAACTGTATGATTCTTCTTCATGAAAAAAAAGATATTTCCACAGAAAACCAACCTATACATGACTTTATTTTTAGGATCTTTTCGGTATGATAAATTATTTTCTCTAAATTATCTCATTCTTTGTTTACTGTACTGATTATAGATTAATTTTTGCAAAGATGCAAAATACCTCTCACTAATGTTGACAGAACTTAGTTCTGCCTTTCAGGAAAGGCCCAATGGTGGTCCTTTGTACCTCCAACAAAGTATTGAGCAGAGACTTCTTTATGCCACTTTGTATTAATCTCTTTGGTTTGCCAAAGAATCACTAAGGTCTTAGGAGGTGATTTTTTTAGTCCTCCTTATTCAGAAAGGTCCCTTCAAATGGAAATGGGCCTGGAAAGGTAGTTGATTGTGCTAGGTTCCTGGGTCAGCAAAATGCCCATGGCTGTGGCCACAAAAGCAAATAAATAAATAAAAGGGACAAAATACAACTGTGTTACATGTCTGAAAATAATATTGCCAAAGTTAATGACCAGCTGAGGTCATCATGTAAGATACACTTTTGCTGAGATTGACGTAAGGATAGTTGCTTGGAGCAGACCAGAATGTAAATAACAATGGTCTTCACTTTTCCAAGAATACTGTGGAATAAAAGAATAGTATAATGTAAAAATAAGCAAGAATATGGATGTTTGTACTCAGACAGTAGAATCTAAAATTTTTGTCTCGGTAGTTGTGTTTGGCCTTACATTCCTACTTATTCTTAAGCTTGTCACACACTGAGATTCATATATGATCTGTAGGGACCATGTATGACATTTCATGATCTGTTCTTGGCAGAAGTTTTCCATTAGTAATATAAGTGCTAACCTTATACCTTCTGGTAACTTCAGGAAAATCATATTTGCAAAGTCTTCTGCCAAAACAGTCTTGGGTACCTTGCATCTTTTTTATCTGCTAAGTTTTTACTTGGGCACATATTAGTTGTGGTTTCTTTGTTTGCTGTTAAGTACATTCTTCATTTTATTCGATGGTTTAGTACATTAAAATCTTGCCCCACAGAAATATTTCCATTTCAAAATAATTAGTCATTCTAAATTAATGATTGGCTCTTTAAAATATTAACTTTATGATATCTTCAAAGAGTTGTCTTCAAGATTTGTCTTTCATGATATTAAAATATTTGAAGCTGAATAATTTGATTTCAAATTTATGACATTCACGAGGTAATTTCTGGGGTCTGTTGGTTCCAGTGACTGTATTGGGCATAGTAAGTGTAAGAATGATTAATGTCACCAAGGGCAAGATAAGTCAGAAATCACGGTGAGCATCTGGCATGTGTTCATCTCTGCCCTATCTGCGCAGTTCTCAACTTCCATATTTTGCAGCAATGTGAAATGAGAATGTGGTCCGAGCTGCACTAAAAATGCTTAAGAAGTGGCAGTATACTGTAAAAGAAAACAGATATTGTGGCTTATAAAAGGGAACAGAAACTGTCATAGAGCATGTGGTGGGTTGGCCTCCTCCAGCCGCCGGGCACCCACCCAGCTGCTCTCTCATTCCCCCTCCTCAGCAGGATGGGGGAGAAAATATGATGAAAAATCTCGTGGTTGAGATAAAGGCAAGGACATCAGTTACAATTACCATCACAGGCAAAACAGACTTGACTCAACCTGGGGAAAATTAGTTTGTTGCCAAGTAACAGAGTTGGGTGGTGAGAAACAAAGGAAAAAACTAAACCACCTTCCCTCCACCCCATTTTTCCTAGGGTCAAATTTGCTTCTTCGTTCCCAACGCCTCTCCCTCCTCCCCCCAAGCAGCACAGGGGGATGAGGCATGGGGCTTGCGGTCAGTTCAGGACAGTTCTTCTCTGTTGCTCCATCCTCCTCACACTTTTCCCTGCTCCAGCACAGGTCCTCTCCATGGGCTACAGTCCTTCAGGATAAACCTGCTCCAGCATGGGTCTGCCACAGGACACAGCTCCTGTCAGGAGAACCTGCTCCAGTGTGGGCTCTCTGTGGGCTGCCACACCTTCAGGATATATCTGCTCCGCGGGTGGCAGTGTGGATGTCTGCTCCACCAGGACCCTCTCCATGGGCTGCAGGGAAATACCTGCTCCACTGGGGCCTCCTCCAGGGGCTGCAGGGCAATCTCTGCTCTGGCGCCTGGAGCACCTCCTCCCCTCCTCCTTCGCTGGCCTTGGTGTCTGCAGGGCTCTTTCTCTCCCTAGTTTTCCTCACTCCTCGTGCTGCCGTGTGGCGGTTTGCCCTTCCTGAAATACTCTTGCCCAGAGGTGCTGCCGTCTTGGCCGTGGGGCTCGGCCGTGCCCAGCGGCGGGTGGGTTGGAGCCGTCTGGAACCGGCTGTGTCTGGCACGGGGCAGCGCCCGCCTCTCCTCACAGAGGGCTCTCCTCACAGAGGGCTCTCCTCACAGAGGCCGCCGTGCAGCCCCTGCTGCCAGCAAAACCTCGCCACCAATACCCAAGGCATCGCGTTAAAGTCCAGTATTGCTTTTCAGACAATGGTAAATCAGTTATTTTTCTGAGCTCCGTGGAGTAAAGTCATGTCAGTTTAAGAGCAGCTCTGAATGAGAAGAGGACGGACCCCCAGACATCCTCTAGTGAGAGACTGACACTTTGCGGTGCAGGCTGTCGCCATAATGCCACAAGACATTGCTGAAACAACAGGTCTGTTATGGTTCATGTGGCACTCACACACAGGTATGGCAAAAAAATTCTACCATAGACTAATGAAGTATTTTTGCAAATTACCTAAGTTGAAAAGCATGATTCGCACATCCTAACTTGATCGTTTTGCCAAGAAAACATTTCAAAGTCCAGTAATTACATTTTGCATGAAAAAATGGCCCTTTGTTGGCCATTTATTTGCTCTTTGTTGATTAAAAATCTGCCACCATTCTCTGCCAAAATTTGACATATATTGAATCAGAAGCTTGGCAGCCTTCACTGATCTGTCCTCATGAATATTCCCCCCATCATAGAATTATTTGAGCAGTAATGAAATAGAGAGCTGGGAGCTAATACTGCTGCTTTCAACTACTACTTTGACCAAGAATGACAGATAATGACATTTTTACAGATGAATGAATGAAGATTAATAGAGACATAGCTGTGAGGATTAAATAATCTAGAATCTCAACTGGATGGAGAAAACTCTCATGAAATGTGCTGGGAAAATTTAATAAGCATTTTAAAGAATGATTGTCAAAGATAAAGCATGTTTTTAACTACAAAGCCTGGAAATTCATCCAGGTTTATCTTAAGTAATAAGTTTGATGTTTAGCTTCAGAAATTAATGTGAGTTATTCCATATACACAACTTAGATACCGCTGTCTCCCATAAGAGCAGTCAATAGGTATAAAGGGTGAGGAAGTCCTCACAAAGTTTTCTATAGGGAAAAGTAAGCAATGAAAGGCCATTACAGTTAAGGACTGTATAGAAGGTCTTCATTATTCATTAAGAAAGGCAAGTGTAAATTGGCCAGGCATACCTGCTCCCTATTCATGGATTTTCAGGCTGGCCATAATTGCTGCAGAGTGCAGGATCAAGAGATCTGCTGATACCTCTTGAATCATTATTCTTTGTGAAAGGATGCTAACCACAAACTACAGGTTTTACAGATACAAAATTGCATTTTGAATTGTACTAATGTTATTGTTCCATAATAAATAACTGTGAAATTGCCAAATATACCTGAGCTTCCTCAGCAATAGAGATATCTGATTATAAAGAAGGCAATTATAAAGAAATTCAGTCCCTGTACATGTGTGCAGCAGGAGTCAATGTTTGCTGCTGCAGTTTCATGTAACATCTAAGACAGGCTAAGCCAGTGCACCACGTCTTCTGCTTTTCTCCAGCTGCCCATCCCCATGGCTCCTTCTCCCCTTTTCACATCATGTCCTGCTTTGCACTAGCACCGCTACTGGCATGCCCACCCAGTGAGCTGGGGTTGCTTGCAAGGGTGGCTTTCACCTGGGCTTGTGCCTTGGCCCGGGGATGAGGGACCCCAGGGGATGCTTTCGCCTGGAGAGCGGAGGATGGATGGCTCTGGGGCAGGAGCAGGGAGCAGCAGGGGTGGGGGTGAGGCACAGCCACTCCTTCCAGTGGCAGTCTCAGCCTGAAGCGCTCATGGGACTCCTGTCAGTTAATGCAATCATTTCCTGTTCTAAATTTAGTGAAAGTGGTAAAGCCAGATATTGCTGTGTGGTAACTCCTGGAAAATCCCTCCCTTTTGAAATAATGAGCACCAAATGTGCAGCAGTTAGATGTTTGTTGTTATGTATTCAAATTATGTCGAGGGCTCAGTCACAGAAGCAGGCACGTTCTTAACAAGCCCATGGCATTTATTTTCATTTCATTTTTGGTGATGAAACTGTGTTACATCTTTCTCAGGACATAGTGCTCATGTCCCAGTATTTAGTATGCAGGCTTTTTGTAAGGAGATTCACTTTAGAAGGCACAAGATATCCCTTCAAAAAAGGTGTACAAATAGAACCCTCCATTCAGTTAATCTATGCATGAGTGATTGGAAGGTGACTAAATTCCCAGTCTTATCTGTATGCCACATATATACAACCCAAAGAACCAGTGCCTAAATTGCAAACCCTGTAAAACACTCCTGGGTGCTGAGAAACTTTCTGATCTGCATGGGAGGAGAATTCAGGCAGGACCTGATGCCTGCATAGAACAAGTTTACTAATTTCTGGACATCCAAAATGCCAGAAAAAAAGTATATTTTTTCTATAAGACACTGTGGTCTAGTTCACAGGTGGTAGAAAAAAAATGCTTACAATATCACAGTTTGTCACATCTCTTTCTATTTAACTTTTTTTTTTTTCTGTGAAAGGGCGGGATTTGAGTGTGTTTTCATTCATCTGACTTTAGTAAAACAGAAGTGGAAGGAGAAAACGCATGTTGTTCTAGGCTTCCTGTCTGAAGACATTTGGGCCTTTATTTGATTGCTTAAGTCAGGGGTTCCCAAAGGGAGGTTACAGATCAGTGAAGGCTTACCAGGCCATAATAAGAGGCTGGAAGATATATATTGCTAGGTTAATAGGTAGAATAGATAGATTTTTAAATTAAAATATTTCTGATAAAAGTATGTGAAGATTAATGATAATCTGAGCCTGTCTTTCAGTTTGTGGACACAGACATAAGAAAAATGCTTATAGGGGACAACAGTTTCTTAGGGAGCTATTGAAAATGTTTTAATTAATTCACAGTAAAATCACCTCACTGTATATAGACTATACATTTCAAGGCCCTCTTCTCTTCTCTTCTCTTCTCTTCTCTTCTCTTCTCTTCTCTTCTCTTCTCTTCTCTTCTCTTCTCTCTGAACATCACAATGCCTGAGCCATGACTGAGACCTTTCTCATCCTTTACCAGACAGAGACTGTTTCTAGGAGCTCATCGTGTGTGCTGATGGCCCGAGTCCTGGTAATTCTGCTCCATACCCAAAGAACTCTACCCCACTGTATTTGGGTAGATTGTGATTCTGTGTGGATCTGCTTCTTGCTAAAGTGAGAAGTGATTCATTGGGAAACTTCTGTAAAGCCTATTTTTATATATTTGAATCATCACATGTTCCTGGGAAGGTAAAGAGCAATGTTAGTAATGTATTTGCTCCTGCACAGCCCTGCCCATCCAGCATGTACACAAGAAATCAAAAGCAGAAAGCCTTGAAGACAAGGAGCCATTGGGATAAGAAAAACAGGTTAGGGCAAATCAGAGGCAAGGAGGCTACCCGAGATAAGAAGGCTCTGGAGGAAACTTCCCCTTAATCCCATGTCTGTAGTCCACAAAGAACTGAATGTTGTGTGGGGAGAGAAGCTATTGCGACCTACTGTTTTTTCCACAGACATCTATTGGCTGTGTAAGTAGAAACACAGTAGTGGGAAGCCAGATCGTCCCCTCTGAGAAGAGGTACACTTCCCAGATGAGGTAGTCAGCATACAGATTGATGCCAAACGCCAGAACAGAGCATGGTCCTATTGCCGCAGGCAGACGAAAAGGTGTATGCTGAGGCATACTTGTGCTCTCGAAGTTTAAGACCGTGGTCTAGTGTGGCAGGCCTGAACACAGTAATCTAACGTAGTTCCCATAGGACTGGAACAATTACCAAAGTTTTATAAAACTTGTATCAAACTTCAGCATAAGGCTCTGTAAATACCTAGAATTCCTACACAGAAGATCTACAGTCAGTATAAACTGCCCTAGTTTTTTCTTAAATAATGGGATCTTTATGTTTTGATGACCTCCTTGTTTCCTAAATTAGAGTTTTTAACAAGTGAATTTGGCAAGTTTTCTTCTTAATAACTGATGACAATTCCAAGGGGTATTGTGAAACTAACTTGGGATCTGCACAAAATACAAGTTAGTTTATTTCCAGTGTATTCCAGTTATGACATCTTCTTGGCTCAGTGATATCTAATGGTGCCAAGATAACTGCTAACATTTTTTGAATAATTGGATGATTTCACAATAGTATCTAAAGTAATCTGATTTTTCTTGGACAACTGCCCAAGGTTTTTCAACTGACAGAATAATGACCTAACTGCAGATGTAATGTATATTGCTTGGTTAGAAACTGTATTCAAAACCTTGCTAAACCCCCCTCCATCTCCAATTAGTTATGGAGTTTTTAGGAGACTGGGGAAATTGTGTTACACAGAGGGTAAGGTCCACCCCTTAGTAGAATTCATTTCTCCAGCAACTATAGGTCCCCAGGTATTTTTATTAGTCAAGGAAAAGTACTGTCAATCTGATCCAAAGATGAAGCAGAACTGATTTTCAGTGTAAGAGCCACAAGAATGTTAAACGAGTCAAGTCCTTTTGGCACTTCCACTTGGTAAACCATGCACTCTACCTTCTAAAATAAAACATGCAAGGTAACCACCATGGCAGTTTTTGCAGGGGCTACTAACATACTCTGCTGCACACTGATCTGGCTTGTCAGCTGTGCATGCCTGTTGTTAGACATCTAAACAAAGGTGGATCTCTGAAATGGCAAATGCCCACTCTTGTCATTCACGTTCTCCCATGCAGAACAGAGGCTGTTTGACTTAGGCATCTAAATCCAGATGTGGATGCCTAAATCTATTTTGTTATAGGAAGATGACTTTGAAAATTCTGGCCACAGCCTGAAAATCACTTCAGGATTTTTTTCTGTTTTAGGATTTTCAGGATTTTAGGGCTGAGAGGGGTTAAACCATCCAGCCCATAGAAGGATATTTCAGTTCCATCAGCTCATCAGGTACACACAAAAGGGAGATAACAAATCATGTGAGCTAGATGAACATTATTTAAAGCCAACAATAAATAATGGTGTAACCACTGGATATGTTTTAAAGGCCTCTATTTAATGTGGACAATGTAAAGAAAGCCTTAGGAAAAAGATCGGACCCTAAGATGTCATGCTCTGAAATAATTGTTTCAGTTACCTAACTACACATACACATTGTTTAGTAAATCAATCATCTTAAAATTCAAAGCATATGTTCATAATCTTACTCTTAATTTGGTTTGCTATTTAAAAAAACTCACCCAATGATCAAAATGTTTAAAATGCTTTTTAGGCACATTAATTGTATTTTGATTTTTATCTAAACACACCTTGACATAAATCAACATTAACGAAAATACCAACTAGCGCAGAAGAAACGTGTCATAGAAGATTTGTGGTAGTTTCTCTTCTGTGCACCACCAGCAGTTCCGACTGCAGAGGGGGCTACTAAGGTTGGGGGCAGTTCAGAACAGGGGATTACTTTACAGAGCTTTAAATGACATCTTTGCTTCCTCTAATCTAGAGATAATCATCATTATTTTCCATAATTCACATTTTGGTAAACTGAGAAGATTGTATAATTCCTTTTAGAAACATTACATGTACAGCTTCTTTGTTGATCTCTGCCAAAGTTCCCAAGAACATCCAAGAAGGAAAAGCATTTCATGGCTTATTATGATCACATCAGCAAAGTATTAGGGAAAGTGATTGTCTGATTTGGAAATTCAAAAATCCATGTGATTTAACCTAGGGCTTGGCACACCAGGATGCTGGAATTCTGAGGGCTGCAGCTTTCTACTAAATAAGACAATAGTTGCTAAAATGCTCTGCATTTTGAACAATCTCTTCCTAGCTGTTTATTTCCTAGCAAGCTACCAGCAGCATCCATTATGTACAGTAAAAAGTTTATAAAAAGAACTTCCAATTCTAAAACTAAACAAATCAGTTTTGCAATGTGATTAGGGTAAAGAAGTAAAGCATCCCATAGTTACTGGAGGAAAATATTTTCAGAGACTTCGTAGTGTTTTCTGGTTACATCAGAATATGTAAATAAAAGCTGTGAGCCAACATAAAATATTGAAACAAAAATGTTGCAATATGAAGGAAAAACTATTACATGAGATCACAGACACTATAATTATCAAATCGTATTTACAATTTGAATGTGCCAACTTCAGTTCTTGTTTCTCTAAAGCTATTAAAATTTCTGTGTCACAGGCACAGCTGCAAAACTCCAGCCCTTCATTGATTTCAGGAAAGTGAGATTTCAGCCGCTACATTAAACTGGATGTTTTACTCCATAACTCTGGAAATTAAATATATAGTCAATGCTCAACTTTCATGTTCATTTGGAAAGATATGCACAAGAGAAGTAGTATAAGAGCAGACCCTCTGGCATTTTTAGTGTCGGTGTGTCAGTCTTTCCATTCTAAATCTTTACTTTGAGGTGGTTTTTAGTATACTATAACATTTGGCAGAGAAGCTTTTAGCACCAGGGAGATTTTTTTTTTGAAATAAATAAATATAAACCTAATGTGACTGTTCTATGTTACTGGACACAGAAAAAGAAATGAAGTCTGTGGTTCCTACCTCCCCCAGGCTGATTGCCTTAAAAAGACCCCTGCTTTTATCGCGTTACAAATCTCTCTGGCCTTTCATGTGCGCTAAGATATGTGAGAGTTGGAGGCAACGGAAAAGGGTAAACGACAAGACTAAAAGTGAATTGCTTTTGTAATAAGCAGTGATTTCATATATTTGTAGTGAATAAATTAATGCACTTACTCAATGTGCATCCATGATTCGAAGTGAATCAACACTTGATAAGGGCCCAGAGTCAGTGTCTCATATCTGGGTTAGGCGCATGTTTTGGAAAGCCTGGGGAGCTTCAGCGGCCGTTGGGATGCCGTAGGGAGTGGCAGAGCAGAGCTCGCTGCAGGACCCAGCAGCTGCAGCTCATTCCGTTTTCCTTGGACCGTGCAGCTGCTGCCTTCACAAAATCGAGCCCAAGGGTGTGGTGTCCCAGGCGGTGGAAATCGCGGCCAGCCCACGTGCTCCCCCCACCAAACGAGGTCTTTTCGACACCTACTCAGCCTCGGCTGGAGCCCTCCCGGGTGGCCTCATGGCCAGGATCCTGCGTGCTCCTTGAGTCTGGGCTTGACTTCTGCTGGGGGACTGCCCGAAAAGATGCGCCAGCCAGCCGGCATCCAGCCACAGGGCGAGGTGGACCAGCTCATGGATGGAGCTGAAAACGAGCCCACAAAAAAGCACATAGCTGTCAGAGGAGTGGCTTGAGCCAGTCAACTATGTGCTGCATGACTGCTGCTGCCAACACCGGCGTTATGGTAGGAAATGGTAGCCGGGGCGAAGGGCAAGGAGGGAACCGTCCCTGTCGGCCACAGCACAACCCCGGGTCGGCTGGCTGAATGAGGGAACTCAGCCTGGGGTGTTTCTCAACCAAGCTTTCCTAGCTTCCCACAGACATCCTCAGGGAAGAAACTCAGTGTACTTTTGTCTGCATTAACTGCAAAAATCAATTTTTAAAGTCCACTGAAATAAGCATGTAACGAAGCACCAGCAGCATTTGTCTGGTTGAAGAAATCCAAAGACTAGATTTTTTGCTTTTAAACCTTTTTAATTGTTATGCCCAAGTTATTATATGACATAGCATGGTTAGGAGCTTGTCATAAACATACAAATAATGAGATATCCTGTAGCTAAATAGACAGCAACAATAAATTACTGTAATAAAAAATTACTTGTAATAAAAAATCAGCAATAAGGCCCAAGCTTACCACGGTCAAAGGAGTTTCGAATGCATTAGGGATCAGAAACTGAGTGCTGGGAAAACTGTTTAAACAGTTCGTGCCAAGGAGACCAGGGGAAAGTCCTTTCTACAGATTTATTTTTTCTCTTTACCTGATCAGCCAAATATGGAAACAGGATGGCCCACAAAAATGTATAAACAAGTTCCTCCAGTGTTTCTTCAAGAGCATACATAAATGTGACAGTTCAGGAAGAAGTATTGTAGGGAACCCAATACTCCAGCCTAAAAATACCCCAAGCCTACAATGCTTTTATTCCATTAAGACATACATTAAACTAACAATCTGAAAGAAAATAGTCATCTTTTCTCCATGTTTTTAGGCCAACACAAGGAAATGACAAGCTAACACGCTGTAATGGAGTTGGGGATACATGAAATTAAATACCAGTCTGGTTCCAGGAGAACCCAAACATCGTTCAGGCTTATGTACTCTTTAGGACTGGCAGATTTATTTTCAAAATCTCTGGAAAGGGAGTGGGAAATCTTTTCACCCTGGGCAAGCCACCCAGTAACATACACACAGATTTGTGCTATCATTGGTCTTATCATATGACCTTAGCCTATATCGGTTCTGGTCTTTCTTTGCCATTTTTGCTTACCTTTCTTGCTTACTTATCTCAAGTTATAGCTCAGGTGTTTCCCTGGGGCAGTTCTCATTCACTGGACAGGATCTCTAACTCTTGTTAAGCACTACTTAAACTGAAGGTAGGTGGCCATCGGCTGATACTTGAGCTGGTGCTGGACCTGGGGATGCTGCTTGCTCCAGCAGATTTCAGGCAGGTCACCTGCACTCCTGGTCAGATTAGGCTGCAGCTCTCTGCCCAGCTGGGATTGCTCACACTCCCACTAAGCTAACTGAAGTGATTTGAGATAACTGCTGGACACCCAGGGTACTGCTGCTACTGTCAGTTCCAGCTAGGAGGTTCCTGTGCTTATGAGGCTGGGTTTCTCACAAAAAGATCTTCTTCCTACCTGTGAATAATTCACACAGGTAGGAAGGTTCCTGTGAATAATTCACAGGTTCACCATGATCACTGTAAACATATTTTGCTCTCCTTAAGCTTGTGCCAAAGAGCTTAGGAAATAAATTTCAGGTTGGGTTGTTTTTTTTTTTCCACAAAGAGTAATTTCATTTGACTATTGGCTCTTCACTATTAATGGTATGTGATTAGTCACATATGTCTAACAACATTTTCCAGTTGACTGCCCAGATGCCCGAGAGCTTTAAAACAGGAGAAAAAGGAAGGATGATTATCAAATACTGAATAATCAACAAAAGTAGCATTCTTGAAAGAGTTTCTTATTGCTGAATATTAGAGTATATTAGAACATGTACTCTGTAAAACAAGACACTGTTTGTGCATCAGAACATATCTAAAGTTACCTTCCACTGTAAAAGAAGTTTAAGTTACAGCTGAAGTTACTTAAATTAATATTTTCATCATTTTACTCTAGGTGAAAATTGGATTGTGTATGTTTTATAACACACCAATAGCCGTGCTCTTTGTCTTTCAATCTGAGTGTGCACAGCCAATTTGGGTGTTCCCAATTTTGACTCAATGGCTTGCTCATGTTGATTATATAATGACACATATTTCCAAGTTGTGGCTGGGTGCAGGTGCTAAGATCAACTTCTTGGTGTTTTGATTCTTGGGAGGATCTTCAGAAAATGAAGCATCTGTGGTTACATTTATAACTATAAATCATGCAATGAGATCATCTTAAGTCTCGTTGTTTTCATAACAACAGCATGTAACATTTTAAAGCACATAGATTGTATACTGGAAAAAGCATTTAACAGGAAACATCTTAAGGTAAAGTGCCCTGAACATTTCTGAAGCACTAATTTTTATATACTTGGAGATAGTTTTAAAGTCCTCTCGCCTCTTTTTTTTAAGGCAACTCCTTCACAGATTGTTTCCAATACTTTTCAAAGAAAGTCTACAAACTGTACTGCAAACAAAGGCGATACCTAAACTATGCACTAATGGAAGAATCTTCATTTAACAAGTGAAGTTAAAGTGTGAAAAATCTGTAACCACTTTACTATTCTGTAATAAAAATCACCTTTTATTGGCATTACTACCTTTTTTTCTTATTAAGGAAGTGGCAGTTTGTACACAGTACTGTGTGCTCTACATGATACAAGTGGAAATAAGCTAGTGGCTAAATATTTGCTTATTACATTCTTCCCCTATATGCTATTCACTAAGTCATGCAACTTGCAGTTTTACATAGGAAGATGATCAATGATTAACCACAGGTTACATCAAATTCCCTGGACAATCCGACAGATATTTCTGCAAAAAGGCTAATGTTTATTAGAGGCGGGTACACGCACAAAGATTATGTCCTCTTTTTTAGGTGAATTCCTTCTGTGTTGAGCATATTGTTTTCTTCCATATTTTTTCTGTTCTACAGTATTTGGTAGATACTAGAAGAGAAAATTGGTAGTCCATATGTCAGACGAAAATATTCACAAAATCTTTTTAAAAGTAGAAATACATTATCATAAACCCCAAATATTTTCAGTCAAAATAATTAATTGTTTAGGCTTGCAGTAGCCTGAAAAATTTCTGATTTTCTTAAGGGTGGCAAATGTTTCCAAGATGCTTTGCTCATCCATACTATTTTCTATGAAAAACAAACAAACAAACAAACAAACAAGCAAACAACAGTTTTAATGAAAAATTCATGCCCTAGAGGGTATGAACAGCTGATAAAGGAGAAGGTGTACCTCTGCAGCATGATTCACCATGCCCAGACTCCTGTGGGCCAGGCAATGCTCACCTGGATTAAGTTTCTGTATGCAAGGACTGTTCTGCCATGAACCGTACTACTGGGAGGCATGGTGGTGGCGAGGGCAAAGCGGAAATGACAGAAACATCTTAGGATAACTTGGAGAGAAATAGGAGTCCAGCACAGGCAGGTGACAGTGTTGTGCAGAACCAAGCAGGAATTTACTCCATCATATGCCAGCTGGCTCCACTGTGCCACTTGGGTGGAAAAACTTAATGTGCTTCACATCATGAGGCAGGGAAAAGGCTGAGCCAGAAGGGAATACAGTCTCACAGAATTAGTCTCACCAGAGAACATCAGCCCTGCAGAGCTTCTTGAGGAGCTTGGCTCATCCATCCCTGAGAACATCCTCTCAGGGACTTCATTTGCCATTAAGGATGTGCATGCCAAAAATTTGTCACTGTGCATCTTTCAGCTACCTGAGCACAGTACCAGGCACTTCATGATCTGTCGACCACTTTCCCTTGCTGAATCGAGGAGCAAATCATCGTCATCTTCTTTTTGATGGAGTGATCTGTGGGAAAGCTGAAACTTGTGTTTGCTTAATTTCCTGGTCTGGGTGCATGCTTCACTTGCTGATGCCTGTCTACCTCTTTATACTGCTATACTGTACAATGTACTCCACAGAACGTTTCTTCCAAAACCCAGCTAAACCTTATTCTCTTAATTTTGGCTTCATTTAAAAGTCAAGGCAAAATGTAGAGTAGCAGGAACATTTTTACAGACTTTTATCATATGAAAATAAAACACCTTTCGTATACTGCCGTACGTGCACACACCTTTTAATATACCACACTAAAACACCTCTAATCTTATTCCTAAAGAGATCGCTCCACATCTGCTTTCATCACAGCAGTCTCCGTGCCACAACTGCAAATGAACTAGTGGATGGCAAAGGTGAAGCTGAAGTGAGTATGTTGCCTCCTCAGTGATTTCTACATTATTTATTCTGTCACGTCACTCCAAGGAGAGAAAGGCTGCTAAAAATACCTGGAGTTAAAAATAATAAGTGACAAATATAAATTCAAATCATTTTAGAGGCTACAGGAGGAAAGCGGGAAGTCACAAACTGTTGCGTACAGTTCTAGATATTTATCCAAAAGATTCACTGAGTCACAGTGTTAATGGACTTAAAAGATAGCTCATCACTTCCACACCACTGCTAGTGTGGAATTATTTCTTATATTACTTTCTCCAGTGCTTTAAACCACTCCTATATTAATATTTTCTATTTATACTTTTTTTCCTTAAGTGTGTTGCATTGATTTTGCATTTCAGCACACCACAAAGGCTCCTATCATCATTAGGGTATAAACTAAGCATGAAAAAAATCCCCATAATCCCAAGTTGAGAGGTTACAAAGTAAAGCCACAAAATGCCATGTAGAATTCTAAATATTTATCTGAGACGCACTGAGTCACAAAGTGACTTAACGCATTAAGGCACCTGTTAACTTCATGTGTGTGAGTAGTCCCCCTGAGTGTAAGGAGAATGCTCATCTTCGTTCTAGAAAGTGTTGGTGTTTAAAACAGTTTTCTGTTCTTTGCCATATGTCTAATCTCTCTTGCTCAGCAGCATCCTGAAATGGGAAATATATACAGGTAAACAGTCAAGACACAATGTTTTAAGAGAGCTTCAATGCTTCATTATAAATGTTTTCCAAAAAAACCAAACGCCCAAAAAACAGAAAAAAAAATCAGAAAGAAATTTCCTTCTCCCATACAGAGAGAAGTTCACCCTGAGTGGAAAGCTAGCACAAAAGTTGTGCCCTCCATGAATTCAATTTACATAAATGTGTCCATTACTTAAATGGAGTGTAATATTGGGGGATTTCACTTCTAAGGCAAACAGCATGCAGGTTTATCTATTCTTTCATGTAACAGTATAGATCATCTCATTGCACTGGATTCTGAAATCACACAAAACATCCTCCCTTCTGGCAATCAGGATCTACGGTCTCCTGTGGAATATCTGCATTTTCATATTATGAAACTGCTGCCATGGATTTACTAGTAAGCTTCAATTCTAACAATTTGTCTTATGAGTAGCATATTGAGAATAATAAGGATATGCACTCTATGCGGTGTTTTTAATGTTTACATTGAATGATTCCTAAAACAGTTGACAGGTTACTCAGCACCAACATAAATGTTAGGCCCAAAAGATGACTGAGTTTGTAGCCACAACTGATTAGTAAGATTCCAGAGAGACAAACAACCGTAGGAATATACCTGTGTGCCCACCCTAAAATTTTCAACTTGGAACAGCTCAAATTTTAACAGTGTTTTGCAGGAGGGCTCCTAAAATGCTCCTAAAGCTTCCTGTTGACAGCTCCAGCCTTTACCAGGGTGCGTTATACTCTTCCTGTGCTATTCTAAATAGAAACCACCATAGTTTGTCAAGACTAAACTTTTCATTTTAATTCACATTAAATCCGTATCTCTTTTTTTGACTAAAAGCATCAGGTTCATAATCTCACAGTGGCTAGTTGAACATCTGAGCTGATTTCCTGCAACGCCTAACTTAGTATAATTATGCAATTTATTTGAAGCTGATGTACAGTACACCAGATTTAGCTAATGAAAAATAGGATTGGCACTTTGCTGGAGTTTGGTTAGTCTATAATTTTCCCTGGTGTTTTAGCTTCCTCAAGCATAAAATTAGATTTTCCTTAGTTCTTCCATTTCTGTGCAAAGAATTAAGCCCCACAGAAATCACTGGAGGAACTCATGCCTTCCCCTAATGGAACAAGAGGCTCAGTCTATCAGAAAGGTGACTTTCACTTCGTTGTTCTCTTTAGAACTACTGGGAGAAGAGGCACGAGACTGAAGGACAAGCATGCAGTGTGCTTATCCAGGGAATAAGTGCACCTTTGAATGACCTAGTCTCTAGGTAAAACTTATGCTTGGAAAGATTATGCCATCTTCTTATGATGTGGAGGTGTCCCTGGCATGTGCATCTGTTGTAGAAGCTGGCAGAAGAGACTTGCAGGTGTGCATTTCTGCTGGAAACAGTTAAGTTATTTGGGAATGGAGCAGAGGAAGACCAGTAAAGAGGAAAGCTCAGGGTCTTCTCCTCTTTACTTATTCCCCTTTTCTGCAGTCCAAGGCCCTGTGAACAATGAAAGGGATATCCCATCTTCCTGGAAGGACTTCCCATCTTCTGTGGCTTGTCTTCCTGGAGAAGTCTCCAATGGTCAGCAAAGGTATGTGTACTTGCAGCTCACAGATGCACATCCTTGCACCTAGGATATATTTACGCATTGATGCCTCTTCTTGGGAACTGGTAGAATAATGTATATTTTTTGCTCCATTTTCTATGTATTCCTAAACACAGAAATATAAATTAGTGTGTGTAATGATTTGTGAACAGGTTGGAATGTTAATTCTCTTCTTTTATTCTGTTTTTTAAACCTAGATTAAAGAACAATGTGAAACAAAACAGAATAAGTAGCATTTACAAGACAACTGGGAAAATCTGTAAATACTAATAGGTTGGTGTACACATTGTCAAATACAGTCTACCATTTGGTCAATAGCTGCTGCTACTTAGTTTTAGCGATAGCACCTTTAAATCAATAGCTCCTTTTTAATATTTAATGTCCTTTTACCATTAGCCTGTTCTTGTGTCCCTTTTTTATTGCTAATCAAAGCTATTGGCAATGACCTTGACATTTTTCTAGGTTTTTAGTGGCTCAGGTTTCACTTAAATTAGAAAGCACAGGAAGAGCTTTTTGTTGATTTAAAATTCACCTACATTTTAAGAACTTTGATTGCACTTTGTTATTTCACCAGCCAGCAATTCTATCATTTTTATATGAAATATAAGGACTAAATTTAAATGCTTTGGACTTTTCTGTTTTCGTTCTATATAGTAGCCAGATACAATCAAAGTGACTTCTTACATATATATAATTATGTGTTATGGCTGCAGGATACCAAAAAATTTCAATCTTCCATTGTCATTATCCAGAGAAGCCATTGTCAGTTTGGGTTCCCAGTTTGGGTTTGTGGTTTGTTTGAAAGGATATTTGGGACATTTTCTTATTTCATGGTTATTGTGTAGCTGCGGTGGAAGGTATTCAAATTCAGTGATGAGATTTTCTGTGTTTTATTAAGTGTGGAACATACTTCTAGCTTAAAAATTCTTATTTGTACTAGTAGAGGTACTGCATAGTCAACTGCATCTCAAGCATTTCATTGTATATTCAGGACAGCATACAATAATATTCTCTGTGACAAAGAAAAGCACGCAGCATCCTATTATTTAAATTAGGCAGGTAAGAATAAGGAACAAGGTTTCAGAACTGAAATCACACAGCAATTAAATAAGCATTGATCCAGCACTGCTTTTTCACACAGACTGCTTTCCTGTTAATGGTGTTTTAGCAATTATCTTATCAGTTGCTACTAGCCCAATAGTGATTTACATAAATCTGCCTGTGTAGTTAGACTGGTGTTAGATTATATCCATTGAAATGAACATAGCAGTTATATTAAATAGCTCATTTACTTTTCAGTGAGTCACAGGAAATACTTAAACCAGTTTACTTTGTGCTAGCAAAAGCTTTGTACTAAAAGTTACCAAAAAAAAGTAGGATCTGATCCAAAGCTTGTTGAAGTCATTAAAATCTTTCCCCTAACTGCAGTCAGCCTCTTACATACATGCATAACATTTAAAAACCAGTGTTCATCTCTCCTGTAATTTCCCCTGTCTACAATAACTCCTGCAGGTTTTTTAGCATCTCTCTCTCACTGAAGTTACTCAGATCCCTACACAGAGCTAGGCTGAGAGCAAGCAAAGTCCAGAGGGGTCTTCCAAAGTAGGCTTGGCTGGAGGCAAACTCGGCAGATTTCCTAGTGTTATGCAGTGCTTCAGCATGCCGCTGAACAGATCAGACGGAAATGTAGGTGCTATTTGCTTAGAGCATAATTGCACTTGTTGTGTGGGAAGGTGCCCAAGAAGCATGGAAGTTGAATGCCAAGGTCATGACTTTGTCCCACAAACCGCTGTTTGTATGGGCCAGCCTTACATGTGTGACTCCACTGAAAGAGGCGTATTCATTGCCCAAAGACATACAGAAGCGTTGTTAGCAACACTTCTTGCAGACCAGAGCCAAAGACAAAGCCTCCCACAAAAGTTAATGAAAATTTTGACAAGGAAACAATTGTGGAACAAATTCCATCATATATACTGGAATAAAAAAGGTATTATATGCAACTGAACAATCCTTTTCACATAGAGATCTCAAGACACTTCCCACACATGGATAAATATTTTCTTTCTCTGTGGGCAGGTGCGAAAATTAATTGCAAAACAGTGGCTTCCCACAAGTGACAGTGAGGATGGGTGGTAGACCTAAACAAAATTGCATTGAACTACCTTTTATGGAATCCTTACTGCAAACTTAATCCCATTTATTTTGTTACTTCTTCTATTATTGCTTGTTTTTCAGAAATATGCATACACCCTTTTCACGCTGATCCACACTGACAAGCATAGCTTCACTGAAGTTACTTATGCAAGAAAATACCAGCAAGAGACCTGTATAATACTGTCCTTTAACAAGAAAATTATTTCTGTGCCCGCAGGATTCTACATTTTTATCTCCTTCTGCAAAAGGAAGCTTCTTCTGTTATGAACCCTATGCTATAAATGAATTTCTGGAAAGCTTGCCAGTTTTAGAGGCACATTCTAAAGTCAGTGGCACCCTATAAGTGCTGTCTAATGAATCCTGTGAGTTAACTTTAAACAAGTAAAAGAATCAATATTTTTGCAGCATGGATCATGCTCTTTACCACCACAATCTGGTAATTAACATCACTATCATAATATTAAAAGTGCTATGAAATTTCAGTGGTTTATTATATGATTCAAATGCCCAATGCAGGAAAAGTCAGAAGGGCCTGATTATTGTGTGCTCAGCATTTCTTGGACATCAGGCTTCGTTTAGGTGTCTCACTCTCAAAAGAAAGTATTACAAATTATAACTCAGCCTTGAAAATATTGGCTGATATTTGTAGCTGCACTGGTCAATGGCTCAGTTAAGTGCAAAGAGTTTTAAGGTTAGGTTTCTTTACTGTTGAAATGTGCAAAAGGTATGCTGAAGGCTCAGTTTCTGCTGGCTATTGGCACGCTAATGACGTACAAAGGAGCAAATGTATTTGTAAGGCCTGTTGCTGGTGTTGCAATTGCTTAGTAATTTTCAAAATCCAGAATATAGAGGCAATGGTGACATGGGGCTAGGTCTGAAAAATTGGAGCTGTTCTTAGATATGTAAATTCATTTATATACTTAGAACCAATATACATTATTCTCTTCTGGAATGAGGTATTTGCCTCTTGAGTATGATTTTATTCTAGGACTTCATGTTCAGGTAATGAGACATTTTGGTTATATTTTATATTAACATTCGTTTTATAACGAAGACAGAGTAAGTAATAGATTCAGTAGTCAGATGTTATAGATTGTTACAAGCACCATATTGGAGGATATATAAACCAGAGAGTTATATACTATGAAAATAAACAACATGATTATCTGTTGAACACTTAACAATATGTTGTCATAAATCTCTAATTTTTTCAGCCATTTATTAGTTTTATATACACAAACCTTTACAAAGAGTAGCACTAAACTCACACGAAAGGAAAGTTAATAACACAGCAAATGTGCGTCTGAAATATTCACGCTCTTCTCATGCCTCAATGACTTCAGAAACGGTCACGAGATACCCACATCAGAGGCAGTTTTAGGAGTGCACAAGCACAGCAGTTCCCTTTTATCCCATGCTACGGTGTGAACAAAGGACTGGGACAGGGCAGAGCACTCACTCAGACAGCATGCAAGTCATCTGTATAGCTAGGGGACAGGGAAAAAAGCAGTTTTCGAGGGCTCCTGCAACTCCCACTGCAAATCACAGTAAAAACCAGGATAACGCACCCAAACAGCAACTCAGTTTCTCAGTGTGTTGCTGAAGAGCATAGGTCAATAGGCTCATCTTCTCAGAACGCAACTCCATTTCCTAGAAATGGCCCAGTGAGGAGCGGAAAGGACATGCTATTTCTATTACAGAATCGCCTCATGCTCCTGGGACGCTTCATTCTAAGTATGGGCCAGTCCTAAGAAAGAGGCCAAAGACAGAAATGTTAATGCTCTTAATTAAAAGATGGCAGCAGAATCGAGTTTATTCCTTTAGCTCTTCTGTTGAATTTCAACACTAGCATGCACCCCTCTGATGGTGCCAGCGGAGTTTTATTTTGACTCTTGAAGTCGTCTTTCACTTCAGATATGCTGGGGGAGAGGAACACAATATTTCTGACAGTTTTTATTTAGAAATCATGTATCTGAGCTACCTCAGGTTTCAGCTACATTTGGATCCAGATCAGGATCATGTAACTTGGATTCATCTCTGTTATTAATTGAGTCCTCAGAGGAGTACTGGAAAAGCAAGTATTAAGGTTGCACTGAGTACAACAGGTTATGATAGTCTGTATAACTTTTGCCCGGCTTTCTTGTGGGAAGTCACTGTGATAATGTATTTAACTAGATGCTCTCAGCTTTCTAAAACTAGCTGTCCCATGTAAAATTTTACAGCATTTTTCACTGAGAGTGCTTCACAAAAATTAATTTGTTTTTAGTGTCCCTTTGTGGTAAATGGGTACTATTACAGTCACATTAGGTTTATATAGATGAGTACTCCAAAAAAAATCAGTTCATCTATATACTCAAATGTGAGTGAAGTTGAGCTGCCTTGGTACTTCACAGCATAGCAGTTTTGAAGTCCTGATATTTCCTAGTATAATAACTGACAAGTTTTGGTATGTAATGTATTCATCCTGCAGCCATACCAGAAAAGTGATCATACAGACTCTTTTAGGTGCCAGAGGGACATCATGGGCCAACAGCTATATGCAGGCATATACACCCGTATACATTCTGCCCATTGTAGCATCGGAAGAGCTTGAGACACTGGCTTTTTTCAGCACCACATGGGAACTCCATGTAGGTGCATGAAATTTATGTGGGTTCAGGAGGGACAGACCAAGTACCTGGAAGAGAGATCCACCTGAGAGTTACTAAATAAGCCACAAAGGAAATCACTTGATTGCAAGTGATTTCAAGGCTCAGGAAATCACTTGAGATGCAAATGAAGGCTAGGAGAGTACTGGGGCAGGGGAGAAGAGGGAATTTGCTTTGAGTTATTCTTCAAAGGGGTCTACTTCTGGTTCTCTCTCTCGAGAAAACTGAGCCATGTGGCTCATGGACTGAACCAGTACTTCCACTCTTACAGAAGCTGCCATATGGCAGCTACTTTCAGCATGAAACATATTTTCTCCTCCTGCAATTCCCTGCCTCAAAGCATAGTCTTCTTCATGTCAGAGCTCATCTGTTTCACTTCCATTGGGAAATGGGTGGAAGGATAAATAGCTCTGGGTAGTGCCTGACCAGGTGCAGCTATTGTAACCCAAAAGATAGAAGGGTTACATGGGTTACAGAGCAGGAGAAGTGCCTGGACACTGATGGGGAGAGCCAGTTATCTCCAAGGGCAGTAGCAAAATGAGGCAGCAATTGCTGCTGTGGTCTCCTGCATGTCAGACTGAGGAGTTCCTGACGAAAAAGACAATGGAGAAGCTAGCAGCTAGAATATAGATGTGCAATACCTGGTCTGTACCTTAGTAATCAGACTGGCGGCAGCCCAGAAATAGTCCCACTGAGTGGGGTCAGACTGCCTACGTGATGCTCTCAGTGCAGCACGGGTGCTGAGGCAGGCGTGAGCAGCTAGGCTAGGTCAGCCATCTCGTACTTCAAAGAGATGAAGCGCACTCTTTCTCTTTTTTCTTCACCTTTGTCTTTTGTAAGCCTTTTAAGCTGCACGATCTGCTTGGTTTCGGTGAATGAATGCTTTTATTTGCATTTGTGGTTAACTTGGTGTGCATTAAGAGTGATTTCAAGATGACTGAATAAAAACAGAGCATTCCCCACCCAAATACACAGTGAAAATATAAGCCGCAGCACTTCAACAGTGCTGTAATATGCACCTCCTGTGTATCAAAGAATAACAGGGTGTTCTTCACAGGGGCCAGGACAGTAAGAAATGCCTAGTGATCATTAGGTAACAGAGAAGGCTCTCTGCCAGGCAGCGAGACACTGGGAGCCATGGCTGATGCCAGAGAGCAATCAAGCAATCTCTTTCAGTGGCACTGCTGAGACGGGATTTGTGCCTGTTTCTAATTAACGGAAACCAGGATTTATCCTTGACATAAGCAATAAAAGTAGCAGTGTTATAAAGACACCTTGTTTCATGGAGGGCAGGGGGTGAGGGGTAGTTTTTGTTTGGTTGTTTGTTTTTTTAACTTGGGTAATACAAATTGGGGAACGAGGGACAGGATGTTTCAAGTGAAAGTGTTTTTAGAGGCTGGGCTGCAATTTCATACTGACTGGAAAAATCATTGGTTTAGAAACCACTGATTGTAGGGGGCGGGGGAATCACCTTTCTCTGGTGAGGTACTTTTGGCCTATTTCTATTGCATTTGAAGTTCAATGTATACATGGGTGTTTAGATCTTCCAGGGAAAACTTCAAGAAATGCAAAAATATGTTAATTCAGCATTCTTAGGATCAGACAGGTAGAGCAAGGTTATTCCTGGAAGATCAGCACTGTTCTGGGATAATCAGGGGTACTCTTGAAGCTTAAGTACAACTACTCTTTGCTGAGACAACTGGGAAAGATGCTGAAGAAGAAGGGAGCTAGAAGAAAGGAAAAAGCAGCCTGAAGGGCTGCAGAGAACTGAAGGAAGAGGGACTTCATGGCCATGACATGGGAGTTTAGTGACCTAGAGACCCAGTGGGTCATTTGACTTTGCCTCTAGGCTTCTATAAGGAAGGTTTGTGTTAAGGCATATCTTGCAGTCTTTGAAAGTTTATTGAAGAGCATAAAGTGGCAGAAGACCACTAGATGTCTGCTTTACTAATCAAGCTGGAGAGTGATGTCCTGTTTTCAACAGCATCATCAAGGATGAGCATCAGATTACAGCCAGCCTAAATAAGCATTATTTTAAAGGTTTTGAATCCGGACTTTCAAGGAAAGGAAGACTGATTTTTTCATGGATATGGTTGAACTGCTGGAAAACCTGCATTAGATTAACCACAGACTTTAAAAAAACCTACCCCAACTGGTTCACTTTTATTAGCATCAAATATGTGACTGTAAATAGGTCTTGTGAAGCTGTCTTCATAAGGAATGCAGACCTCAGGTCTGCCTTCAATATGCTTGGATGTTTTATACCACTTCTGATTTACCCTGCAGCTGCAGACCTGCAGTGAGATTTCCCAGTGCTGTATTCCACTGTTCTCACTTTGTGAAAAACAACAGAATAGCACTTAGTTGCTTCATGTGAATGCTGAGATGGTTAAGTTGAGCAGTCTGAGACCCTTAAAAGAAGGATGTCACAAAAGCTCTACTGTATTGGTAATATTATTGTTGATGTTGAAAATTTCCTTGGATACTACAGCAATGGGCTCTACAGAACATGCTCCAGAAAAAGAAAGAAACTAAATATTTGCAAATGCTGGAAAGAGAGTGAGTCAGCAATTGAGTGGGAACATCAATCAAAACTTAACAATGAGCAGCATTGTGATGGATATTGCTTCAAGCATGGGATTCACCAGAACATTCTCCTAAAATAAAGTTTTAAGGAATGGGCTTAGCTGAAAATTCTTTTGCACAAAAGAAGTGCAAAAAGAGATGGTGTAAATTTATTATTATTTTAAACTGGGGGCATATTCAAAGGACTAGAAAGAAACAACTCCTCATTCACTCCTGAGACCTCATTTGGCTGCATATAGGCCATAGAGAGAGGTTAATTGGCTAAAAAGGCTTGGGCCATGTAATAACTCCTGCCTGGAAAACCATGGCTGTCCAGACAAAAGGAAAGAAGGCAGTGAATGGAATCAGGGAGGGACAAGCTAGGAGAAATATTTTCTAAACCATTCCCAGAGTTTAGAATAGTCAAACAACTCAGTTTTCCCATTTGTCTTGGTTATCCAGATAGTTATTTTGATACCCTGCCACATTACACATGCAAGCTAGTAAAATGAATACATCCTGTTCACAAAATAAAGCCATCAGTCACACAGTTGTGTCTCTAAAAACCAGATAAACAGCATTGTTCAAAAATTAGCCAGTGTCAGAAATTATGCAGCCTTCTGTATCAATAGCATTCTGGAAGAAGTCCAGACTTGTCAACACCAGAACATGTAATATGATTTAATAACTATAGCAAAAAAGTTTGGGTCCAACCCATCCTTAATGAAGATGGAAAACTCTTGCTGTTCCCACACAGAATATAGCATGTTTAGTTTGCATGTGACTTTATCCTGAAAACATGAATTGTTATTGTGAAATCCGTTAGCAAATGTTTGCTAAAGAGGGAGAACCTTGTTAAAGTTTTTTATTGTGTATTCACTGAAAATTTCTGGACCATGGTCCTGCTTGACTAACCTGATCTCCTTTTATGACAAGGTGACCCACTTAGTGGATGAGGGAAAGGCTGTGCATGTTGCCTACCTAGACTTTAGTAAAGCCTTTGACACCATTTCCCACAGCGTTCTCCTGGAGAAACTGGCTGCTCATGGCTTGGCCAGGCGTACTCTTCACTGGGTAAAAAATTGGCTGGATGGCCGGGCCCAAAAAGTGGTGGTGAATGGAGTTAAATCCAGTTGGCGGCCGTCACCAGTGGTGTTCCCAGGGCTCAGTATTGGGGCCAGTTCTGTTTAATATCTTTATCAACTCTCTGGATGAGGGGATCGAGTAAGTTTGCAGATGACACCAAGTTGGGCAGGAGTGTTGATCTGCTCGAGGGTAGGAGGGCTCTGCAGACAGATCTGGACAGGCTGGATCGATGGGCCGAGGCCAACTGTACGAAGTTCAACAAGGCTTAGTGCCGGGTCCTGCACTTGGGTCACAACAACCCCATGCAGTGCTACAGGCTTGGGGAAGAGTGGCTGGAAAGCTGCCCAGCGGAAAAAGACCTGGGGGTGTTGGTCGACAGCCAGCTGAATGTGAGCTGGCAGTGTGCCCAGGTGGCCAAGAAGGCCAACGACATCCTGGCCTGTATCAGAAATAGTGTGGCCAGCAGGAGCAGGGCAGTGATCGTCCCCCTGTACTCGGCACTGGTGAGGCCGCACCTTGAGTCCTGTGTTCAGTGTTGGGCCCCTCACTACAGGAAAGTGAGGGATTGTTTAGCCTGGAGAAAAGGAGGCTGAGGGGAGACCTTATCGCTCTCTACAGCTACCTGAAAGGAGGTTGTAGCGAGGTGCGGGTCGGTCTCTTCTCCCAAGTAAGAAGTGATAGAGTGAGAAAATGGCCTCAAGTTGTACCAGGGTAGGTTTAGATTGGATATTAGGAAAAATTTTGTCACTAAAAGGGTTATGAAGCATTGGAACAGGCTGCCCAGGGAAGTGGTTGAGTCATCATCCCTGGAGATATTTAAAAGATGTGTAGACGTGGTGCTTAGGGACATGGTTTAGTGGTGGACTTGGCACTGTTAGGTTTATGGTCGGACTCAATGACCTTAAAGGTCTTTTCTAACCTAAGTGATTCTATGACTCTATGATTCCGTGATTTCAAAATAGATACGCCATACCTGAAATACTTGATAAAAGCAGCAAAACTGAATTACAAAATGCTTTTATAGACTACATAATTATTTAGCTAACAACCTATGAAAGACTGGAATGCCAAATCTACTATCCAAGGGTGTTTCCTGGAACAGGTCTTTGCATATTCTAGGTAGAGGAAGAAATAAAAGTGTTCAGAGATGTTTCTTAGAATTTTAGGAAGTTGAGTAACATCCCTATTCACAGATGAAATTCAATAATGTATGTTAGTAGGTGCGGCAGAGGATCCACACGGGACATCACACACAGACCAATGTGATCAAGTGAAGCCCATTTACTACAACTTTTAGCACAGTTATATACCTTATGCGCTTATGCATGCGCCTTATACAATACTCTAATTGGTACAATACCCCGTTTCATGCGGCGCTATCTTATCCTCTGCTGGCTGCTCAAGCTTCTTCACGAGGTGTCCAGCGGTTACTTATCTCATTCTTCGGCATCCAGGAGTTCTTTGTCAGGCTCTTCTTATCTTCCTTTTCCCAGCATACAAGGACACAGCGTCCTTGTCCACTTCAGCACTTTGTAAACTTATGCTTCGTTCCCAGCTAAAGGCTGGATTGCTCACATGCCCTCGCCCAGCCAAGAAATCCTCAACAGGTAGGCATAAAAGAGCATAAAAAGAGACTCAAGATAGGCCTTATTATTTAGCTAGAAGTGTTGCCGTTGATGGTCCATCACACAGATCAAATATAATGGTTCAGGCAGGCACCAGTTTCTTCCAAGTGCTGCAGCATATGGAAAATAGGCTCAGTCAGAATATTTTTTATGAAATTTTGTTTTAACATGTTGATTTGCTAAAAATGAAATGTTTCACAGAGACATGCCTTGTTTTGACATAATGCTCAGAGTCACCATAGGAAGTCTGCTCCAAAGCAACAAGAACACTGCTTTTCAAGTAGGATTTCCAGCAGCCACCTCTGCAGAAATATCTCTGCTCTTCATCTCAAAACAATTATTTTGATGCTGTTGTAATTTCTCAAAAATTTTTGAAAGGTTTTGGTTTTATTTCAGTGAACACACATGCTCACAAAACCAAACCACATTTTGAAGCATCACTGTGAAATGTGATTGTCTTCCTTTGGGCAGCACCAGTGATTATTTTCGCACAGAGCACTTGCTCATTTTAGGTTTTGTATTAAATCCTCACCACAGTAACCAGGGAGAGATCTCCCAATAAGCAATTGTTTTTGTAGCTTGTGGATGAACATAGCACCATCCACAAAATCAAGTCTAAAATGGCCCCACAGACATCAGAGTAAGCTACCAAGGCATTCAGTGCTAAACCACTTACAACAATGTTGGACGTAAAAGTATCAGCATTGGTTTATCTGGAACAATCTGTGTCTTTCTTGTAATTAAATAATTAATTAAAACCCAAGTAAAGTGTTTTATCTGAATTAATATCTTGTATCTGATCAAATGTCAGGGCTGGTGCCTTCTAGTTAACAAGAAATAAATGGACCTATATTCCAAAATTAATTGTGATTAAATATTTCATATCTAGCATATAAAAAGTTGGAAAAGAATTCCCATTCCCAATTCATTTAGTATCCTTTGGAAGCTGCAGGTATGTGGTAATGATGTAAAGTGAAGATAGATCCATCCTATATTCCTGGAAAGCTTGATCACTATATAACACTTGGAGAAATACTTTATTATATTACAGAGATTTTTGCCCTGGCACCTCTCTTTCACACACAGTTCTAAATAAAAGAAACATGTATAAATTTATGTCTAAAGATAGTAATTTAAAAGTTTCCGAAGGAATATTAGCTGTACATATCATACCTTTCTAGGAGATGGTATTATACAGCATTTCTTATACAGCAAAAAGACTAGGAGTGAAATGTAACCGGAGAGCACAATGTTAAACTCCTGCACAAATGCTTGCTGCACAGAAGGCCAAGATTGTGGCCAGCCTTTGTGCGAGGCAGAAAGTACTGGAAGTAGGTACCTTGTATCCATATTAAGAAAGCACGGTCTAGCCAAAATTAAAATCTTAGCTTAACTGGAAGGGAAGACAGGTTTACAAGAGTGAACACAATACTGGAATTACAATATTTCAAAGCTCTGGGACCCCAATCTTTACAAATAAAATCACTGATTTTTTTTGCATTTCATCTCACTGTCTTACTGCACACCTTTGCATTTCTGTGTGTCCGGTATGTGGCAACACTTTGTGTTGGGACAGCTGAAACTTCAATGAAAATGTACCCTTGACTTGCTGATGAAAATAGAAAGGTTTTGAGGCAAGTTTTGGAGGGAGAAGTCATATTTTTTGTGAGACTAACAGAGATACTGGGGAAAAGATGCATGCTTGTGGCCATACCAGCCTTTCTTCCACCCTGAAAGAGCAAGTAACTTCAAGGTTTGGTACAAGTTTAACTTGTTTAAGAAGGTGGCTGGTACCTGTGGAGCTGGAGAGGAATGTTAGCCAAAAAAAAAGGGATTATGTGTGTTATGGATTTGTGTGGCGTGGGTTTTTTTGGTAGCAGGGGAAGGGGCTGCAGGGCTGGCTCCTGTGAGAAGCTGCTAGAAGCTTCCCTGCCTCAAAGCCGGACCCGCCTCTGTCCCAGGCAGAGCCCATCAGGGACAGTGGTAACACCTGTGGGAGGACAGATTTAAGAGGGGAAACCTGCAGTGAGTAGGGGACTGGAATATGAGAGGAACCCCTCTGTGGGTGCTGAGGTCAGTGAGGAAGGAGGGGAGGAGGTGTGCTGGAGGAGAGGATGCCCCCCCCAGCCTGTGAGGGGAGCGGAGGCCCCCCAAGATGGCCGTGACTCTGTGGGAAAGCCTGCAGTGGAGCAGTCTGTGCCTGAAGGACTGCAGCCCATGGAAGGGACCCATGCTGGGGAAGTTTGTGAGGAACTGCAGCCCACGGGAAGGACCCATGCTGGAGAAGTTTGTGAAGGGCTGTCTCCCGCAGGAGGGACACCACGGTGGAGCAGGGGACAAGTGAGGAGGAGTCCTCCTCCCCCTGAGGAGGAAGGAGCAGCAGAGATGAGGTATGACGGACCGACCCCAGTCTCTGTCCCCTGTTCCCCTGCGCTGCCGGGGGAAGGAGGGAGAGAGAACCGGGAAGGAGGGAGGGGTGGGGGGAAGGTGTTCTCAGGTTTGGTTTTACTTCCTAATATCCTTGTTTTGATTTGATCGATAGTAAGTTAAATTGATTTTGCTTCTTCCCCAAGTTGAGCCTGTCTTTTGCCCATGACCACAAGTGGGGAGTGATCCCTCCCTGTCCTTGTCTCAACCCATGAGCCTGCCTTTATATTTTCTCCTCATCCCACCATGGCTGGGGGTGTGTGTGTGTGTCAGTGAGCAAGCAGCTGGGTGGTGCTTTGTTACTGGCTGGGCTGAAACCATGACAATGTGGTCCTTAGCTGCAGCAATACACCTGAATTGCTCAAATTAGCCATACTGAAGAAGATGTGGCGCAATTGCTCTCCTCCGATATACATACTGGGATTTCTCTGTGTGGACACAAAGGTCCCTCGAGAGGGAAGCACAGGTGTAGTCCCACAGCTCACAGTGATATAGAGCTTTTATGTGGATCTGGCACACCTTCAGAACTACCAACTGAGAAACATTCCTGGGCCAGCGCACAGAGGTGGTCATTGATGCAGTTGGAGACAGGTACTCCTTGCCTCTCAAATATGGGAACTTTAACTACAGGAGAATTGAGCAGAATTATAATTATAAAATAAATGTGTCTTGAGTTCAAAACTTTTACTGTCAGGTAGAATTTTGAATTTAAATTCCCAGACCTGCAATCTTAAGGTATTTTAAGTCTCCCTTTCTGTGTCAATCCTTTGTTCTTGTTTCATCTCTCTGTTTTCACCTCTCCTCCCCTCGAATTACAGGGAGGACTGCAGAGTGTTCTGTTTCTTGAGTTTTTTTCCTTATAATTTGGTTGTTGCTTCCTATCAGACAATTACTGTCTCCCTTATACTAATTGCTTCAGCAAAAGGCCAATAGTTGCAATAGCACCTCTCCAAGTCTCTTCCAGACCACACCATGTGTGATAACAAGGGGTGCAGTTCCATTAGCCTTTGCTAGAAATCTTTGCACATGCCCTGCAGCAAGCCTGGAAATGATTTTTCAGCCTCTTATAATTTGTACTTTAAATGTTACTTAAATGTTGTTGAGGGTTTTTTTCACCCAGAAGCCAAGTGATGCACACCCTTTTCAGTCAGTAGCATGTGCCTGCCAACTTTAAGAATTATCCAGTTTCTGCCTTAGCCCTGTTATGATATGATTTATTTTGTTTTGAATCATGGATTGGTTGTTTTGTTCTTTTTTAAAGAAGCTATGTTTGGGTGTTCCTTACTCTCATCAAGATCAGAGCAGCCAAAGTGAATTGTTCAAACTTGTAAATGAAAATGTACAGCACAGGCAATTTTTGGTGTTAAGCCCCTCCTGTTACCTTGGGTCTAAAAGAGGAGATCAGAGGCTTGTTACAGTGTAAATCAGATGTCATCAACCTGTTGCAAGCAGCTGAGATGCAGACCACAGGTAATGCCTATGTCACCTTATTGTGTTAGCACCAAGTTATCCAAACCCCAGCTCTGGGAGAAAACCACCAGGGGCTGTGGGGTGTTATCCTCGGTCTTCCATCCATGCCCCAGTGGCACTCTGCCCCCAGCACGCACCCACCCACCCTGGGTCGCTGCCGTTCCCAGGAGCCATGGGCAACTTCTGCTTGTGACTCATGATCAAAACCTCCTTTCCCCTCAAGTTTGTGCAGTGCGTGCAGTCCTTGTACATCAGAAATCCTCCCATGGCCAGCTAAGGAGGTCACCTGCTTCTGATGAGTTTCACTTCTTCCACCACCTACTCTCCTCTGCAACATCAGAGGAGCACTCTGATCATCTCTGGAGATCTACTTTGCAGATCTCAACAACATTGGTACAGTTTATTTTCTTACAAAGAAAAAAAATACAATAAACCAAACCAAAACAAAAGGGCGGGTGTGAACATGTAACTCCAGAAAAACCCAGTTAAATTTGCTGCTACTAATAGGCTCTGAGATCCATGGGACTGGAACATGAACAGCCATGTTATTTTGCAGAGTGCATCTTTAAGGAGAGGTTAGTATTGCAATGGCTTCAGTGGGTGTAGGGGAAAAATAAGAGATCTGGAAAATAAGAGTGACACTGTTCAAGTTGTTTGTGCCACTAACTGTTTTATTTTGCCCAAGGAACTCTCCAAATATCTCACCCTTGGCTAGTAAAAGCAGTTGTCAAAAAAAAATACTAGCAGAGCTGTGGGGAACAATGACCTAGAGACTTTTGGCACAGAGGAGAATGGATGGCATTCTGGGGGGTGTTTTCTGCTTTGTTTTATGGAGTTCATCACTATGGAAATAATGCTTGTTGATACTGGTGAAGGGTGGCAGCTCTGATGAGGGAATAGCTTGTATTCAGTTATTTATGGTATGCTTTCCAGTGAGAGAACACAGGGAACTAAAAGGAGAGCAATAAAGCAAGGGAAGACATTAATCCCACGTAAGGGGAGGGGGGGGAAGGCAAGGCAAATTTTTCAGTATATAAGGAAGGAGTAAAAAACAAACCCCCAAATCCTATGTTCTCACCACAACAGATAGCACTTTATGTTGATTATTATCAAAGTGGGATATAAACTTTAAAAAGAAACTCCAACTGGCTTTTAGTAATGGCAAAATCAGATTTATCTGTAGATATAGCTAGTATTTTTCTTCTCTGTTGTAGGTGGTATTACATTTCCATTTGGATCTTCTGAAAATAAGGATAAATGAGAGATCCATGACATATCTGGTACTGATTCTTTTCAGTATATTTCAGGCATCTGTAGATGTGAAACTCAAATAGCCTAAAGCTGTATTCAAGGTTTATGGAGCAGAACTAACTGAGAGGCTAAGAGGACTTTTCTCTGTGGTAACCCAGATATTAAAATGGAATGGTTTAGACGATTTGTATGTGGAATGTGCCCACCGCCACAGGCCAATATACATTAACATGGTCAAAACCTTTTGCTGGTGTTGCAAAGAAGAGAGCTTTTGAAATATTGGGAAAGTATTCTTTTCAACAGACATGGAACTGGCAAGGTAACAACACCTCTTCTTTGCTGGCATCTTCATTCCTCTGCTAAGCACAGCCCTGTCTGTAACCCCTTCACAGAAATTAAATTACACACTCCAGGAGCATTTGGATTCTCAGGCAAGGACTACCACAGACTTCTTGGTATCTCTGTAAATGCACATTTCTGGCACTCCTGTCTTGTAGGTACTCCGGTTTACAATGCCATCATGACAACTGAAAAATTTTGTAATGGTTCCAAAATGCCAATTTCTGTCTTTTTTAGAGAGCATGACAAATGTACAAATTAAACAATATTATAAATAATTGCATGCATGTCTTTTCCATGCTAGTCTCATAAGCCCCTTTGGCAGTATCCTCTTGGGATTTTGCTTTCTGCACATGCCTTCTCCTTTGATTCACAAATTCATAAACAGCAGGGCTGAAAGGAACATAAAGAAATCATCTGGTGTACTTTAGCCTGAAGTAATATCAGATGCACCTAAATCATTCTAAATGGATATTTGTCTGACATCCATTGAAGAATTTCATACTATCCAAGCAAAATATTCCAGTTTATCAGTATCCTTACTATTAGAAACATTCTCCATGTGTTTAATTTATGCTTCCCTTTCTGCAAGTATGTTGCTTTTACATAGAAGAAAGGTGTGGAAGATGCTATAAAATTTTTATTTTCTGTAGAGATTTTTATATTGTGTCTCCTCCTCTCTAAACGGAGTCTTTTTCTCTTCTCCCTCTCTAAGTCTCTTAGAATTCAGCTAGTCCAGCCCCTGAATCAAGGAAGGGTCTTCTATATTTAAGTAATTTGTGTTTATCTGATCAGTGTTTGTCTGTCCTCTTAATACAGATTTCTTGATGAGTGTAGTCATAGTTGTATAGCTCTTGGTTTATGTCCAGTCTTTCCCCAGTAATTTACCTTCTGACTTATGCAATGTCCAACACACACTTCCTAAACCTGTAATGGAGTATCTCTGCCACTCTATACTGGAGTATCAGTGTGTTCCATGTAAGGAGGTGTGAAGTCCCCTTATGGCCAAATAAGATAAAACAGCAGGTGCCAGTTGCTTTTACTGTCATTTATAAACACTTCTAAAGTGAATATAGTATTTTATCTAGGGTCCACTTTAGAAACAATGCAGACTGTATTTTCCCCTGTCTCACAGAGCTCTGCAACATTACACTGTGGTAATTAAAGCAAAGTGAGCTTTATGTTTAGTGGAACAAAACCAATTTCAATGCTTTTGAAAAGTTGCCCCAAAGAATTTTGCTATAATTTATGCTGATGCAAAAAGCATGACAGTGATGTGTGACATACATCGTGCCTTTTTAGGATGATCTATGGAGTTGATGCATGGCTTTGCCGTTCTTCTCACATATGCAGGTCTAAAACAGAGACACTCGCACAATATTTCATGCATAAGCACTGCTTAGCACCTCCGGTGCCTTTCTGGTAACTGGGGATAATTAATAAGGTATAATGACATGGACATACACTGTCCTGTGGCAAGCAGTTGTAAGAAAATAAACTAAGCATTGTTAGCATTGAGTCATCTACATTAATAAACCATAAAATAATAGAGGCTAGAGAGGGAAAAGACCTATTAAGTCATTCACTCCATCTCCTGCCAAGACAGGCTTCTTTTCTGCCATATATTATTAAGTGCTTTGTCCAGTCTAGTTTTAAATTATTCAAGCAATTTGATTTCCACTATTTCCTTTGGGAGACTACTCTACAATTCAGTTCAGAGGTATATTTATTTATTCCTTGCTCTCTAAATAAAAATTTCTTTGCTTACCTTCACTACTTTAAAAGCCACTTTCCAAATTGTTTTTTTTTTTTATTTTATTACTCTTGGAACTGGGATGTAAAGTGGGGGATGAAGAGGACTTTGGATGAAACAAAGACATGACGTTCTCCTGGGAAACTAAATAAAGGGAATGTGTTTTCTTTGGGTGTTTTTTTTGTTCTTTTGTTGTTGTTGTTGCTTTTTAAATCTCACACCACATCTTTATACACCCCACAAACCAGAGCCAAATATAATAGCAGGCTTTACACACTGTTGACTAACTTCTCCTCATCTTGCAACCAGTAACCATCCTGTGATGGTGGGCATCCCAAGCAGCGGTGGAGGAGATAGCTTGGGGGCTGTGGTCCGGAGGAGGCAGGGAGGGATGGCTACCCTGCGCCCGCTCAAGAGAGCACACTGCCCGTGGGCCGCCCTTGGCGGCAGTGGCTTCCAGTGGTGCTATGGGCTGGACTCGAACGCAGCAGGGGGTTTAAACCTCCGGGCTGCTCAGAAACGTAAGGTCAGCTTGGGGGTCTCACATGCTTTGTGACCTGGCTGGGTGCTGCACATCGCTGGGCGGGCTGTTGTGAGGGGAAAGGCCAAGCACTAAATATGCAGGGTGGTAGAAAACACAGGTGAATGATTAAAAGGCATGTGTGTGGTGTAAAAGGAGAAATAGTAATGAAAGAAATTCTTAATCCCAGCTGTTCAGCTGTGCCTTGTCAAGTGTTTCAGCAAGCTCGTCCCCAGCCCTATGCTCTGGTACACTTCACAAGAAGCTTTCAGGTAATGGGAGTTTAAAAATTAACCGGTGCGCCCTGCACTGTATGCTCATGAGCCAGGGCCCTTTGAAGCGGGTAGCAAAATCCCCACCAATTTCAAAGGGCTTTGAAGCGAGCCCTGAGCATGTGGAGACAGTAGTTAATTTTACACTTAGACACAAAGATGCCCTGCAAGTGAGCGGCGTGGTGGCTGGGATGGCGACCCTTGCCCCTGCCGCCCTGCTGGGGAGACAGTGGTGGGAAGAGCCAGAGCGTGGCCGCCTGGCACAAAATGGCAGCCAGCCAGCATGGCGTCCGTGCTGCAGCTGTGCCTCTGGCAGGTGCCTACCTCTTGTTAGCTAGATTAAGGCAACACAGGACACGGAAAAAAAATCATCTGCCCTTCCTCTAAGCGAGTGCAAATGTTCAGTCTTGGGAAGAGGAGCAACTGTGAAGCAATCCCCTGGGAAACTGCCTTCCCTTGGCAGTGGGAATGGAGAGGAAGGTCAGCTTAGTATGGGACAGCTGAAATTCAATACTGTGAATACTAAGACACACACTAAAGGGTAAAATGGCCAGGGTCTTGGAGTAAAGAGGACTAAATGTGGCAGCAGAATGCAGGTTTCCCTACAACTGCAAAGGAAAATGAAGGTCCCCTTTGAGCAATCCTACAGAAAACTCTAGGGTGAGGTGGCAGCCAACAGCAGTGGCTCCTTTATTTAGGTCTATTTTTTTTCCTATCTTCTGACAGAGAAGAAGGGAATGACCCTGTGGTGGGTTGACCCTGGTTGGATGCCAGGTGCCCACCAAAGCCACTCTATCACTCCCCCTCCTCAGCTGGACGGGGGCGGGAAGAAAATATAACAAAAGGCTCGTGGGTCAAGATAAGGACAGTTTGATACAGTCATAGCAAAGGTCGCGCGTGCGAAATCAAAGAAAAAACATATGATGTTATTCTCTACTTCCCATCAGCAGGCGATGTCTAGCCGCTTCTCAGGAAGCAGGGCTTTGGTACGCGTAGTGGTTGCTCTGGAAGACAAAATGCCCCCTCCTCCGTCTCCCTTTGCTTAGCTTTTATATCTGAGCTGACGTCATATGGTATGGAATATCTGTTTGGTTAGTTTAGGTCAGCTGTCCTGATTGTGTCCCCTCCCAAGATCTTGCCCTGCCCCAGCCTGCCATTGAGGGGAGGGCAAAAATGTTGGGGAGACAGCCTTGATGCTGTGCCAGCACTGCTCAGCAGTAGCCAAAACACTGGTGTGCTATCAACACCTTTCTAGCTACTGATGCAAAGCACAGCACTACAAGGGCTGCTACGGGGAGTATTAACTCCATCTCAGCCAGACCCAATACAGACCCATGCTTGGTGGAACAAAAGTAAAAATATCTCGCTCCTGAGTATGAGGGCACTGCAGAGGATGCAGGTGGTTTCCCAGCCAGCGCCAAGGCACAGGCACAGCCAGCCATCGCCTAACATGGCCATCAGCCCACCCTGCCCTGCTGCCAGGCCAGGTCCTCCCTCCCTCAGCAGCCCCTGCTGGGGACAAGCTGGGGGGGCCTCCCAATTGCTGGGATACCCCACCCTCCACCCTGTGCCTCCTGGGGAGCAGGGCAGCAAGGGATTCTTCCACGCCGGCCCGTTTGGGCCTCCCTCCCCACGCTGCCGCCTCTTGGCCCCGGCCCCACGTCCTTGGGGAGGCTCCGCTCTGACATGGCGGCACGGCTGAGACGCGCGATGCCAGCTCTGAGGCACTGGTGAGGGACTAGCCAAGGGCAGGCAGTAACACCTGAGCATCGCCATACAGATATCATATTTGGACTCCATCTTCAGAGAGGATTCCTTGTGAACTGATCCCCTTGCACGACAATATGGCTACCTCAGAGTCCGGGCACGCCCATCTTGAGACTGAAGGCTTTTTGTAAGCCATTTTCCTTCCTTATTAATTGCCTTCAGTGTTTTAAGAAGGTCGTTTGAATTGTGTTGTGCTGTTGCTAGTGTCTGATTGTACTCCTTAGGATAGTTTTAGAAGAAAAAAACATAAAAAATAACAGCATATTAAAAATAATAATTCATTTTATAAAATATAAAGACACATGAAGTATTTTGCCAGATATCTTCAAAATATTGGTATGTATTACAAGTTTCCAGTTTGTAAGAAACCACAGATGTTTCCAAGGAACTCATTAATTTTTCCAATTTTTGTGAGTATGCTTGAACACATTAATCAAAATGGTGGGGCTTATTCAAACAATATCTTCTTTTAGCCATATGAGCTCTATTTAGTATTATCCATCTGGATCTACACAATTTGGTGTGAGATTCCACAAGGGCAGCCACCATTTCTGGCATGCCACAGGAACAGCTGCATTTAAGCAATCCAGTTTGGGATTCAGGCAAGTAAAATTCTCCTGAGCAAGGCTTTGCCCACTCCAGCACCTGAGTTGAACGCTAATAAGCACTTCAAGCTGTTTTAACTATGGTTATTACTTGCTTCCTTAGCAACTCTGTTTTAACTCTATTTATGTGAAAAACACACAGAATAGTATGAACTTGTGGAAAAAATTATTTGGTAAACTAAGAATGGGACTGAAACTAAGAACTACATAGGAAGCCCTATTACATGGCGTGTAAAAATCTCCTTTATTAACAAATATATTCAAAGTAGTCCCTTAGAAATAATTTAAGAATAGCTGACCCTGTCCTGGGAGAGGAGGATGGACCACAACAGTGCCTTCTAGCCTTGGTCTCTCTACGGGGCACACAAGCTGACAGCAGAACAATGCTCAAGTGACGAGAGTTCAGTGGTTGATGGGTCTTAGCAAAAGGAGAATACTTTGCAAAAGCTGTTTATTTTCTACTGAAATGTGTTTTGCTCTAGTCAAATATGGTTAGCCATTTCATTACAAGAATTCCATGAAATATATTCCTGGATTGGTTAGTGACTCTATATTGCTGACGAGCTAGCCATACCTTGTTTTGTGTTTTAAATATGTAAAGTAGGCAACCCTTAGATGTTATAAAAGACATTTTCAGCTACCCGTTGTAAAAAGGGGTCATATTTGAGGCCCTATATTTAAAAAGAAGAGAACTTTTACTTCCCAAATAGTCAAGATGTTCATGACTTTGTCTTTTATAGTTAGATAAATATTTACAGTTGTTGCCATTAAAGCAAGGACTTACTTCACAGTGTCATCCTTATGACTGTGTGGCACCTTTATAGCACCTTCAGTTATTTCCTGTGCTATACAAATGTGGGAAGTAGTCGCTTATTTTCAATCGTAGTCTGTACTTAAGTTAGGCTACCGGTTGAAGAAAAATGTTTTAATTGTTGTTGTTCATTATATTAATATTAGGACTATAAAAACTGAAAATACAGTTTATTTTGAATTTGATGTCTAATTCTTCAATCTAGAAATTTCCTTAGACTCCTCCTTATGGATACACTGCCCTAGTCAGCTGGACCAGAGCAGGCTTCCGCCAGCTCCTGTGTAAGATGGAGGCCGCCTGCACTCTCCTTGATTTCTTTTTTGGGAATGAAAAGTGAGGAAAATAACAGTTCACCCTTGACTACAGTCTGCCACGATGCTGAGTAACAACACCTTGCTCCTGGCATAGACAGTGCTTTTTTGTGGACTAACATTTAATATAATGGTTACAAAATCCATCTCTGAGATTGAGGGAGATGAAGGTGTACAGATGGCTTGGCCCATTACTTCATGGTATCGCTGCACATCACTACACAGTCTTTGAGACTGAAGGGTAATGTCTATGCTGTGCCACATAGTGTGGAGCTAAAAACTCTGAACTAGCTCTCAGCAGTTCTAATGTAGCTGTGTGGCATCACGTGTTCCATAAAGCTCTGTAGCTTGCAACGCTGCCCCTGAGCTAAATTAGCCCTACTTCTTAGCACAGCTAATTAACCTAAGCAGAGTCCACACTGACACAACACTGCCTTTGGTCCTAAAGCTGACTGGGTTGCTGCTAGCCTGAGGATGTCCAATGGCCATCGTCCATTACATAGTTTATAAAGACCTGTGTGTGGATGTTTTTAAATGTTGTAAATATTTCAATCCAGTGCCACGGTGACTTAGCCAGCAGGTTGGGAGATGGAGTTGGGAGGCTCCCATCAGGCCAGGGGCAGCTGTAGGCTGGGATACCAGATGAAGGCAAATATTTGCAATGCTATATCCAGTCACAAAAGAAATAATGTTTTTTCTGCAAACGGATTTCTTTTCACCTGGTCAAATGTCTTTGCGGAGGGTAAAACAACTAAGTCACACGTATTGGCCAATCCCTCCCTCTCCCGCAGCATCGCACTGATACCACGGGACTTTCTATCAGGGTTATGGGACAATGGGAACTGCTGTCTGAGCAGGAGTGCCCGGCCACCAGCCGGGAACCGAGTGCCACCTTCAGACTTAACACATTGCTTTCCCTTCCATTAGCCCTCCCGTGTGGGGCAGCTGTCCCAGAGTACCCAGGAGAAATGATCTAGGCAAGACAACAGGCCAGTGGCTTCCTTGTGTACTCCAAGGCCAACCTCATCTGCTAAGTTACACATACGTAACACACAGTTAAAGAAAATAGACATATTTTGCCCCTGGAAGAGAGATGCAAATATTTTTAAATAGAAAACATGAGCTGGTAGATTTCACTAAAGAAAGAGGATATTCAGTAACAGGAAAGTTTCCAATTAAATATAATTCCAGTCTCTTTTGTTCATTAAACAGCATGTTCAATGATTTTACAGGGATGATTTATGTTCTAAAATATCTTGCTCTCCCTTAGCCTCCACTGTAGTTAAATTTGAGACATCAGATATCGCTATAGCAACAGTTTGCTTTCAGAAAAACAAAATTTGTAAGGGAATTTTTCACTTCCCTACAGAATCAAGGAGTTGGTAAAGACTAAAACAGAAACATCTGAAATCACAGGTTAGGGAATATAGAAGCATGATGTACTACAAACTTCTTATTCCACAGCATTGCCAACTTTCACAATTATTTAATATCTGAAAGCCCCAACACTTGACATCCTTTTATTTGAATATTTTTATTTTAAAATAAAATCAGAAAGCAGCTTGAAGAGAAGATAAATAGATGATCTTTTGTAATGGAATTTGCTGTTTATAGGGAAATGTTTGCCTAGTTAAACTATCTGAACAAGCAGCTTGGAAGTACTAGTATGCAATGATGACTACTACATAAAGGCTACGTATAATCTAAATGTGTTTGAGAAACTGAGGGCCTCACTAAAGTTGATAGATGATATGAGAGAAACCGTAATAATGAATACCAGTGGTTTATACAAGAACATAGAACTTGAAACATAATTAATGCATACAAAATTTTACATATTACTTACGGAATGCTAGTGGATGTCATGCACATAAAATGCATGTCACAGAGTTGAAAACCTCAACCTCATGCACCTTTCTCCCCTGACAAATAAACACACTGTCTCTGTAACCCATAGTGACAGATTTTTTTTTTTTTTTTTCAATTACAAATGTCTGTAAACTGAGCACAGTATTAGTGTTAGAAAACTGGAGTTTATAGAAACACCTTTCAGGGCATTGATAAACATAGAATAAAGCAGAATTTGGACCTTGACTATATGATACCTGGTAATCAGTTTTAAAAAGCCAGCAATGAAAAAAAGCCTTGCCCCAGGAAATGTAGAGTGTGAGTGCCAGAGCTACTGCTGAGGGTGAGACAGAGGAGCAAGTATCACAGCACATGCACAGAACAAGAAGCTAGTACAGCATCTTCATAGACCCCTGTCAGACAGAGGCAGAAGAGTCAGTGCTAGCTGGAATCCCATTTAAAAGCACCATGGTGGTGATAACTCATTGCTGCAATATTAAAACATCCACAACTGTGTTTCAGAAAAAAAGCATAGCTAAGAATGGTCAATTCTATGCATACATATATATATTTATATCCATATATCTGTATGTTAGGTTTCATCTGAGCAGTGACATTGTGAACAGCTTCTGGTATGTTAAAAAAGGGAGGAATCGCGTAAAGGAGCTCAGGACACTGATGCATACTTAGCACTATTAAATGACAGAATGATACCAAGAAAGCATATGCTGTCATCTTTAGAAAACTAGTTCAACTGAGAACTGACAATCAAAATGGTGTATGGCCCTGACAGGGCATACGCCACATAACTTGTCTAATGTGCCATACAGCACCAATCTTCTATCAGTTTTATGTTCAATTTCAATCCAGACACTTGTGATTGATAAAATAACCTCTGTACCCACGGGTTACAGAGCGTCATGCGTAGTGTTTGGGGGAAAAGGGAGTGAAGTTTGAGTTATTTGCAGGACTCTATAATAGAGCACAATCAGAGGCTGATGTTGTACTCAGTTGGACTGCCTGGTGTTTAGAAGACAGATAAAACAAAACAAGCCCCCTCTGATGGAAAAACGGTTGTGAACAGCAGCTGTACCATCACAGGTAGTCATGCTACATACAAGCTAGGGAGTCGTAGGCAACTTCTTCATGTCCCAAAAGTGTGGGCGGTAACAAGCACAGAGCTGCTGCTGCTCCTGAAGTCTAAGAGGGACCACAGCCACTTGCAGGATGAGCTGGTAGGTGCTACAATCAGAGGAACACATATACCAGCAACCCGAACATGGGTATCTTTGGGGAGACCTGCTGGTCAGACAACAGTTCTGAATTGCACTGGTTGAACAGAGACGAATTGAACTTCCTCATCTGAATTCAAAATTTTGTCTTACATAAACATTGCTAATTACTTTCAGTATTGTTGTCTTGGAACAGAAAAAGGCAGATTACTGAAGCTTTCCTAGGAGGCAGCTATTGTGTTGAACAGTGCTGATAACAGAGTGGTCATCAGTTCCCACAGATACTGAGTGAAGCAAATCTCTGCCAGGCAACCTGACTCTGAGTTATGTGTGAACACCACATTGGAGAGGGTCCTTCCGTTCTGCTTTCCAGGAAAACAGAGACAAGATGCCATGAACCCCTGTACCTGCTGAGACACTGAATCAGTCAATAGAAAACAGTACTTTTATTACTTTTAAAGTTTCAAGTATTAGAGTGCTTTACACAGAATCTAACCAGAAATGTTTATCTCAATCCTATACACACTGCTGATTTCCCAGAATACCCCTGGAAATGGATACTGAGCTTGTTTCCTGCAGAGTCAGCTAGACTGTTGGAAGAATCATCTTTTGCATACCCTCGGTATTACAGCAGGTAGTTGCCTTGGGAACTTAAATTCAAAAGCAGAGAGAAAAGATTCTTAAATGTTACTTAAGACTTGTAGGAAATGTTAGCGGAGTTTTAGCTGACTTCACTACATATTTAACGCTAACTTATTTGTCCCTTAACTGTACTAAATCTTTTAATAGCACTTTTTGAGGATTAGAGCAGTCCAGGAAAATTCCAGTCTTCACTTTGGCTAAGAAAGCCAAGAGGAAAACCAGTCTGTAAAGCAGAAATATGTTAGTAGGCAAAAGCTGAAGTGTTCAGAGACTAGGGAAAGTTGGACTGATTTTCTCAGAGAACAGAGCAAAGGACAGCTGTACACAGGTGCCTCTGGCCAGCGTTTGTCTGAAGAATATAATGGTTATTTTCAGTTTTTAGGTTCACCTACTTTTTTCATTTGGGCACCATCCAAGAATAATGCAAAGACCACACTGCTTTTCTAGAGCACTTACGTAAATACTAAGTAAGAACACAGTGAACTTGTTCTAGTTATGAACGATGTAACGTGTTATAGACCTATATTTTTGGTTGATTTTGTTACCTTTTTATAGGGCAGAAGGAGAGACCTACTAACTTATCACTCAAGAATAAAATTATTTACTCAAAATTGTTCTTAAGAATCAAACCTTTTCTTTCTAATTCCCCCAAGAGTCTTCACTTTCACAGTTGATTTTATATGAAAAGTGCTCCATGGAGGCAGTTGCTTGTGTAATGACCCAAGTAGACACCTTTACAAAAGTAGGTATATTTATTGTTTACCATCATGAAAATAGTACCTCCAATCAACTAAATTATATTTTGCCTTCTTGAGTCTGCTGATATCTTGAAACAATTCCTCTGAAAAATGTACCTGTACTATAAGATGACCACATGAGAAATAGTTAGTGGAAGATTTTATCCACGTTCCCATCTCAGGCTCTCAAAATTTAACACAGTGTTGCCATTACATCAGTTTTCAACACTGGTGCAAGAATCAGGCAGGAAATGTGGTAATTAAATTTAAATTAATTGGCTATGAAAACATTCAGGTATCTCTATTTACTTTTCTATTCTTTTCCTCATTTCAGGGATTTAAAAAACGTGTGCATAACGAACAAATGTATATTGACACGTGCATGTGTTTTGAGAATTTACATGGAAATCTTGGAGAATTTAGTGTCTTTGATAAAGACTTTGCATACAGTTTACCCCAGTATACAGAGGCATTGTGAACAATCCTGTATTTAGCTGCATTTGTAAATTGGTTAGTGGCTTTGTTTTGGATTACATGTGTTCTGCGGTTTGCTGACATGACAATGTAGCCTCTAACTTCAAAACCAAGTCCAGAAAAAATAGATCATTTTAGGCCACATGCTCCCGGCTGTCAAACAGCCTCCAAACCGCTATCGACTGTCTTTTCTAGTAAGGCCAGGGGATAGCCTTTTCATAATCTGGGTCATGGTGGAGTTTTATCTTTTTGAGAAGAGTATTCCTAGCTTTCAGAACAAAATGCATCTTTAAACTTTTTAACAATACAGCATATGTAAACCAGATATCTTTCTCTAAGCTACCCACTCTGTTTCACTCTTTTCTTCCGTGTTTGTTTTCATTAGTTATAGATCACTCTTTTAGTTTGTGTTTTCCTATATCAAAAGATCTGGACAATAAAACTCCGGTATTTAGTCACCTAAATTCCTTCTCTTTCTGGTTTTGACTACATTCTCTCCTCTGCTGGAAAAGAGAGAAATGAGTGGATCTCCAAAGCCAAGCAACACGTCTTTTTCCTTCAGTGTCCTCACATTTTAAGATATGTAATTAATCAGTTAAGCAGTTAGAGTGACAGGCGAGGCCCGTCTGCCCATGGTGTTAGTGCAGAGGAAGCTGTGGGGTGGAAGCAGCAGGACATTGCCAAAAAACCCATCAGCGTGTAAGCACGGAGCCAGGCCGTGACACAGCAGAGACTGAAACCTCCCACAATGCGATGTGGGATCTTCCAAGTGGAATGGACAGTGAAAGGAGAGAGATGAAGCAGGTGGCTTCCCTCCAGAAAGTAGGGAAGGGATGGCAGTAGCAGGGAACAGAGCTTGCTGGAAATGTGGGGGGCTTTTCTTGGGTTTTAGTCTTCAATTTCAATGAAGCTGTTCTACCAAAACACCTCCTGCACAGCCCCAGGGAGAAGAGACTAGTTAGTCTGGACCAACAGTGAATATTTTGACAAAGTTATTTGTTGGAGACTCAGACCAGTTTCACTCAGCTCAATCTTCATACGTATGGAAATTGTTCAAAACCTTTTTATCTTCTGATGTACCCCTTTCCCATCTCACATTCTTCTGGACCTCCTCACTCTATCAGATCCTTCCTCTTCTGCCTGACCTGCCTTTTTATCTTCCAATTCTCTTTTCTCCTGACCTTTTCTTATGACAATCTTCTGACTTATCTGGCTTTCACTTTCAAATCTCAGGTCCTCTTTGTAGAAGACACCTTAATGTCAGTAACTTGGAAGATGTGAGAGAATTAAAATCAAGATGTAAGTTTGGGAACAGAACTGTCAGCACCTCCTCCCATTAATTCTCTTGTTGCAGCAATTGTAACAGGAGGATGCAGCTGGATGTTTTGTCTGGTGGTTTGGTAGGAACTCAAACAAGATTTTTATCTCTGACCTAGAATCTATGCAGATCTGGATCTTCTCTGGATTGTGTTTCCCACACAGAGATACCCCAAGTTTTTGCTTTTTCCTTTTTTCTGTCTGCTGCTGTTCTAAGTGTGGGTTTACCTTCTCTTCTTTTCAAAATAGTGCAGGATTTCCATCATACCAGTCTAACTGATGTGATTATTTTTCATTTGCAGTGACAGTCCTAGAGATTTAACATTCCTGGTTTAATTTCAAACCCACAACATTAAATCGGCTTTGATATTAGGCAGGGAGAGTCTGCCCAGCTAACTGTAAATACATGTAAAATGCTTACACTTACTCCATTACAGCACGCATCAGTTATTACATTAAATCCTTAATGAAGTTACTTTAAAAAGCTTGTAAGAGTGAGAGAGAAACTTCCCACAGAAGCGAAATCTTGAGTAAGTATTTCTGCTGTGTCTTTAATTCCTTTTGTCTAGACATCACAACAGCCGTTAGGCTTATCCTGCCGATGTTAATAAAGTCTCTTGAGGATACATGGTAAATTAACAAATATAGCAATAAAAGTAATGGGAGGAGAATTATCTAACTATAATAATAATACAGCATATATTAATGAAATATACAGACACACACATGCATACAAATATATGTACTTACAGGCACATATATGCATATGTATAACTTCTGCTTGGGTTTTCCTGACACTTCAGGAGGTCCATGAGCTTCATAGCTAGAAAATTTTTCACGATCAACCGTAACTACAACACTCTTCTAAAACAAAATGTATTGAGAGAAGAAGAGAAACTCAGTTCTTTTACAGCTGTGCAATGGACACAACTGTAATCACAGTTTTTAGCAGCCACTATAAACAGTGGAGGGATTGAACAAGAAAGACCAAACTTGCCTGTAGTAAGATCTTTCCCTTGGTTCTTTATTGCTTAAACTGAACAAAATAATCTGAGCAAAGAGAACACAATAATCTCCTCCTGATATATGAATCTCCTCCTTTCTAAATGAACCCTAAGTAACCTCCTTTTCCCCAACCCTCCATCTCCTTCAGCATAGAGCAGATAATAACTCGGCATCCTTGCAGTAACCTGAAGCACAGTCTACTCTCGTCTCATTGTCACTGGATTGCATCTGCAGAGCTAAACATTACCAAGCTTGAGACTGAATAAGGGACTTGTAAAATATTTTTTCCTCTTTAAAATGAGAAATCTCCACCTTTTCATAGACTGCATCCCACACTATGCCTTTCTTGAAATTGTTAAGAAGTTAGAAAATGAAAGCAATAATGAAGATAGTTATGACCTTTATTTGTTGTGAGTTTTCAGGGAGTTTGTACCTCTCTCTTAAAACAATGCAATGTTAGATTTATGGTACCTTATTGTCCAAACATCCCTATTGAATGTTATAGTTGATTTCAGGCTACAAAGGTATTGTACTGACTTCAGCACTAGATGAACATTATCTGCACCAACAAGCTTAGATTCTGTCTTCACGTACCTCTCCAAAAGACCATGGGGTTTCACGAAGTTTAACTGTGGTTCGATTTGTTATTAGGCAGATAAACTCCAGATTTGCTTGAAATAATGGCTATAGATTACAGTCTCTATAGCTGGAATAATTTACAAGATGTGCGAAACAGTATCTCAGGAGGAGAAATAAGTGGCCTTAGGACAATATTACACGTTGGGTCTCCTTTTAAAAGAGAGCAAAACAAGAAAGTTTTAAAGTTTTAAGCATGGATGCTGCCATTAAACTGCTCTGACCAGTCCTGAAAGAGTTCTTGATTTTTTTCTGTTTGTTGGTCGCTGTCACCACAGCAACTAACTGGTTCTACATGAAGTTACAGTGCAAGCCAGCAAGGCTGTAATGGAATACATTCCTTAGCGTGAGTCAACGCCTGTGCTGAAGAGGAAGCACACTGTTTTGGAAATAGGCTCTAAAATGGTGTGTTCTGCTCAGAGACTGGAAATAAGAAATTGTCTGGAGTCAGATTTCTCCCTCTTCCATGTATGTTTAGTTATAAGTACTTTAGTTATGCTTGCTTTGTGATGGATCAGGACTTCTGCTCTTCCAGTGTGACTGCAGCAAGGGGAAGGAGGGACCTGAAGCTGAGGTTGCTTTGTGCCCTGCAGAACAGAGAGAGAGATCTATATCAGTCACAGTCTAGGCTGGCAATTTTTTCCTCTAAGAGTAGCCTTTGGAGCGGTGGTTTTCACACCATGTCCCACAGACCCCTGGGGATTTGTTGACTGCTTCTGAAAGGTCTTCAAAATGGGACTTTAAAACCCAAGACTACTGGTATTATAATTTAAAATCACTATCCAGGGATCTGTATTTCCCTTGGAAAACTATGAAAGATCCACAACTCAAAAAAAGTTGAAGTTCACTGATATGTGCAATGGAGTAATACCTACTGTGTAAAGTGAGTCTCGTTCTGCCTTTATAAAACCAGCATCAGTCTGGAGAAATTCTTACTGCACTGGGAATTACACTGGTGCAGATGTAGAAGGCCAAAACTTTTCACTGGCCAAACTGCTCCAGCTCATGTTGTATGAAAAACTTTAGACATTGATTAGTAAAGAATCAAATAAATTTTGTCATGTGATTTTGGGGGGAGAGTTATGACTCAGTTTTAAGGCATTATAAAGGCAAATCTGAGGAAAAGTAAAATCAAATTGTATCCCAAACAGCAAATCACAGTAATTATTAAAATTAAGTAAATTATTAACACAGGGCATTTAATAAGATGCATTTGAGGTTACCAGTCTGTGGAAGGAGTTGCATGAATTTTAGATTTCTATTTTAAAGCAACATTGTATTGCCCACGTTCGTAAATCAGCAACCAGATGAAACCTTAGGGTAGACTATTTTTGCAGCAGTGTAATTCTCTGTGCAGTCAGAGCTACTTTGGATGTTTTTTTTCTGAAAACAGCATGAGAGCTCACTTTTCATCACAGATATTATGTCATCTGCATTAAAAAATATATCTACAACTCCAACCACGGGCTGGTAAACTCAAATGTAATGTCACATTTGTCTTAATAAATACAACACATTAATAATCAGAATTTTAACAATGATTTTGTCTTGGAATTGCTGTTTGGAATATGATTTAATGTTACTTTCCCTCAAACTTTCCTTTAAGACATTTATTATAAATGTCTTAAAATTGAGCCATAATTTCCTGAAAATAAAACCAGATGACAAAATACATTTGGTCCCTTAACAGTCAAACTTAGGGAAGGCTTAATGAAAGGCTTATGTGAGATATCAAGTTAGAAATAAATTGGTCAGTAAATATATTATTTTTGTTCTCAGTTTAAAGTAACTTTTTGATCTCATTTTCTGACCCCCCAAAATTATATTTTCACATATGACTCTATAAATCCTGACAGCTGTGAAGCTTATTTTTATCCTACCACTAATGGGCAAATTGCAACCACAGTAATGTCATGAATATTTTCAAGCAGACTTGCAGGGGCCACCCTAACAAACTATGATTCATCAACGCTCTCGGGTAGAATACTTCCTCAGAAAATGAAATAATGACTTTGCCTTCTCTGTTGCAACATATGGAGACAATACATAAGGCTAAAGAGTAGAAAATAATTTGTAATTTATCTCTATTGCTTTGATAAATATTAATAATGGTATTAAAATCTGCAAGAAAGTCCACAGGAATAGCAAAGTTTGGCCAATAAAATCTGATTAGTATATTCATAGATTAGTAAAGTTGTTACACCACCAGCCTGATTTCCTGCATAATGTCATCCATGGAATGGCATCCAGTGACTCATATATTGAGTCTAATAACTTGTGCTCAGCTCTGGAAAGCATTTCAAACAATTTCAGTTTGAGGATGCAGAACCCCAAACATCTCTTGGTAATTTATTTGGGTGTCATTATCACCGCTATTAAAGATATGTGCTTTTTTTCCTAGTAGCTCAAATTTTCTGGCCATTGATTCTTGTTATGTTTTTCTCTACTAGATTGTCCATGGTAAAACTATCAAGGGTGATATTTTATGTATGAAAAGCTTATTTTGTGTATATAAACAGGTTGTGCTCTTTAAATTTATCACTGTAAAGCATTATAACCATTTTGAGTTACTTGTTTTTTCACTTTCTTTCTGCATAGGGCTTTCAGAACAGTACACAGTATTCCAGTATCAGCACTATAAACAAAGATAAAATAATTTTCCTGATTCTTCACACTACTTCCCATTTTATTCAAGCATGGATTATAATAAGTATTTCTTAATAATTATCTGTATTTCCACAGCGATGAATGAAACCTTTCCCAAGCCTTCCAGGTTACTGCCTGAAGTCCAAAATTTGCAAGAGTCACAATTTTGTTACATAATATTAACAGTACTTCTGAATCTTCACATTAATCTTCCACATTTCTTTGCTTCTAGGAAGTGGTTAAAAAGTCTGGACTCAAAGCTTTTGACAAACTACCAAATACTAGGTATTCCCACAGTTCTGCTCAAAGCAACCCGAGGTGATGCTCAAGTCCATTCTGTACCAGTTTCTTAATTTTCTCTTAGAAAAGGCAGGATGTTCCGTATTCAAAAGGACAGTTGGCTCTTCTGTGTATCAGCTATGTCCTGAAACGGAACAATAAATCATAACTAGATGTGAGCTCTCCAGTTGTACATAACTTTTTTTTCGGGTAAGAAGGCCAAGGATTAGGGGTTCCTTAGAGAATGTTATCTTGTGCCAATTCACATATGTAGAAGAAACAGGACTTCTTGTAAGTGTTGATGAAATTCATCCCGTTGCAAATTAGACCACATGGCACATGAAAGCTCCCTGCAATCCAATTTGTAAATTACACAATGAAGGGGACTGAACCAATTTAGGATTTCCTTTCATCCTGCCTCTCTCCTTCCCTGCAACTGTGCAATCACTAGACATATGCTTTATTTTACTAAAATGAGCAGACCTGTATTGGGGTCTGCTTTCCTGGATGTAAAGTTAAGCCTCTGCAAAAGTATTTGCAGGATTGGGGCTAATTTGGCTGGCAAGCTAGAGAATGTCACTCTGATTTCCATTATAGTTATTAACTACCAGAGGCTGGAAATTTAAAGGGTTTTAGAAACGGTGTAATTCTCAGTTAAAAAATGCCGGTCATATAGCTTCGTCATTGGAAAGCTATGAATCAGACATATCCCTATCTCTTGTTTACTAGACCTTCCACCAGGCTAGGCTGCTCAAAGCCCCATCCAACCTGGCCTTGAACACTTCCAGGGAGGGGGCATCCACAGCCTCTAAGCCAAATTCTAAGACTAAGCCAAACTCCTCTGCAAATTTCAGCTCATGTAGCATTTGGCAGGGTCAGAGCATGAAGAGATGGTAAAATTCCTCTTCTTTTTTAGTGTGCTTAAAAAAAATACACTAAAGGTATCTGCATTATTTCAGCACTGGCCACACCAAAGAAAAAAAATCTCCGAAATCCATTGGAAGTGCAGTTAAAAAGTTATTGTGTGTTTTGCTTGTTTTACAGGAGCTATGAAAAAGGAAATGAAAATGCTATTTCAGAAACTGTTGGAGGAGGCAAAAGATGAGTATCACCAAAATCCTGAGTTCTTTTTGTGCTTCTGTTTCTCCTTAAATGAAAAAAAAATTTTAATGGCAGCAAAACCTGTAATATCCTCTGTTATTTTAATGAGTACAAATGCACCGATGAAATGAGGGTGGTGAGACACTGGAACATGTTGCCCAGAGAAGTTCCATCCCTGGCAGTGGTCCAGGCCGGGTTGGATGGGGCTTTGAGCAGCCTGGGCTAGTGGAAGGTGTCCCTGCCCATGGCAGGGGGCTTGGAACTACATGATCTTTAAGCTCCCTTCCAACCCAAACCATTCTATGCTTCTATGAAACCCACCTACTAACCTTTCTTTGCTCCGAGCTTGCATCTAATCCTAGATGCATAGTAAGCATGCATTGCTTTGAAGTTGTGACACTGAAGCCAAGATATTTGTTTTCATGGTTGAGAGGGTCCCTTTAACATTTTTTGGTTTATTCTACTTAGTACCAACTAAAGGCAGTTTAACTCCTGCCTTTCTTTTCTATTGTGATCATGTTACGTGTCATTCTTCTTACCTACATATGGCCATTTGAAATGAAGTACATATTCTAAACCAATCTCTTCCAGAGGGCCATTTATTTTACTGGTGATACTTTAGGGTAAAGTGAACCATTCTGTAGGATTGTTTACCTCTCTCCAATGACCATAAAGTCTAAATAATGAGCTCAGACAGTATGCCTCACTTCTATGTCTATGAAACCATTTAAGATGACCCCACCATTTTTCAGGTAAACCTGTGAATCCTTTCGTTTGCCCTTATGGTTCTGATTTCTTATTTGCATTTTTGTTAAATTGTTGTCCCTAAGTAATTTTGAATTTATTTTATATTTCACTCCCATTTAAATCCTATTTCTAGTATGAACTTTTGCATGAAATCACAGGCTTTTATTGTCCACAGTGGATGGCTATTGACACAGAACAACCCCCAAGAAAAAAACGCACCACTGCTGTTCACCTTTTGGCCTTAGAGGTGTTCTCCAATTTCATGCACTGTACTCCCTGTACTCTTCTGTCTGCCAATGCAACATCTTCATGTACATGTTTGCTTTGAGGCACATTTTGTTTGTGTTCCTAATACTGGCATTCTTTCTGTTTTGCATGACAGACATTTACTGGAAACCTGTTTTCTCTGTGCCTTTGCTCTGACTTTATGCTCTGTGTGGATGGCACCCTGTTCTTGCCTCCTTCTTCTGTTTTTGTGTGCATTGGATTCTTCTCTGAGAAAGTTTGCTTACAAAAGGTGGAAAGCTCTCATTATTCAATTGAGAACATAAATAATGCCACCTTCAAACTTAATTTCTCAGAGGGAGATCTATACTGTTTGTGTACCATTTTATGTATGCAAACATGCACACACAAATAAAGCATAGCTGCTATGCAAAAATGCCCAAGCTAGCCCAAATTAGCAAGATAGGGGACCATGTTAGCACATCTGAATTTCTTCTGACACGCAGATTACTTGATTTTTTTGATAGTGTCTCTATATGATGCTGCTTTTCCGTGACAGAAGAAGATCTTTTTAAAAAATCTATTCAAAACATGGATTTTTCAAAATTATTCTTAATGGATCTCCATTTGAAGGAGCAATATAAATCAAGACATGCCAGCATTACCTGCATGCAATTTCATAAGACTTACTCCCACCACTGAAAGTCCCAAAGCGTTTCCCTGATATGAGTGAAGTTTGACAGATGTGAAACTGCTAAGATGAAGAACATAAAAAAAAAGGCAGTAATCTCAAAATCAATTTTCATTATGATCTGAGTTTTTCACCACTCTCTGAAATATACGGATTCAGGTCTTCTGCTTTTACTCACCCAAGTGACCATTTCTTACAGGACTAGTCAAATCAGTATCATTAAGTCCTTAATTGCAAAGGGACTTTTTGCACACAGATTACTACATGACTATGGGTTTCTGAAACAAGCCTGGCTACTTTTATATTGCTTTTAATCATGTCAAACTTCAGTTTGACAACATCAAATGTTCAGATCATTAAGAACCTCATCAGCTGGCTGCTGAGAGATTTTTCAAGGAGCCTTCAGGGCAGGCAGGCAGATCCACAGCTTTTCTTGCATATAAGCATCCCACTGATAACAACGTAGCTTTGTACATGCAAGAAGAGGACGCAGGCCTTTGTTTTCAGAATTAATGTCCTTGTAACAATGGCTTGAAAAGAAGTATTGTCAGAAACTCTCGTTTTGAGGTCCTTGTGTTTCAATTTCTCATAGACTCGTTATATTCTTAGATTGGTCGTCTGGTATTACAAAGGGTTACACTTGACTGTGACTTTCCTGATGCTGAATGATAGTCTTGTTAACAAAAATCTCTTCTCCGTTAAGTGCTCATCTGCTGAGTTACAGCAGTTTTCCAGCTATGGAAGGAATAACAGCCTTACAAAACCGAGGTCTGGTAAGAAATAATACCAGAGAGTAACAGTCTAGATCAGAGAAGGCAGCTGGCAGCTCGTGCGGTGATTTTACTCAGCCTCTAACAGTTCAGACTTATCGTGATTGCACATGCTTGGGCCCTTTGATGAGCAATAATTCCATCTAAGTGAGTTGAGAAAGCAGCGCAAATGGACAGCAGATGTGCCCCAAACTGGCATTTGTCCCACTAAACTGTTAAGTAGCCCTGATCTAAGCGGTAATGAGTCTCAGAGGGTGACAGTGTCTGGCTCTCATGGGGCTGACAGTTTATTTAAAAAAAAAAAAAAGCTGTCTTTAATATAAAATGCTACAGTAATAGCCTCAAGTGCTCATTTCAGTGTCATTGTGGGGCTTACATTAATTCTAACGTATTAAGAAGAAAATTAATTACACTCATGAGGGCAGGACAGCACCTTTAGTGTCAAACATTTAGGCTGATTCAAGGCATATAGTTCTCTGCAACATGTTTTGGTCATCCTAGTGATACGTCTTTTTGCTGGCATGGGCAATCTGCAACAGGGGCATGGCTGAATCAAAACTACATGCGCTGGGAGAAATGAAGAAGTTATTCCTATCTACTGTCCAGGAAAAGTCAGTCCAGAGGCAAATTGTTGAGTATTTTATTCCATTCCCTTCCTGGAATAATTTATGCTCTTGAACATTCTTTAACGTATAGCTAACAAGCAAGCTTCAGACTACATGAGTCTTTATAAATATTTCAGTTATAGGTAGGCCAAGTGCAGAATCTAATTACTAAAATGAGCATCAGATTAAGGCAAACCAGAAGGAAAATCAGTTGAATACAACACCCTGAAGCACCACCATTTTATATTTGCACCTCTGGCCTTTCTTCTGCTGTACAAGTGGAAAGAAGGGTGCAGGACAAATGAGGGAGCTCTTACAGCTGACCAAATGTACGTGTTCAAAAAATTTGGAAAAATAACAGGAAAACTCACACTGGCTCAGGTTTCCTTTGCTTCTGTTTTCTGATCTGCTCTTTCAGCTAAACTTCTCCTAGAAGAGCTATAAAAAAATCCACACTGGAAATCTACAACATTTACACCGCTGTGGGTCAGCCAGCTGGATCACTTGTCTCAAACACTTTTCCAGCTATTGAGAAATGTTGTCTCACAAATTCTGTTTGCCCGACTTTCCTTAGTAGCTTTTCAAGCAGTTGGTGGCCACACTGTCATGACCCCATATACCAAATTTGTGCAGTAGTCTTGTCTTCCTCCATTTCAACAACCTGCCCAAGTGAAAAATAGGTAAAAATAATATTCTAATATTGTGCATCCCTTGGTTTCACTGCTGCCTAGTCCTCACAGACAGCCGTGAATACCATCACTGAGTTTTCCCTATTAGAACTCTCTCGGGATGAACGTTAGTATTGGAAATTGATGTGGGTCATAATGCTTTCTGAAACGGGCTTACCCAACTCTTTCTTCCAACGTAAATCTTCAGATTCTTTAAAGCATTGATTGAGCTGAATATCTGAAGAGCAGACTATATGTTGCAATTAGAATGGCTTAAAATGTTTTTAGGAGTTAAATTCTGGAGAAAAAAAAAACATATAAAATGCATATAAAAAACAAGCAAGATATATTTATCCAGCCACACCGCAAATCTTAAAAATGTGTATTCTAGTCTTTGTGGAAACCAGATGCTCAGTCTGCTTGTCTAGTCTAACTGAAAAATTGATGAAAAATTAATGGAAAAAAAATGAACCCATTTCACAGGAGACTAAAACAAATTGCTATAAGCCTTGCTCAAAATTACTGTCATGATGCTGTAGAAAAATCTAACACACGAATTTTCCTTGCCCGTACCCACTCCATCCAACTCACATTGTTCCTTTCCTCACCAAAATGTACTTGCCTCAGGTAAATGGGCAAGCAGAATTTTACAAGTTGGTTTTATTTGGTTAATATATAAATCAAAACAGTTGACTCACTTGAAGTATTAGCTTTGTTTGAGGAAAAAAAATAACCACCTGCAAAAAAATGGGAAATGTTCCAACAAACATAATTTAAAATTAGTGACTGTTGACGTTTCTAATGGGAAAGAAAATCTGCCATCAGCTGCATTATATAGCACCAGCAAGCGAGTACTGGAGTCTAGCTGGCAAAGGATCTGGTAGACCACTGCTTGTCGTACGAAATAGGAGACAGATGCTTGAAGAAAAAGTAGAGCAAAGGGATGCGGTAACCGTATAGTAAAACAATCTAAGGCATAGTTGTTGTATAAAGTTTATGGGACTCTAAAGCTGTTGAAGTTAGTCAGAAAAAATACACAAACTCTGCCTTATTTGGCAGACACTGTAAAATTAACAAACACTTAAAATTAGTTTGCATTCAAACACGAACTCTTCTTTGTGTTTACTCATTGTTTAAGTACAGCTGAAGTTAATCGTGTGCTTCTGGACTCTGTACATAGGACACACAATCTTAAAATCTTTTAATGATTTGCCTGTTTTATGTCAAAGTGTTATATGCTTGTATGTTTGACTGCAGGTACACACATATTGATACACAACGGGTTTAACTGAAAACACAGAGAAATCAATAGGAAGCTTCTCACTGATTTTGATTGCATCTGGAGAAGACCAGTATGATAAATCTTGTTCTCATCAAGATGGTAGGTACACAGGCAACCCTTCCTAGCCTCCACCAGCTGCTTTCTGCAGAGACATTCCCCTCTTCCTCCCTCCTCTGTGGCTTTACAGAGAATTACTCTTTAGCAAATATCTTTGCAAGCAAGTCTATGTTTGCAGCACACATTGGCCCTTCAGGGAAAGACTCCCAGGGTTTGTAAGCACGGGAAACACGTCAAGGAGATATGCAGCTGGAATAAAGCATCATCTTTGTGCGGGGTCAGCTAGAAGCATGGGCAAAGCCGGGATTTGCCTAGGACAGCTGACTGCCAGAGGTAACAAAATTATCATGGCCCTACTGCTTGCTTTGCTCGTGCCAGGGCCCTGGAAAGCGATGCTGGTTGCTGCTGCTGGCAGAGAAGTCCACGGGGCAGCAGTGCTGCTCAGGCAGGCCACGCTCTCCGTGCTCCCCATCTCCACCCAGACCTCAGGAGCCACCAGCCCGGCTCCAGACAGCTCTCCGGACAGTTTCACACCTCTCTCCACCCCTTTCTGCCCCTGGCCCAGGGCACGGCTCCCAGTTTTGCTTAGCCGACTCAGCCTCCCCAAAACTGCTGAGAAGCCTTGGGCTGGCGCTGCCTTTGGCCACTTGTTCAGGACTTGCCTGATTGATAGTAATGCAAGCAAAAATCTAATATCCAAATTTAAACCAATAATATAGTCAAAATATTCTGAGGTTTGGGGCCAAAATTGTATGGAAGATCCCATTTAATGTTACCGAGAAAATAACATTTAGAAAACACTGTGTCGCCATTGCCTTGTAATGCTCAGGACCAGGTGACGCTGAACCCAGCTCTAACAAAGCTGTACTTAATTTTAAAGCCTAGGAACAAAGTAATACAGGGTACATTCTAGTCATGCAGGAAGTCACATGCAGATTAGCAGAAGAGATTCAGCAGTTTGGTGAAAGTTAGCCGAGTTCCCTTAACAAATTCTTGCATTTTCAACCATCCTCAAGAAAAGAAAAAAACCCCAACAGAAAATTGTCAGACTGGCAGGACTACTCTTCACCTCTCTAAAAAACAGAAGTCTGTTTTCTTACTTAATTCACTCCCCACTCCCCACTCTGTATGCATTTAGAGCAGCCTTAGTTGCACGATCGAAGATAATTTTGAATGCCGTTAATCATGGCAGAAGAAAAGAATTTCTGAAAGTGTGAAGGTTAGAGAGATGAGTTTTATTCCTGAGTCCTCCACAAAGGGGCTAGACTGTATTTTAGTATCAAAGCTCAGGAAGCCAAATTAAAGAACATCCTTAATTGTTATTTGTTTGATCTGCTTTCATAAGCGTAGTGCTCTCTCCTATAATTATTTGCAGGTTTTCTGCACACGGATCCAGATGCACGTGTGCTAAAGCAAGTGGCATCATATCATCACAAAACTAAAGTGAGCAAGGGATGAATCAGAATCCGCTAAGGGTTGTCAGAGACAACATGGCTTAGTGCAAAATGGCTCCAGCTCGTAGGAGTCTAGTATTGAATGGTTGTGACACATACCTCGGGGTGATATATGACCCTTACTGTATACCACAGGACTGGCTTGGGTTTTGCAGAGGCTAAAAAAAGCTTTGCAACCAGTACAGTTGTGTTCTTTGGTGTGGGGAGCATGGGGAGGAGGGTTGTACAAATTTGACTCCATTCAAATTTATAAGCGTCATTAAAACCAGATAAACATCAAAACTATTGAAGGACAAATCTAAACTAGGCACTCCTTCCCCCGAGGGAGCCAGGGGGCTGGGGGCAATGGCAGCGGATGGGGGACTAAAACATCCCCGTCTTGTGCTCAGGGAAAGGAAATAAACACCACAGATACAACTGGGGAAGCGAAAGCAAGCAGTCCCACCCTTTCTAGAGTAACCAGTTTATTTTCAGCCCGTTCCCTTAATATTACCCGCATGTTATTTCTCAAGTAACTAAGCAACCTCCAGTATCCTATGCAAAAAGCCTGAGTCACGGCTGGGACCCTGGGTAGTGCTGGGCTGGCTACGGCCGCGGGAGCCCTTCCATCCCTGGGCTGCACTGCCGCCCCACGGCACTTCTTCCACAGAGCTCTCCTTTCCCCCCCAAGACTCCAAAAAGCCCATAATCAAAGACTGGTTATCTGCCACCCTGCTGGTAGCATCGTTCTGACAAAGTCTTTCCTTGTGCCTGTACTACCCAATTTTCCTCTTAGCAGGGATACACAGGAATCTCCCATTTAGTTCTGGGGAGACATAAAACGGGGAGGGGCAGAGGATTAGAACTCCGAGGTTTTTGTAAAATTGGAAGAGCGGTCTGAAAGACAGGATGTAAATCAGTGGTTTCTACCTGGAAGCAGGGAGCAGAACCCAGCAAAGGAAAGGTGGGCAGGGAGCAACGGGGCTGGCAACGATCCCGCAGACAAGAATTTGGAATCTGTCGGGGCTCACGAGTCAGTGTTGTTCAAAAACATTCAGCTGCTGTGGAAAAGGCAAGTGTTACATCAGTGGGAATGTTATCTGTAAGGTGCTGTGAAATAGAACACAGCAGAATAAGGATGCCTGTGTAAAAAGCATAGCGTACAAAGGGTTGGTTTCTTTAAAAAGCTTTCTATGTACACAGAGGTTTCACAAAATGTTTGTTTGGAGCATTTGCTTGAGCCTTGCAGACACAAAGTCTGAGACCTTGATTTTGGATAAAACTATACCTTTGTATATACCTGAAAGACATAGGTGATCTCAAAATGCAGATGAACTGAGCTGGGTCCCAGACATTTTGGGTTTCATACCAACGAGATCCAGCAACAACAGGAAATACATCTTTTTTCTTTTTTCCCCAGCTTTCAAACTGATCAATGTTAGGTGCAAATAACTCTACGGTAGTTGGGCTTACCCAGGAGAGTAAAATAACATCTCTTTTCCCCTGGGAGTTACTATGTAAATGAATACAACCTTTCCTACAGCAGTGCTTCTCTGTGTGTTGTAATACTAATTACTCCTGGGACTAAAAAAAGGAAATTAATATAATGGGAAGCACAGAGAGGAATGGCATAGAAGGATAAATAATTCAAGCATGAAAAATGACATTATAACTTCACTGGCATCTTGCTCCTTCAGTGTTTTCCAAATAACAATGCAGGAAAGCAGTCCGAATGACAAACAGAAATGAAACTTTCTTAATCCATTTCTCTGTCACTGCTCGAAGTAAAACATCTGGAAGATCCTAGAAAACTACTTCTCTTCCAAACTCCGATGACTCCAAAGGAAACAAATCATCTGAAGGATTCTGACAGTGTAATTAATTGTTCTAATTCTGCCATTGATGTTGACTGCATGTGTCTCAGTATTAAAAGTGTGTTGGGAGCAGTGTTGCTGTCTAAAGCAGGAACTACTAGAAAATGTAGGACAGAATGGGAATTAGTCAGAAGGGGTGGGAGGCAAAAAGGCAAAATAGAGACATTTTTTATGACAGATGTAGAGGAGCAATGTGGGCCTGAGAAAAGGAAGAGAGGAATAGTGACAAAAGAAATGTTTGGGCAAGAAAATCAGAGGAGGTTGGGGAGGACAGGAAGAAAAATGGGAGGACATAAACCAAATGAAAACTCAAAAGAAGGACTAATGAGATAAAAAGGATTGTTCCTGCTCAGCAGTTTCAAACAGAGTGTAATATATTTAGAACCAGAGGATGCATCTGGAGTGAAGCTGGGGATTCAGGTTTTAAAGATGGAAAAGGAAGCAAGGCTGCACCTGTTCTGTTTGATAAAATTAATTCTTTGGTTCAGTCCCAGGACCCGGTCCCCAGTCACTCACATCTGAGTATGTTCACCCGCTTTTGTGCTCCCCTTTGGAGCTCGCTGACCGCTTCCCCCTAGGAAGAAGGCAGGGCAGAGTCCTGGAGGCTGCCGACTGTGACCAGCGTGGATGAGGCTGTGCCACTGTCCTTTCCAGCCGGTCCTCCAAAACGGAGCCAGCTCACCATCCCACCACGCAGATTCCCACGCCACCGAGCATGCAGCACAGCCCCACTGCACAGTGCCATCCAGATGCCGCTCAGAAGGGCTGCTACACGGCCTCAGTTTACTTCACGCATTTTGAACTAAATAAACACAAAGCATAGTTATTACGATTTAAGGGGCCACCATACGGTGCCACGCAGGAGACCCGGGCAAGCGTGCCACGGTGTAGATGCCCCCCCAGAGGCAATGAGGCTGAAGCGACGTGACCACAAGCTGTTCGGCAGGAGCCGTCCTGGCAGCTGTAGGTCAGTCCCCCACACTGCTGCCTTCTGTCAGATCTACGGTGGCGCAGGAAGAAGAAAAATCAGGCAGCAATCTCCTGACTCCTGAAATGAGGCGAGGATTGCCTTCACCTGGATGCAGACAGACGGTGAGCTGGGGTGAGTCCCGAACGCTGGATGCTCCCCTCCGTCTTTAACCCAACGGCAGACATTTGAAACGGCAGCTGCAACCCGAAAAATGCTAACATTTCAGGATCACACCCAGAACAATAGAAGACAATGGGTTTTGGCTGACCGCCATGCAACACACCCTTGATGTGGTAATAGTAGAGTCACACATGGCAAGGTGCTCCATGACGAAATATTACATAATCACCTTTCATTAAATTATTTTCTAGTGTCATTCTCTGCTTATGTTTTTGTTATGTTTTCATTGTTTGCCTCGTTGTTGAATTAGCTTTCTGCATTAGCTTTCTGTGGGACAATTTAATCATTTCAGGATGTTTTAGCATTTTTTAATGGAGGAAACATATGAATATTAATGAAATACCATGAAAAGTTAAAAAGTTGCAGAGGTATTGTAGATCAATGCTTTACTATATCCCAGGGAGGACACAAATGGATCCTTTCCCATACAAAAATAACTATTTCCTATGACTACCAGAAGCACTAATAATGTATCAGTCTATAAATGTGCAATTATAAAAATTGCTCTGCTTTTTTCTTTCATGTGGAGAAGGAACAGGTAGATGACACTGAACTTGAGATAAGCTTGACTGCTTTCTTTTGTAATAATAATATAATTTTTCCTTTGAGCAGGACCATGTCCACAATTGTTCCTAGATCTCGAGACCTCTACTTCATAGTGCTGCTCAGTGAAGAAGTAGCACGTGAGTTTACCACAAGCTTTCTGTCTCACGTACAGATAGCAGTACGCTTCATTCTCTTGAGCTAAAGCAGATGAACCTGACCTAAAGAATGCTAAAACTACAGAATAAAGCGGTGAATCCTTGTTCTGCCATGTATTGCAAGAAATTCTGACAGCCTCACCATCCCCCCCAGGGCAAGCTACCTACGCTTGTTTTCCAAATGAGAGGTGCTAAAAAAACATGGATTAATAAGAATAAAAGCTGGGTATGAAGGACCTGGTAGGAGGGGTGAAAATGTTACACAGAGTTAGTGTGATGGAAAAGACAGGACAAGGAACAGCTTGTTCAAAATGACAGAGAGGGAAGAAACAGCACTGGGAGCCGCGAGGAGAGGAAGCAGAGAGTTCTGCTCTCAGCAGGGAGAAGATAATATACGAGGACGCTGAACAAGGCCCAGGGACAAGAGAGGGGGTGAGCAGCAGGAAGGTTCAGCCGTGCGCACAAAGCAGCACGCTCAGAGGCGCTCCTTCTCCCAGCTGGTCACTGTTCCCTCTCCACAGGAAAGCACCAGGGAAAGAAAAGAGGCACTACTGGTGCTGCTGGGGGATTTTGGCACTTTTGCGGTCTTCACATAGACATTTTTTTCTGCGTATCCCTCCCAAAATGTAGCCTTTCCTGTCGGGGGTGTCAGGAAGCTGTTGTCACCAGCCAGCCGGAGCAGGGTCACCGTGAGGAACGCCTCAAAGCCTCGGCTCCCCCCTACCCATCTCCTGACCCTGTCCCCGGCAGGTTGGTGACACGGGCTGCAAAGGAAATCTTGCCACCTGCAGAGACCCCATCCCAGGTGCCGTGTGGCCTTGCTATAAAACCCGGGTGGGCCAGGAGGAGACTGGAAGTTTTCGTGTTTCATGAGTTGCACCAGTACAATTGGCGTGCGCGCGGACACCGTCGGCGCGCGTGAATCCATCAGGAACCTCTCCAGGACGGATACTGGCTGACGAAAGCGCAGGTTGCCAACTTGCCGGGAGAGGTGGCTACACCATTCAGGAGCGGGCTGGGACCTCTCGGGCTGCCGCGGTGCCTCGGCAGCCCAAGGGAAAGCCCCGCACGGACCTTCGGGATAACGCTTTCTCCAGCTGCGGAGCCGCTCCCTGCCTGGAGGACAACATCTCCAGCAAGTCCGTGCTCGCTTTCTGAGCGGGCAAGTGCTCCAGATTAAAGATACTCTAGGGAAAATGCCTTCTGAAGCGACTTATCAGCCTTTTCACCTTGCTTTTTGTTCTCTTGGAGGCCAGCTGCTGATGTTGCTCTTGTTACTCCACGAATGACGTCTACAGCTGCTTAGCTGCGCAGAGCTGGCTTGCAAAATCCAAATTTCCTACAAGGCGCATGCCAAAAATGACTCCACAAGAAGCCCCTGCGTAGTCTTGCCTTGCCCGTGTGTTCGCCAGCACTGCCTTGACCCTGGCGACAACTGAGAACAGCACTGCCTGCCTACTCACGGGTGGATTTCGTGAGTGCAAGGGTGACGTCATCTTCAGATTTTTCGAGGCTTTCCTCTCTGGGATGTGAAAAGCGGTAGCTTTATATTGCTTCGTTCGCACACCTCAGCCCGCGCCGAGGCGCAGCGCACCTCCCAGTACGACAGCCGGGCAGGACAAGACCAGCACGGCGCCGGGGTCCGCTTGTCAGCCTCCACGGCTTTTTGACCGAATTACGCCTCTTTTTGCCGCTTAACGACGGGCCGGTCAGCCCCGCGGCGGGGCCGGGAGGCGGGGGGGCGGGGCGGGAGGCTGGCCCCGCCCCG
>NW_010972753.1:666409-683626 GCF_000737465.1 Haliaeetus leucocephalus
TCGGGGTGCGGGTGTGGTGCGGCCGGCCGCTCGGCCTTGAAATCGCGGGGAGGACACGGGGGGACGCGGACACGCACACGCACGCACGCAGGGCCCTCCGCGTTCGCGGTTTTTAGTCACACGCGCGCATAGATGTACATATACGTGTTTATTTTTGGGTGTCGGCAGGGGTCGGGTCCCTTCCCGCCCCGTTCCCAGTCAGCCGCCGGCCCTCGTCGCAGCTGCTTCGCCTTTCTCTCCTCAGCGGCCGCCCGCCGTCGCGTTTCGCCTCTTTTGCGCCAAAAGTCTGAGAAACTCCCTTTTCGTCCGCCCTTATTCCATCGACAACGGCTGTGGTCGTGCGGGAAAAATTAACCCTGCGGGGGAAAAAAAAAAAAAAGTCGTTGGCGAGGCCAAGCCAGCGTTAAAGGCTGCTTTTTGGTAATTGGAAGTCGGCTGCCTGTTTGCCTTTGAGAGCAAACCTGTCGCCGTGCCTCCACCCCGAAGCTGCTGGCTTACCTGAGCGTTCGTGTCCTGTGGAAAAAGCAGGCGGGCGGCTGGATGTGTGAGAATGACACGAGAGAGCTGTTCTACCAGAAGAACTTTCCGTGTGTCTTGGGGCTATGTATCTAAAAGTATTTCCTAATTTACAAGTAAAATACCTATATCAAAATTTTCAGATACGGGTGTCTAAAATTAGTCCCTTACTGCAAGTACTTGGCCCATTCCTGACACACTACGTTCTCCTGGAATTCCAACCTAGGTCTGGTTTGGATGTCTTAATATAGATTTTTGGATCCTAGTGATTACCAAATACGTAAACAGTTGTCTTGAATTTTTCCTGTGCGTTTGTAGTGAAGGTATAAATTACTGAATAAATAGAAGCAGTCTTAATCCATAAAGCAATGCTTTATATATGCTTTGAGCACATTGCAAAGTGTATAGATGGATTTCCATGACACAGAACTTACCCGTAAGGAGACTACCTCTTACAGTGTTCTAGCTGGCTAATAATTTGCTGACTTCTCTTCCTCTACTTGTTTGTTATGGTTACTTACTCTTTTTTTCTCCCCCCCCCCCTTTTTTTTTCCTTCCAAATGCTGCTAACCTAGGGAGCCGTTAGTGAGGTAAGGCCTGAATCAGTCTTGTCAAGGTTTGTTTTTGGTACATGTACTGGCCATGTATTAGAATTTTGTACAGACTCCTCAGTCTTGCTTTGAAGTCGTATTCAGGGCAGGGGGGTTCGACCAGGTGGCCTACAGAGGTTCCTTCCAACCTCGGCCATTCTGTGATTCTGTGAACCCCAAACTCTTGATTTACTTCCAGCTCCGGAAGTAAAATAGCTTTTCCTCACCAGTAATACTGATGTGTTGTGGTAAACAGTGTAGAAAATTGGTTTAAATTAAAAACTCTAAATATTTAATCTGATAATGGGGGAAGGGGGAATCATGATTGCTAAATCAAATATGGAACAGAGTAGGTAACCAAGATGGATTGAGAAATTTCTCTTGGCTTTTTTCCAAGCTTTGTACCTATCAGTCAGACCTTTTATTTTGCAGACATTGACCTGGATATTCTCAAAAGTTTGAAAGAATGAACCTTCTTCAGCTAAATGTACATGAGTGCCATGGTTGAATGAGCTACTGAAGTTTATGTGTAACTTAATCAGCAACACAGTTTTGCCACTAAGGATGTAGCGCATTCCTTATGCTGTGGGCACAATGCGTGCATGGACAGATGAGCATTGTATCTGATGCTGCAGTGAAACTTAGTGAAGTTATCTAAAAATACCGGTTGTTCATTAGTTAATAGCTTGTGCACGTTCTTTAAGATGGAAGAGTAGTGTATTTTTAAACATACTTCTTATCTGTCTCCTACCGTGCCACCCTTTCTGTTGCCCTGCATTTCAGGTATCCTTAGGTATGTCACCTTTTGTGTTTCCATATCACTTTTAAGTAGTGGTCCTGCTGTTACCCACTTAAATGGTACTCTCTTTCTTCATTGTTATTGCCTTGCATTCCTCCAGCTTCTCTTCCTACTGAAAGGAAAGAGTGGGAGTAGTTCATATTCCCGAAATCTGCTGGGGTTTTTTGTTTGGTTGTTTTTTTCAAAGGAATTTTTTGTTCTATCAAGGTGACATTCCAGTCAGCACAGACAGCCATCAAAATCTGCGTTGGCTGTGTCTCTACTCATATAGGCAATCAGGCATGTGAAGGGAGAAGTACTTATTTCTGTGATTTTTATGCTCTTCAGTCTTTTGAAGCTTATTGGTTTTATTTTGGATAATCAAGGGTATTACAAATGTAAAATTCTATTCTCTTTTTCTAAGCTTAATTTTAAATACAGTGTTTTAAAGAACTCCTAGCATGTACGTACAAATTAAAATCCCTCTAGTATTATAGGGATATGCCACTGAAGAGTTTCATTCGCAAATTATTTCAATTTGGGAGTACTCTTGGAAATTGTTTGAGAATTCACCTACTTTTGCTTGATAGTTATATTTAAATGTTGCTCATGTTTTGGTTTTGTCTTTTTTTTTAAGGCATCTCGAGTGGTGGTAGCATCGCGTAACTATGCAGACTTTGCAAGTGAAGCTACGTTTGAGATTAAGGTAAAGCAGCTGAATGCTGGTGTTCTGTGTAAGTGCTTGTTGTAGATCCTGACATGATGGACTTGCCTCCTTACCTTTTCAATTAGCAAAATACTGTTGGAATTTCCAGAACCAAACCCTTCACTATCTGGCCTGATTTCTAAATGCAGGTGGAAGTACTGTGCTTGGCAGATGTTACTTGTTTCTTAAGAATGTGAAGTTGTGATTCTTCGCAGCTGTGATACTGCAACACAGCTGTGGGAACAGAGCTACAAAGGAGCTAAAGAGCCTTTTCTCTTCTGAGGGCAAGAATATTAATGCTTTTAAAACAAATAGCTGGTGTTTGCTGCCTACCCTTCTTTCCATCTCCCTTTTGTTTATGGAGTCATGGCTGCTGTATCACAGATGTGCAGCTGATTGAGGTGTGTATGCTTTTGGAGGAAAAAATAAGGCATCCTTTTTCACACTTGACTTGGTGCTGCTCAAAAAATGTGCGTTACATTCTGTCAGCTTTCCACAGTGACTAGGTCTTAGGAAGAAGTGATGCTTCCATTGGCAGTAGCTTTTGTGCTGGCTTTTCCATTCAGGAATTGATAAAAGAAACTCTGAAAGAAATTATTTCATTTTCTTTTTACCTGCTCCCCGCTTGTCCATGCCTGTAAAGTATTGAAATTGTTTCACAAGCAGAAGGGAGGGAAAATATGTTTATATGAAAAGTCTTTTCTGAGTAGATACAAGGTTTAACATTTGGTCCTGTGTTGATTACAAGACTCCAAAGTTCCTATTGTTATGTGAACTCTGAAGCAGAGCTGTCTTAAGAGTAGTGTGCACATGTGTTATATCAAATTCATCTAGGTGTCAGTGGATTTGCTCTGGAGAGACTTTGCTTTAATATGGGTTGTCTTTAATCTGTGTAGCAGTATTTTGGCCATTTCACCTGCACTGACAGAGTAATTAGTTTGGTCTGTTCCACTGAACTTGACTAGTATTTTATTTTTTTAAATTTTTGTTTTGTAGGGGCACCTAAAATCAGCCCTCTGTGCAACTCTATTAGTCCATGGTTCAGGGACGAAGTTGTACTGTACACACGGTGGTTTGACTGGCAGGGTGGCTGGTGCAGCAGTGGTTTATTCCTGCTTGTTAGAAGTGATGGTAGAAGAGGTGAAGGCCAGTCTTGGGACCATATCTTACAAATTGTTTCACAAAGCAAACTCTATCTCTCTTTTATCTCTTCACTAAGCCTCTAACTCTTGCCAAGCATTTGGCATGCAACAACCGTGGAAATGTGCTTTTCCAGTATTTTGTGAGGACTTAGTTCAGCTACTGCTAGTAGGAACTACAAGGCTTCATTTCATGAGTGGAAATCTGTCTTCATTAAAAGTAAAGTTTTTATTGCCCTTAATTTGGAAATAGTATGCAAACTTTACAGTTATTTTGATCTACAAATTTAGGTTTTGCTGGCTTTCTTTTTTAAAAGATACTAAAATCTGACTTTGAAAATGGCACATCATAAAAAAAACCCTAAGTGATATTGATAAATAGGAATTACTTTCAAGAAATGACTACTTTGTCAACTTTGCAGAAATGTGACCTCCATCGCCTGGAAGAAGGCCCTAGTACCACAGCAGTGATGACTCGAGAGGAGGGACTCCATTACTACAAGACAATGCAGACCATACGACGCATGGAGCTGAAGTCTGACCAGCTGTACAAGCAGAAGATTATTCGTGGCTTCTGCCACTTATATGATGGTCAGGTAAGATTTTTTTTTTTTGTTCCCAAGATGTTTTATATTGTCTTACCTTACTTAATTTAAGGATTTGAATAGAGTGGAGAATAAACCTAGAACTGAATATCTGTGTACAATGTCTGAAGTTGTAGCTGGATCCATGATTTAGTTCATTATTTCTTTAAAAAAAAAGTCTTAGCATGCAAGGGAATCCCTGAGATCTTGGGATAGCAATAGGAAGAGAGAGAAGTAAGGTGCAGCTGAAGATCAGCTGAGTGTGAGGAATGAGCAACTTCGGCATATTAAATTCAACGCATTTGGAGGTCCACATTCTCCTCTTCCAAGCTTCATTCATGTCTTTTGTTCTAGTGTCTCTTGGATCATGTGCCCCCTAGAAAGCAACAGCCAGGAGAAGGAACATCATGAACAGTGAAACTTTGCTGTCTGTCCATTCCCCCTCCCCCCATTATTGAATTGCAGTTGTTTAGATGCAATTCATTTAGATGCAATTGCAGTTTTTTAGATGCAAAGAAGTCCTCAGATTTTTGCAGCTTCCAGTTCCCCTCCTGTCTGCTTTTGTTAGTCACAGTCAGGTTGGAATTTAGAGCCCAAAGCTGTTGTAGCTCCAGGCCTGCCGCCCCTTGGGATTTAAGGCATTCTCCTGTATCTGGGCTCTTCCCGTTTTCTGCTGATATTTGATACATGGGGGGATCATAGGTAGCCCTTGCTACACTGCTGACTGTGGAAGTTGTGTGCTTTTCTTCATTGCTGAGTTACTTTTCCTTTGTAACAGGAGGCTTGCTGCGTAGGGCTTGAAGTTGCCATAAAGCCTACAGACCATGTGATAACAGCTTACAGAGTTCATGGCTTTACCTATGCACGAGGAGTGCCTGTTCGAGAAATTCTTGCTGAACTTACAGGTTTGTGCTAAGTAAAATGAGGATTTGCATGCTACTGTACTTGTGTCAGAATTTTTTATTCAAATTCAAAATGATGTTGATGCACAAAGTATACTGGGGCTTCAGAAGCAGTTTAGTGACGCAGCAGAATAAATCAATTTTATAATTTTATGATGCAACCACTTTTTACTATAAAATGTAAGTCATAAGGAGTATTTAAGTGCTGGTACTTATAAAGTACAAATTCAGAAAATTTTTCCTGATACCATAAGCTGTATTTGTTGTGCTGCAGCTGCTTGTTTAAATGGAACTCGCTGGTGCTAGGCATCTGTTGTCAATAGGACTGGGCGTTACCCTTCCTAGGAGACAGACTTATATTTTCAGAATTAAGCTGCTGAAGTCTTAGGAAGACTGGTAAACACTGCCTGTAACGATAAACTGAATGGTTTGGGAAAATTTGACTGTACCAAGAATATTAAATGGCAACCTAGACAGATCTAAGATCTTGCAGAAAGGAGAGATGGTTATTCACAATAGGGTTGTAGGTGGAGCAGGGAAGGGAAGAGAGGGTCAGCCTGCTGAATGCTTAGAGATCTGTGAACGGATGCCAGAAGTGAAAAATGAACAAGGAGTTTGAAGGCCTTTATGAATCATTGGTATAACAAAAGACTTGATCTGAGAATTTGCACGCTTGAAACGTTAATACAGGAAAGCATGTTTCAGAGGTAGAGAAGAGGTATGGTTTCATATACTAAGAATGTATGTGTGTGTTAAGAATGCACATTAATAATGTGCATGAAAGCCTAGAATCTAGTGGATGATCGACTTGCCAGGTGTCACTGGATACTGATAAGAGGGAAAGTAAATGAGGAGATTGTCACGACTGAAGTCTACTATTGGCCCTGAAACTACAAATATCAATGATGTGGGTTTTTTTTCTTTATTTCTTCTCATGACATGCATCATCTTCTATAGCACTATGCTTGGTTTTAGTGGGGTTCTTTTAATTGGGAAAGAGCAGCTGCAGTACAGAGACTGTTGTTCCAAGAAATGATGCTTGGGGCAAGTTTCTAGAGTGCTGCTGGAGCTGATTCTAGCAAACAAAGATCTTGACTGAAAATGCTGAACTGAAAGACAGCCTGAGTTACAATGACCAGGAAATGACAGAACTAAAAAGTCTTTCAAGGAGCAGGAAGCAGTGTCACCCAAAGTAAGACTAGTAGATAAGATCCTACAGGAAAAAAAAATATAGAAAAGGACTTTACTGAATTGACGATTCCCAGAGCAATCGTTTTGTGTTCTAAGAAAAGTAGAAAGTATAGCAGAAAGTGACATCAGTCAATTAGGAGTTCTTAAATACTTTCTAAAAAACAAGAAAGGATTGTACAAAAAGTGGAGGGAGATTGCTGAAGTTAAATTACACTTAAAAAATAGTTTTCTGATTAAAATTAGACAATTTTTTTTTTTGCTTTGGGTCTAGCTGGCAGAATCCATAAAAGCTTATGTGAAACCAATTCATAAGCATATGAAAGGCATGAGAGAGAACAATAATAAAAATGATCCACTATTAAAGAGAAGTACAAATTCCAGAAGGAGATCCAGCATTCAACTTCTAAAATAAACATCAAGGCTAAGGCGAAAAAACCCAATCAAACAAGCTGTACTTATTAGAAAGAAAACACAAGCCTCTGCAGCTAGTAACAAGACAGAATAAGAAATGGGGTGGGCTGATGAGAAATTCTGTGTTCTTGGATAAGCTCATTTAAGTAGGGTTTGTTGTAATGCTTCATGGACCGCTAGTTATCTTCAAACTACAGCTTGAGTAAAGCCGGGCTAGGTGACTTTTTGATATTTATCCTGGTCTTCCCCGCCCCCTCCCCCCCCCATGTCCTATCTGTAACTTTTGCTAACTTTTGTAACTTTGTCACAGGAAAGACAAGTATAGATTGTTGCAGCCAATTTGGAACAATGAACATACCTTTCTTGCAGAAGCCAAAAGTAATAAGGACTGTATATACTTCTTACAGATTACATATATGAGAAATACAGACCATGTTGGCTATCAAAAAAAAAAACCAACCCCAAACCAAAACATATTTATCAGAAAGTGCTTTTGTATAGTAGGACACTGAAACTTCTTGGTTGGTGTTAAAATTTCTTCTTAATCTCATTCTGTATTTCCTGAATTATGTTTTCATCACCATTCTCTTTCTCTCCCTTCTCTTATTTGCTTTGTTTTATATTTAACTGTAAACTCTTTGGGGAGAGGCCATTGTGTCTTAACTCCATATAGATCTAATGGCAACAACGTGGTCTTAGTGTTATTACCTTTAGGGATTGAATTAGATGTTCCCATTTGCATAGTATTTTTCCTCCGAAAAAATAAATTGCTTGTTATTCATGTTTCAGGTCGAAAAGGAGGATGTGTGAAGGGAAAAGGAGGATCAATGCATATGTATACCAAAAATTTCTATGGTGGCAATGGTATTGTTGGTGCTCAGGTATATATGTGACTTCTACTTTAAAGCGCAAGTTGAATTTGGCTCATGTCCTGTGCCAGTGTTTCCTCTCAGTTTTTGTGGTGTGAGCCTGTATGCAGATACCATTGCTCTCTGGCTATTAAGTCTGTTATGTCTTTATTCTGGTTTGCTCACTGTTTTGTAAACTGTGGCAAAAATGATCCAATTGAGAATATAGTTAATGTCTGTATTTTGGCTGTAATGCAGATTGGAACAAATGGAAGTGGGTTGTTAACAACTTGTTTGTTGAGCAGATCTCAAACAATGTAGATGTCTCTATATGGTTCACAAGCTGCCTGTCTCCAACTCCTCTCAACACTGTTCTAAAATTTTGGTTTGTCCTGTACTCTGTGATAGGTTCCTCTTGGAGCTGGGATTGCGCTGGCCTGTAAATACTTTGGTAAAAACGAAATCTGTCTGACGTTATATGGGGATGGTGCAGCCAACCAGGTAAAGGAGCTTTGTCTAGTTGTGGCTGTGGGTAATCAGTTTTCCCTCTGTGAACTGTGAGCTCTGCCTTTCCACTGAGCAGTGGGAGAGCACCTTTCACCCTGTCAGTGTAGTACCTGCAACCCAGGCAACATCTGACTTGGAACTTAGGCTGAGATTTGTGTGTTGGGCTTTCTGCTGCAAGGATGCTTTATTAAAGGAGACCACCGATGCTGAAAAAGCAGTCCTGGAGAGAGAAGACAATGTACACCTTCTGTCCTACAGTCAGTTTTTCTTAGGGCTTTTGTCATGAAGTGAGACAAACTTCATGTAGGTGGCTGGGCACCTTGCAAATTTGGGACACTAGCACCTCCTATTTGTGTTGTCTTAGGCATTTGAATAGGAGTGTGTTTCAAGAACTGTATAGTCCTCAGAGGGGTGATTCAGATGAACAGTGAAGTTAATTGCTAGATGTTCTTTACGTATTGGGAATGTAGCATGTGCTTGCATCTTTTTTATCACGTTTTGGACCTGTGTAAATGCCTGTCCTTCCCTGCCCCCATTTCGGACTCTGCCCTTATTGCTGGAGTGGAGGGATAGCTGCTCAGCTCCTTCCCTTCCAGAGCGCTCCAGATACTCAGGGGGCAAGTGGAGCTAATGGTTAATTATGTGCACACTGCAGGGGTGACGGGAGGAGGGGCTTCCAGTTACTCTTGTTATCCTCTTTCCAGTTGTGCATGGCTCACTTAAGTGTGACACCCTGAAGCCTCTGTGCTGTAAGGAGAGCTCTGAATGACAGCAGCGAAGATGACAGTGCTGCTGAATAGGGAGAAACATGTAACTTACATTTCTGAAGACAGAGGAGAGGACAGAGCATCTTGCAGAGCCACTTACTATTGACATTCTGGACAGTCTCTTCATGTTATCAGCAGAGACATTAGGCCAGATAAGAAACTGATGGTTTAGAGTGTACCGTTGATACAGTTTCCCACTTTCAAAATGCTGGTGGAGATCTCAGTTCTTGTTTTCCCTATTTTTGACTTAAAGTAGCAAGGCTGATGCAGTCACTGTGGTCAAACCTTTTACTTTGCTGTAGCAGCATCCTGCCAGATGAGAAAATTGTGAAGTTTTTTTATGACTGTTGCTGAAATACTTCAGTTAAAGTTGAAGGTTTTGTGCTACCCTAACACAGATACTGATAGAGGTTTAAAAAATAAGTTCTATAAACTGTTAGTTGAGATGAAAGTTACCTCATACAGTGTAGCTTCTCTTTTATTCCTGCTGACCTGCAGCAAGTGACAGGTTTCAGATCACTTTTAGTATTAAATTTTTTCCTAGCTAGACCTGTGCAACTGAACAATTTTCAGTAGAGCCTAACGCTTGAAGGCTGAGCTCCCTGTCTAGATGTAACTTGCTCTTTTTCTTTCAGGGCCAGATATTTGAAACATACAATATGGCCGCCTTATGGAAGTTGCCTTGTATTTTTATCTGTGAGAACAATCGGTATGGAATGGGAACTTCAGTTGAAAGAGCTGCAGCCAGTACTGACTACTACAAAAGAGGAGACTTCATTCCAGGGCTCAGGGTGAGCACAACCCCAGCTTTTTTTGAGGGGGGTGGAAGTGGAGCAATGTGCATGCACAGACCTGCACCATACATACACATGTATCCATTTCTTTTATTTATAAATGTATTTAGAAGTATTTTTTTAAATATAGAAAAATTTGAAACTGAATTCCTGTTGCACTTGTGGAAGTACTAAAATTGGAAGTTTAGGGTTTGGCATTTTTTTGCCTCAACTTGTAGTTTCTGTTTATCAGGTGGATGGCATGGATGTTCTCTGTGTTCGAGAAGCAGCGAAGTTTGCAGCTGATTACTGTAGAGCTGGAAAAGTAAGTCTGCAATTGTCATTCCCTTTCCATAGGTGAAATTCTTAGCCACGGTATTGCTGCATAAAAAGTTCCTAATCTAGCTCATTTTCTCCAGTCACTGCTGGAACTTTATTTGACCTTTATTTCCTTTTTTCCACAGTATTGAACCTGTAAGCAATTGAGTGGTTCTTTAATTTTGTTAGAATTTATTAACAGGCAGTTGGTATTAGCCAAGTGTCGTGGTTTAACCCCAGCCAGCAACTAAGCACCATGCAGCTGCTCACTCACTTCCCCCCCACCCAGTGGGAAGGGGGAGAGAATCAGGGGGGGAAAAGTAAAACTCGTGGGTTGAGATAAGAACGGTTTAATAGAACAGAAAAGAAGAAACTAATAATGATAATGGTAACACTAATAAAATGACAATACTAATACTAAAAGGATTGGAATGTACAAGTGATGCACAATGCAATTGCTCACCACTCACTGACTGACGCCCAGTTAGTTCCTGAGCAGTGATCCCCCCCCAGGCCAACTCCCCCCAGTTTATATACTGGGCATGGCATCACATGGTATGGAATACCCCTTTGGCCAGTTTGGGTCAGGTGCCCTGGCTGTGTCCCATGCCAAATTCTTGTGCCCCTCCAGCCTTCTTGCTGGCTGGGCATGAGAAGCTGAAAAATCCTTGACTTACTTAATCTAAATGCCACTTGGGAAGAACTGAAAACGTCAGTGTGTTATCAACATCCTTCTCATCCTAAATCCAAAACATAACACTATACCAGCTACTAGAAAGAAAATTAACTCTATCCCAGCTGAAACCAGGACACCGAGCATTTAAAAAATACATACATCTATCTATATATAGATCTATCTCCTGATACTCTGTCATTTTTTTTTTCCCCATTTCTATCCCTGTTAAATTCTGTTGTGAAAGTTGTTCTGTCAGGCAGTTGTGCTCTTTGTGAAGAGGTTAATTAGGGGAAGTATCAAGGAAAGTAGTAATGATTCTATATTTACAACAAATAGAAAGTGAAGTAAAAGTTTTGTGAGTCGGCATTAGTGTCTGTCACCCAAGTGTGATACATTGGTTTTGAAGATTTTTAATATTTGGTGAAATAATGTTTGTGCTGTGAATGTACAACAGAAAAAGAAGAAAGTCTGTACAGAAGAGTAACATTCTGCAAGCTACCATCTCACAGTGAAACAACAATTAGAAATAGTCTGAGTAACAGTGGAATGACATTGGAAGGGAAGAAATTGTCTAATGCTGCTCAATAAGAACATGAGAATAAATGCTCACAATATCAACACAGGCTTTCATTTGAAAAGAGCCAAGTTGCATTTTACTAGTTGTAACAATGTTATGTAAATTGAGAAAAAACATTGAATTAAAATCATTCATCACTGGTGCAATTCACCTATGGCAAATACTTGCTGCTAGAACAACAAATTGGTCACTCAAGGTGGTAACACCCTCTGTCATTTTTTTTTTTCTTTTTAAGGGTCCTATTCTGATGGAGTTACAGACATACCGTTATCATGGCCACAGTATGAGTGACCCTGGAATAAGGTACTGTGACGTTCTTTCTTGGCATTCATTGAAAACAAGTATTGATGGTGGTCAAAAACCTGAAACTCTTGGATTCAATGTTTAAATCCATTGTGAAGTGCATATAAAGATTATGATGAAATTGCTATGAGCAGTCTGATCACTCATCTCATTGCTCAGTTGATAATCCATGGCCATGTAACACACCTGTTTTACTTGCAGTATTAAGAGATCTAGTCTTAGAACAAGCACAGTGTCAGTTAAACTTCTGTACTTTCTACTAATGAATTCTGCTTTCAGTGTGACTTTATGGTGTGTTCCAATTAAGCTTTGAGTGCAAAGCAGCATGCTTTTCCAAGGCTTTTAGAGTTATTTCAAATCCTGTAAGCTACAATTACTGGAACAGTGTCCTGGTTTCAGCTGGGATAGAGTTAACTGTCTTCCTAGTAGCTGGTACGTGCTATGTTTTGAGTTCAGTATGCGAAGAATGTTGATAACACTGATGTTTTCAGTTGTTGCTCAGTAGTGTTTAGACTATAGTCAAGGATTTTTCAGCTTCTCATGCCCAGCCAGCAAGAAAGCTGGAGGGGCACAAGAAGTTGGCACGGGACACAGCCAGGGTACCTGACCCAAACTGGCCAACGGTGTATTCCATACCATGGGACGTCCCATCTAGTATAGGAACTGGGGAGTGGGGGCAGGGAATCGCCGCTCGGGGACTGGCGGGGTGTTGGTTGGTGGGTGGTGAGCAATTGCCCTGCGCATCATTTGTACGTTCCAATCCTTTTATTACTACTGTTGTCATTTTATTAGTGTTATCATTATCATTATTAGTTTCTTCTTTTCTGTTCTATTAAACCGTTCTTATCTCAACCCACGAGTTTTACTTCTTTTTCCCGATTTTCTCCCCCATCCCACTGGATGGGGGGGAAGTGAGTGAGCGGCTGCGTGGTGCTTAGTTGCTGGCTGGGGTTAAACCATGACAAACAGTTTGGACTGTACAGTCAAGTGGAACACTTCTTAAAAATATAAATGTATAGGTGCCAAAAAGACTCAGGCATTGTGCCAGCTGACAGATCTGAATTGATCTACATGAAGTAGAGGTGTATCCCAGGGCTTCACTGGAAACTTTTAGTGAACTGGACGCATGCAGCAAGTCATCTAGCCCCACTGTAGGGGAGGTGGGAAGGAGGAAATGCGGCCCCCTTGTCATAACTGTCTCAGGCTGGGGTTGCTCCCCTTTCCCTGCCTATGTTATACTTGGGTCTGGAGCTACTTAAGCTTGGTTGGTGCTTACAGATCTAAAAGCTGTTTTAGATGTAGCTGTGTCACCTTTTGAGTGATAAATGTTGTTGCATTTTTCATTGCATTCCTGATAATTCTTTGGTCACACCTTTTTCTGAAAGTGAGCTGTGTCCAGAACCTCACCTCTGTTCAAGGATACCACTGAAGAAGTTCATGTCTTTGTTTGTCTTGCTCCTAGCTATCGTACTAGAGAAGAAATTCAAGAAGTGAGAAGCAAAAGTGATCCCATTACTTCGCTGAAGGACAGAATGGTCAACAATAACCTTGCTAGCATTGAAGAATTAAAGGTATGGCTTTTAGTTGCTATTTAAGCAAGCTCTTGAGTGTTCACACACTAATCATCTCTGAACAGCACATCATAGGGCAGCGTGTGTCACTTGTTCTTTGAAGGTCTTTAAAGTTCTAGCATCGCTTTTATTGGTGAAGTTGAAGTTTTGTTGCAGCCCAGCTAATGAAGTTGTACCCTGCCAGAAAGGCATTTTGCTTTTGGGTGCTGAGTGTAAGTTGGGGTGTGAGGCTGTGTGTATGGGTGTTAGTGTTTCAAATACAGCTCTTGTCATCTGCTAACATGTAGAAATCAAAATTACCGAGGCTTTCTCAACTGCCTAGGAAAGGGTAAGTCTCTGAAAGGGAAATTATCAATAGTGAAAAATCCTAGTGAAGGAGCCAGGAACCCTCTAAGCAAATGTTGTAAATACTTTCATCAACTCTGTTTAAAAAAAAAATTGACACTGACACTTTCAGTGTTTTGCAGGATCAGAATTGAAAATGTAGAGGCTCAGGGGGGGTCACGTTCTTTTGGCAGTAAGTTACTGGTGCTATCAAAAAGGGACAAATGCTGCAGTTTAGTAGGGAGGGAGTTTTCACAGGCTTCTAATTTATGTTCTAGATAGCGTTAACGCTAATTCTGACCAGTGCTTAATAATCATTGTGTTTAAATTTAAAATTGTGATGCTTTTTCTGAGCTGTCTTCTAATAAGCATCTGTTTTGTGTTTAGGAAATCGATGTGGCAGTAAGGAAGGAGATCGAGGAAGCTGCTCAGTTTGCTACCACTGACCCAGAGCCACCACTGGAAGAACTGGGTAACCACATCTACTTCAATGAGCCACCCTTTGAAGTGCGTGGCCCAAACCAGTGGATAAGGTACAAGTCTGTCAGTTAAGGGCCTTTTTGTTGGCATGCATTTACAGGAACTATAATGACTCAGAAACAACCCCTAAGCTTCTTTAAAAGCTCTTTCAAAAGAGGAAATGTGTAGGGAAATCCATCTCAGTATGGATTTCCTTAAACATGCTGAATGTTGTTTCAGAAGGAGCTAAATTAAGAGAAAGCAGCAGTTTATTTAAATTGCTATATATTTGCTTTACTGACTTTTCTTTGGATTGCTGTATGTGTTATGTACAGTGTTAAAAAAAAATTAAAAAAAAATTAAAAATTTAACTTTAACAACATTTATCTAGGATGCTGTTTGCTTTGTTTCTTGATGAACCACTTCCCCCAAAACCCACCAAAAAAGCGATTTAGATGCTATGGTTTTGCTGCAGAAAAGTTACTAAATGAAAATGTCACACCAGGCCTTTTTTAGTAGTTCAGTGAGAGTAGCTTTAATACAAAAAGTTATGTACATTCATCTTTGAAGAGGTGACATATGCTCTAGCATATCCCCTCTCTGCTCAAACCATCAGCCAGCAGAAATATGACATGTTTTAAGGTCATCATAGCTTTCACAATGCTAAAGCTAATCCAGGTGTGGGTACCTGTTTTGCAGAAGAGGTTTTTTCTCACTAATGCTGTGTATTACATTGATAGGCGTTTGCCTTCTGCCTTACTCTGTTGTAATAATTTAAGTGCATTGACACTAACTTAAAAGCTGTTACTATTCACTGTGTATTACACTGATGGTCAAACAACCTATATAATTGTGCAAAACCTGCAAGGCCACTGTACATACATATATACAGCTAATAATTTAAGTGTTAGGAATGTATCTTTCATTTGTTTATTCCCGTTTCACATTCTGCTGAAGCATTAACCTTCTGCACTGAGGTCTTGCCAGATGTTTGTCGGTGGTTTAATATTGCATTCCAAATTCTGCAGGCAAGACCACCCCTGGATGGAGAAGAATAGAGAACAGTTAGGGAAAACTCCCTCATCTCCATTACTCTGAAGTGAGCAAGAAGTAAAACCTAGAAATCCCAAGGGCATACCAGTTACAACAGTATGTAGAAAACACTATACCACTTCTTTAAGGTTATAGCTAAAACAACTTCCACATCAGCCAGGGGTTAACAGAATGATGAAGAAAGGACTTAAATTGATGGGTAGGAAAAATAAGTAAATTCTTTATGCCTATTTTCCATATGATTACATCATCCTGAAGGGTGCAGAAATGGCTCCCAACCTTGATAAATGCCAAAACTTGATGGCTTGAAGCACCCTAGGTATAGTTGTTAAGCTGCAGCAGTTAAGATGTGAAAAATAACAGAAAATCAGAGCAGAAATACACAGCAGTTGCCACTGAACTATCACTGACCTATTTGAATAACCGAACTTCTAAAAGAGTATTTTTACAAATGACTTTAAGCTCTTAACAATGAACTAATAAGTATTTCCTTACCGCAGTTGAAGATACCGCAAATCATCTTTAGTGATGTCATTAAGGACAGCACTTAGTGTATAATCTTCTTCAGCAAACTAAAAGGCAAATTTATTCCTAAATTAATATTCCTTCTTTGAAACCACACTGCTAATTATGACTACAGTGACTTAAAAAGTAATTTTTTGTTTGTTTTAGGTGTTTTGTTTTTGTGGGTTTTTTTTACCCTCTTAATGGCATCCAAGTCTGCTCCTTGTTGTTTGAGCCAGTTCATGAGCTCAGGGTCTACATTCTCTCTAAAAGTTGCTGCAGACCATTGGGAATCTTTAACAGAAAACAAACATATAGGTTACTACACCTCAAAACTAGGGCAAAAGTGGTGGTTTCCAGACTACTGAAGCTTAAAATAGACAGTCTTTTATCCTTTAAACAAACACACAATCCAATATATTTGTGTGTAACTGTCAAAGTATGCAGTATCTCATCATACCTTTGGGTTTAAGTTTTAATCGAAGCAAGTGTAATTCCTGAGTTTTTTGCTCCAAAGATTGCCATAAGAGGGTCTGATACTCTTTCTCCTTCTGAATGAGGTTTTCCAAAAGCCTGTTGGTGTATGAGAGAGATCAAAAATAACCATACTGAGTCTAGCTGAAAAAAAGACTTACCATTTTTAATGACTACCAAAGGACAGAGACACTTGAGAGATGCTGTCTTAAGTAAGTAACATGTTTTATGGTTTACAGACTTCATTTTGGTTGTCTAAGACTCAGCTTAGTGGTGGCACTGTAAGGTTTTCATCTTTGCAGAATTTAGTAAATAGCTTGTAAATTCTGTTACTGTTTTGCAGCCTCCCTGGGCAGAGTTGCTGCCTTTATCCTGTAATTTACTGCTGAACAGTAGAACACTGATGTTTTACCAGGCACTTTAATGATGACAGATTTACATCACATCCATAAAGAATGGGACCTTCTGATGTTAACACACTGGCAGCAGCCTACAAATGTAACCCATGAGAAACAGGAGAGGGGCTCTGCTGAGCTCTGCTTGTGCTAATTAGTGGGCAGCCTGTCCTGTGGGCCAGGACAGAGCTGCTCTGGTCTTTACTTGCAGGAACAGCTTTGAGGGTGCTGCCACTGGGTCAGGTGGCATCCAAGGAGTCAAGGAAGTAGGAAGGAAAGGGGCACAGTTGCACAAGCCTAAAGTAGAAATGCAACATGACATTCTGCAATTAAAAAATTCATTACACAGAAACAAAGGTTCTGCTGAAAGGCTGTTGAGTTGTCATACCGGTGCTGCCAGTGTATTCTGAATCCATTTATGTTCCTGGGAGGTCTCTTTATCACGAGGCAATCGATCACAGTGGGTGAGCAATATTCATGTTATGTATGTACATGTCCTTGTAGAAAGTAACGTCTGAGAGCTTTTCAAAGACTGCCTGAAAACAAATCCACAGTCATTATAGGAGGGTTACCTTAAGGTCTCTTGTTTAAGTCTGCCCAACTCCAGGCTAAGCTGCTGCTGAGCCTCATGTGACACCACAGAACTAAGGGCGCTGATGCCTGATGGGACAGCAGGATCCTCGGCCCTGTTTTGTTCAGCGGGCTGGAAACTGTCCTCCACTTCATCACCGTCCTTGTCCCCACCTTCAGTTTCTGATGTGGGCTCAAAGTGAGCTTGAAGCTCTGGTAAGAGGAAACAGTGTAAGCATAAGAGAAGCAAAGAGAAGTATGGAATAGGATAGAATAGAATA
>NW_010972753.1:686243-767402 GCF_000737465.1 Haliaeetus leucocephalus
AGCTTTGATTTACCTGGAATAAGAATAGTGACTGCTGCTTGGACTGCACGGCGAATTATGTTATCCATTGCAAACATCCAGTGGGGCCTTATTAAGTGGTTTCTTAACACTTTGTTCACCTATAAATAAATAAGCAAGTTAAAGTAGCAGCAAACAACAAGAGGATCTTGTTTTTCAATAGTCAGATGAAGTTTTATAAAGTAACAAACAACTGTATCAGTCACTAAACTTTGAAAGTCTAAACAACAGATTTGTAACCCTAAAAAATAGTTAGAGCTTTCAGACCATACCCAGGCTGTCAGTCAAGCCCCTCTACAGTACAAGGAGGAAGAGGAGTGAGGAAGAGCAGGGAAGCTGCAAACCTCTGGGGTGAGCTCTGTCCAGGAAGAATTCCTCTCCCCCTCGTGCTAGGCAAGGAACTCACCGCATCCTGAAATCCAAACAGCACCAGATGAATCTGATTGATGGAAGTACTGTCAAAATCCAAATCCATTTTCAACTTGGATATGGTAGAAGCCATCACTCTCTGCTCAGGAGAGCGTATGAAGTCCCTTAAAATCCCAATAATTTGCTTGATGTGGGCCACTGAAAGTTGCAGTTCTTCAGAGCTCTGGAGAATAGATAATGAATGTATATCAAGTAAATCCCAGAGTCATTAAACATCTAGTTATTAGCATTAATTTTTTTAGGGGTCAATTTATAGTTTTGCCCATTTATATTTCACACTGATGCACAGAAATCACAGAACTTTTGTTTCTGCAAAGCCTTTATTTTCTACCTTTTTCTAACTACAGTTTTTTTAGTAGTAATTCCTATTTTCCAAAAAATAAATTAAGTAAGTCTAATGCTACAAAGGGAAGAGTGTCCAGATAATACCTATACATGTCTGCAATATACTGCAGAGGGCAGCTCTCCTCCATAAAAACTGCAGAGTGAATTGATAAGAGACCCAAATTCTTTAGATGCTATCCTTTCAATAAGCTGAATCTGGACTTGTACCCAATTACGCTGACATTTGATTTCCTTAGGCAAAAAAATGTTTATAGATGCATTTAACATAAGTCAGGGAAAGGTCTAAGATTACACAGTGGTAGGACTCAAGTGTTCACTCTACGATTTGCCATCCATAACCCCTGCAGTTAAAGCCATCCAAGTGCCAGTGAGATCAACGACCTGTATAATTAAAGGTAAAGGGAGAAGTATTCCAGAAATTATGGAAAAGAGATGGTTACAGCAGTGCTGCAAAACAGCTGGAGAGTGAGGTAGGACTTGCTGTTACTAAATAATCCTTCTTTATCCCGGCAAATATTTAGAGCCCTGGTTATCTCTGACTGAGATCTCACCTGTGAATTTTAGTCCTCCGTAAGGCTATTTTGCAGTTCAAGCTCAGAGCAGAAATTTGATTGTGGGCCTTTCTCTGGGGCCTGTAGAGCTCTCTGGGAGCCCCCCCAGGTCTGAGGCAAGCTGATCTGCACCATGAGGCGGTTTGGAGGGGAGTGAGTGATGGGGAGAAGTAAACCCCTGCGCTGCGTGGAGCCAGCTGCCCACGCCGGGCTCGGACGGAGCTGCCCCGGGAGCAGCAGGGCCCTGGCCACAGTGCTGTGCCTGCCTTTGCTCCGAGACTGACGGCGGACCGGGATCCCACAACAAGAGTCAGCAGGCTAAGTCCAGGTGAAAAACCACAGCTTGATAAGAACAGGTAATGTCAGTGGCACATCAGAAGCAGACATGAAGAAGAGGCTGAGCAATCAACTCTTACTGGTGTGTGGCATTGCTTGGCTACGGGCTAACTGAACACATGATTTTTCTTGCTCCTCTTTACAGTCACTAAACCTTCCCGCTCAACCCTTCCCTCTACAGAAATCTACCTTGGCTTTTTTAAGATTCGTGTACTGTGTTCTTGGCATCTAGTTTACATATATTTTGAATTAAAAATCATTAATCGGTTCTCTGTCCTTAAAGCAAATCATACATATTACTACCCAGTGTTCCATTTCCATGTCTCTAAAACCCAAAACAAACCACATAACCCCCCCCAAACCACCAACCTCAGCCCCCCCCAACCCCACACCAAATGCCCCAAGAGCCCAGCAGTGAGCAAAAGGCAGTGTTTGCTGTCCGTTCAGGCAACAGCAAAGGGCTCACACAGTTACAGGTCTCCGAGATTAAAGATGTTCAGAAGGAACAATCCAAGCACCTTCATTTATTAGTTTTCAGAAAAGCCATACTACTGCCTGGCTTGTCAGGGGAAAAGGAAAGCTGAACTGAAATTACCTGTGCAATACAGTCCTGCAAATTGGAAGCAACTTTGTTCTGTTCTTCCTTAAGGATTTTATATAGGATCGCCCGCCGTTCACTGTCCTTCCGCAGCAGAAACAGACCGGAATCCTTGTCTTCAAGGGAAGGAGAGGTGCTCCTGTCCTCAGAGGCCAAGCCCTCATCAGGCACACTGCGTCAGCAGCCAGGCCCCGCGTGCAAGAGAGACCTCAGCGTTAGCAACACGGCAGTACTGTCAGAAGTGAGTAGGGATACTTCAGAGGTTAAAAAGTGAGTTAAACTGCAGCAGCGGATTGATCAGACTGTTGAACCCTAATTCTGAGACAGAAGATGGCTCAGATCCACAGCTGGTGTAAACCTCACTGAAGCCAAAAGCACAAGGCTGATTTCATCCCGCTGAGAAGCTGGCATTAATGTCAGCCAGCACTGGTTCAGTTTTGGGGAGGAAAGCTGAAAACCCTGGACTGAGATAACTATTCACTTTTTCTGGCACCATACTGTAACATACTTATTTGGAAGTATATCCAAATATACTTCCAGAGAGCTTCATGCTCTCTGATCAGCAGAACTATCTTTCTGCTGCCCTTCTTTTGCCACATTTTTTTAATGAGTACATGGAAGTGTCAACTCTTCCGCTAACTCCAGAATCTATATCCACTCAGTCAATAAGACGACTGACATTTATTCACCAGGGAGGGAAAAGTATATAAATACATGGAAACCTTAAGGAGAAAGAATCATTTTTCATTAATTAAATATAGACAATATTTAAATTAACTGGTAACTTGCCTATGCAACTTGCTTGCTGTTTAACGCACCTGCTTATCTAGTCATTATATGAAAAAATTGCCCTGAGATAAAATATAATGTGAATTAAATCCACATAATCCCTCATGGGTATCAAGCAAAAAGCAAATGCTTTACCTTAGTAAATGGGAAATGGGATGCTTTGTCTGAATCTCTGAAATGGATCTCTTTGGCCTTTCAAAAAACACGTCATGCTGTACATCAGAGTCTGGCGAAACGGAGCCATGCTCACTGCTGCTACTGCCAGCCTGTTCTCCATGGATTGGCAGCGGGAGGGATGTATTACGATTGTGATCTGGGAACAGACATTGTAAAGCATGTAAGAGCACTAGGCAGGAAAGGGCAATGTGCTTAAAACAGCCACGATCATCTTCAGTGATATCAAGACCTCATTTTGCAAAATGGCTGAAAGAGAGCTAACCTTGTTGATAGAAAGCAGCAATACAACTCAAAACGCAATAAAAGGTGTGAACGAGCTAACTGCTGAACCCAAAGATAGCAAAGCAGCTAGATACTCATGAAATGCCATTTTGTTACCCTCTCTTGCACACACACACACACACACACATATATATACACACACACTCCCCCTTAGTGCTGGTACAACTAGATATACAGCTGTTTAAAGAGCCTGAATCGAACCCATAGGTTACCGTTGGCTGCTCCACCAGCCATACACATCTCTAAGCAGAGAGCACTCTGCTACCCGCTCTCCTCATTTCCGCCTGTGTTAATGGACATATATTTGCTCCCTCTCCAATACCCGAGGCATCTGCCTCACTCACATGTCCCCTTGTGAGAACTGGTTCAAGACGTCTCGGCAGTACAGAAAATTGAAAGTTGCTGTCCTGAGAGTAAGGGCCGAGATTTGCTCTGGGCTGCCTTCATTATTGGAAAGAAAAAAGGGGTAGAGACAGGATGGAAAGATGGAGGCAAAGGGGCAGAGGGAGGAGACGGAGTGAACTGCCGCAGCCAAGATCATGGCACCTGCTGGGCCAGGACCTGCCTTCGGCCCCCAAACCCCCTTGGAGATGGCTGCAGCAGCCAACACGGCTGCCCCCAGCCCCGGCACACGCTCGGCTGCAGCTGCGTTGCCCTTCCCTCCCTCACCCAACAGACAGTTCTCGTACATTCGCCCGCTCTGCTCGCGTCCGCGGCCGTCACGGAGCTTGCCTCTCACGGCAGCCCAGTGCTTAACCCATCTGAAGGAGCTCCATAACCCCAGCAACGCGCGGGAGAAGAGGAGAAAGGAGGAAGGCAGGAGGAGGGAGGGGGTGCAGAAGACAGCTGCGGCTCCCCTGGTATTTGAGAAGGAGCCCATCGCTCCCAGGGCAGCTAACGAGGCAAGCTCCTCCCTTTCTAATGCCAGGCGGTTTTTGCAGAACATGTCCTCAGGCAAGGGCTGAAAAGCCAACAAGAGAAGGTCGTTGCAGCAGGGCAGAAGGCCACAGCCTGCCCACAGCTCCCAATGCTGCGCCCGGGCTGAGCAGGGCGAGCGGTCCCGTCACGCAGGGGTGGCAGTCCTCAGTGCCCCTCAGGACAAGAGAGGATGCCCGTTTGCTTGCCGAAACCAAGGCAGCCAGGCGTTGTAAATTCTTGGCTAGTTTTTCCCCTTAGAATTCCATTCTTTCAAATGTTCCTTGCTGAGGGGGAAAAAAGCTCAAAAAGGGAAGCAATTCGATGTGCATTGGGAGCGTGTGCATGTGTGTGTGCAGACTGGGGAAAGAAGCAGCAAGACCAATGGCTTTGCCTGTTTTTCAATGGACAGTCCCTTCAAACACTAACAATTTATTTGGCAGGTCTGTATTAAGGTTTATTATCCTATCACTGAGAAAGTGGCTGATATGTTGCAGGGGGAGGGGGAGGAATACACTAGGCAGATAAAACAAAATGACCCACTAAACAGCTACTTCAGCTCACATGTGGCAAATTTCCAAGTTACATTTCAAGTCTGAAAATGCTGACCCATGTAGACCCGAACACCTAATAGACCCACATTTTCAGGTGCCAAACACCTACTCTATAAATAAACACATATCTCTGAAGTGTATGTAACTGTGACTCTAAAATGCAGAATTGCTTTGGAAAGTCTTCACCAAATGTCGTTTTTCTAACTTTAATTTACTATAAATGAGGCGTTTACTTCTGGGGAAAGGAAAAATGGGATTGGGAGGTTTCACCAAGCAAAACACAAAATAAGCAAGACACCATATTTTGTGGGAATTATTAAATTTAAGTATGTCTAATTAAAATCACAGGCACTTTCAACAGTTGAGTTCCTGCTGCTTTCCTGGCACAAGAAATGTCCTTTGTAAAAGAGAGTGCTTAATGATTCCAATCTTTTATATAACACTTAATGATGATGTTGACTTGGATTTGGCTGATAATTCCTTACCTGAAGGCTTGAATGCAATTCTGCTTTTCTTGCCCTTGTTTACTTGTTTCAGGAAGGAATCTCTGAGCAAATCAGATGCTGTAACACGTTTACTAGGATCAGGTTCGAAACAGAGCAAAATAAAGGCCCTCGTTTCAGCAGACAGTGATTCTGGAATTTCAGGATGAATCTTAAACATCCCAACCTGCAAGTAAAACAAAAATACAAATTATTTATACTAAACAACTGCAAGGGGACCGTGGGCCAAAGCTTTCTTACAGTATGATCTCTCACACTCTCGCTGACTCTCACGGAAAAGGAGCCATCCAGGTACCCACACAAAGCAGTGAAGTGCAACAAGGTTCTAATCCTGTTTTTTACTTCATTGCAAACACAGTATGAATATCAATGTGGTATTATGCAAATGTCAAGCTATGGATGTATCCAACCATCTACCTTCAGGCAATCTCGGGATCCGGGCATTACCCACACCAAGTGCTTCAAATGCTGCTCATCCTACTAAGCCACAAATCCCTCCAGCTATTGCATACGCTTCCCATCACCCCTGCCCAGTACTGTGTGTCTCAGCTGCTGACTCCTCCAGCACATTCGTGCCCAGGAACAGGAATAACTTCCTCCTCCAGCACCGACGGCCTGGGGGCTGCACCTGTTCTGCTCCTGCCGCTGCCAAATTTCCTTGTGCAAATGCTCACGATGACCTTGCCAGACCTTGTCACCACCCCCGGCACTCGGGCCACATGTCTTCCCCAGCCTTTCGGTGTTATTTAACCGAAAATCACATGATGTCCAAAGGTTTAACAAGACCTCCACTCTTTAAGTAATGAAAAACGTGCTTCTACAGGTTGCTCCCTAGTGATTTTTCCAGCTCCTTCACTGCCGCCTTATTCTCCAATGCCAATCTGGCATGAATGTTTTGAAGCGAGAGCTGTGTAACACATGTGCACTGTATGGCATGTATCTGGCAAGATTATGGCTTGTAGTCTCAGCATCTTTACATAAAACAGGCTCTGGAGAACAAGCAGAAAGATAGTGGCCACAAGGGAGATAGCAGCCCAGCAGTTAAACAAGTGCCAGCTGCTTTTAAATAATCTCATTATACAGCTACACTAACACGCTGTGGCACCATTAGGCACTCACAATAGTGGTTCAGCTTCAACGCAAGCTGAAGCAAAAAATGCTGAGCAGCCGTGCTTATGTTTGAACGACAGTGCTGAATATAAAATGCTAATAATGCATTAAAGCCCTCCAAACCATGACTCTAAGCACATTCAAAACTCAGTATTTCCCTCACGTAATGTTTTCAATATATGCAACTTGCTAACCTCTACAATTAAATTGATGTATTTAATAAAGAAATGGAATAAATAAATAAGTAAACTGATGTTATGTCCTGTCAGCAGGCTACAACATCTATACATTTACTTTGTCTGACAGAGCATCTTTATCTGATTTGTAAAACTCCACATGCATTGTGGACAGTGCTTTACAAATGGGGTATATAGTTTCACTACTTCAAATTTTTGCTCTGGAGCAGAGGAGACAGCCACCTGCTTGCCGTGCTCTGACAACTGCTCTCGCCGTGTCTGTCTCCACGGCCAGCCCACTCCTCCTTGTGCGGTCTGGGGATGGGCTCCCAGGCCAGCTTCAGCTGGGGCAGCATCACGACTGAGAGCACTCTGGTGCCAGGTTATTCCCTTACGCACTAAACAAAACCCAGGACAGTCCAGAACGGGACCAGGAGATTTGAATGCACGTCTCTGATCCTATCTTAATCTCTGTGGCTCAAGGGGAATAAGTTTTGTCGCAAGCACCCAGAAACACCGTGGCGACATTAGTTTACTTTATCTCCACTGAATGCCATTTGTTTGCACTCCTTTCACATGGAACCAGATGCACACCTACTATGCTCATAGATGAAATACCACACAACGTACACTCAGCCAGGAATTATTTCCAGTTCTCGGCTCACCCTGGCCCCTTTTCTCTACTTTGTCCAACTCTTTGGCCATTTGCAGTTTCAATAGTGACTGCACAGCCAGACTTAGACCTTCTCTCTCCTTGCCTGCCCTCTGCACAACAGAGTGTGCATGTGTGGAGATGGGGACATCACAAGTTTGATATCCCAAGTTTTTCAGGCTTCTGTTCTTTTTACATGCCTGCCCAGCCAGCCTGCTTCATTTCTGGCTTCAAACCTAGCTTCCAGCTTGCTTACCTTTATTACGCAGCAAAAAGAAACCACAGCTTGCAATTTATGGTGCCCAGCAAGAGGCAGTTCCAAGCAGGTGCCAGCAGAGCCAAGAAACAGAAAACAGAACTGAATGCCTGACACAGTCTGCAATAACAACGCTAAAAACTGCCACATCCTTGAAGAAAGAAGGTGAAGAAATGTATTCTGAGACTTCAGAAAACAGCCCTGTGGCCGGGAAGCGCTAACGGGCAGGACGCAGGGCCACGCACAGCCCTGCCGGAGCTCATCGAGCACCTGGGACTGAACCAGCGCTTCCTGACCGTTCAACGCACCATGCTGAAAAATAAGACATGTAACTCACATAACGGTTCAACTACATGCCAGACATACAAGAGGAAAAGGCATCTGCCAGAAGAACCGTATCTGACATTTACAGCGATGTGGGAAAAAGTCTCTTTCCGCGGCTCCCTCGGGAAAGCTTTAGTGAACTAAAGCATGTTCACCCAGGCAGCTTCTTTTGAGGTAGTGTCATAAGCTGACAGCACCAAGGTGACATATGATACCATTGAAATAACTACATCAAAACCCATAACCATCCCTTTCTTTGCCTTTTAGCTGTGGTGCATGGGACAACTCACAGGCCTAGAACAATACGTGGTGTTACGTGCCATGCTGAATTGCAGCCCAGCTTACTATACTTACTGATAAACATCCAATTTTGCTACTGTGGTTCCATTAATAATTATACTAATGCTCACACAGTGACTTTCAACAACATACACAAAAGAATTAAGAATATTGATAATTTAAAGCAGTTTGCCGAGTTATGGATGTGACATTTTCCCCATTATAAGAATGAGGACCCTGAAGCATAAGTGAAAACTTAAGTACATTTCTAAAGGTCTACTGCAAGTCAGTGGAAGAACCAAAAATTTTCAGTCTGCATATTTGACACATTATCACATCATAGCTTTTACACTACTGTTATTTTCAGAGTTAGAACAAGTAACTTTTTTCAAATACATTTATTATCAAAACTATCTGAAGCATTCTCTTCTCAAGTGTTAATTTGTGCATTTGAAAACAGATACACCAAGAGAAAGAGAGTACTAGAGGAAATAGTTTACCAAGGAGGTAGCTTTGATCCAAAGGACTTCGGACTTAAAATAGAGTATTTTACTCCTTCAGTACATACCAGAAATCCTGGGAAGTTACCCCCCTTCCACCATAGCTTCCTACCACGTTGCAGAGACTGGGCCTTTGAAAGACAAGGCAAGGCAAACAGATACTCTGGGAGGGAGGCTTATAAAGACTTAAAGGACACAAGTAACTTGGTTGTCATTATTGGAGAGACTGGTTGCCAAGAAGGAAATCATAAACCAAGAGCAGGAGATGATAGAAGTAAGAAGGTAGAGAATACTAGTCTTCATAAGCCTTCACTCATTTTTCAGGTTGCTGCTCTGACTCATGACCTATTTCCAGCACAAAAATAAATGATTACCCCCTAGAGCAATACAGCTTAGAGCAAAAAAGTTTACTTAAAAGATTACTCAGTGAGACTTAAGAACACAGGTCAGACTGTAGCTTTGTACAAAACAACCCATATAACGAAAGATTACTACCAATTAAATTAATGTTAAAAAATTAAGTTAGAATTTGAAAATTCGTAAGCTCTATAGCAAAAAAGCTGTACTTACTTTAAACATTGCTGCTTGAGGCTCTCCTAGTTCATGAAATGGAGGTTTGCCTGTTGCCATTTCAATAATGGTACAACCTAGTGACCAGATATCAGCTGGTGCACCGTATCCTCGTGGTCCTTTATCGATGATTTCTGGAGCCATGTACTGCAAGGTTCCTAGTCAGGACAAAAAGAATAGTCAAGTGTTGCAGTCTTCATCCTTATTAGAGAGAATTAATACACCGCTAAGCAAGCCAAAAATTGTCAGATGTAACCTGTATAACCAAAATATTTGATTTCCCATATCACCACTGAAAACTAGACAGAAACTTATGTTTTAACATCTTTTCTATAAACTATCTTCTCCCCCCCTTTCTAATACAAGACTTCAAACTGTTGGAAGTATATTCACTACATAATCCAAAAACTTCCTCAGAACATGAAATTATATCAAACAACTTTTGCAGACACTAAATTGTAAAGATTAAGCATGTAAGAGGTGATGAAAACTCGCAAAGTGACAGATAGTCTTCATGAGAATAGTTTTTCATATGTTTACCCCTATAATGAGAATACTAGTGACAGGGAATTTCAAAAAGTTAGTTTGAAAAGAAGATATTTTTGTAAACATAAGATAATAAAGATAAAAATGTTTTAAAAAAAAAAATCTCAAGTTTTACACAAAAAACAATCAAGGTTGTAATCAAGGTAAATCAATTACACAGTAACTAAAAAAATAAGGGAACCCATCATAAATTGCAATTCCAGGAAGTCTTTTGGATGTGCTTGGGATTTCTGACATCCAAGGTTAGCAAAAAAAAAAGAGAGAGAGAGTGAGAAATAAATCTATTGAAACTTCTAAAGCTATACATGGTGGCAAAATAAGATCCTACCTAAGCCAATAGTTGCCTCTTGACAGATGAATCTGAATGTCTCTAAAGTTTGCCTGTAGACAATCTGACTGTAATACCAGTTATAATACTGATAAATGAAAAGAAAAGTAAAAATGAAATAAAAGATGGTCAATTTGGAATCACTGATATTCAATCATATACTAACACAGCTAACAAGAGGTCTTTATAGGAAGACAGTCCACACCAACAACAGAAATCTATAGATGTTCTGAGGGTTCCAAACACTGCAGCACTTTCTCCACATGAATTCCCACCAGCTCTGTTACGACATCTTTAAATTAAATTATTGTTGTTCTTAAGAATACAATAAAATTACACTGTGGTAAAGCTGCGAACTATTAAGTAAAGGACATCTGGTGAAGATAAAAGGGACTGGATATTACTATGTTCATTAAATGTGACTGCTGTAGAACAAAAGTTCAAGCCACAGCTTTGCCCTCAGGCTGTGTGTCTTGAATGGAGGGATATAGCGTTTAAACCACTAGAAGACTGATTGTTCTGTCATGTGATAGTGTTACATAATGCCTAAAATCCACAGAGTCTAGGTACTGAGTTAAGGAACAAAACAAATTGGAAGAGACTTTTTAAGACCCTCTGGGCTATAGCTACCTGCATACTTATTTTAAATCTGGAATGAGAACTTAAGTAAAACCTTTATTCTTGTGTTCAGTTACATCTCTGAGGCACAAACAGGGCTGTAAACGTGCAAGAGAACAAAGAAGAAGGGCACAAGGAAAGATTTACCTCCTTTTATTACAGTATGGTGATTTTTCTTCAGGTACCATTTCTCCATATATCATCTCTAATAACAACCAGTTGCTAAAAAGCCACTAAGGAGTACATAAAACACAGGCAGACAGAATGATTTTCCTCTAGTATCTGCTCCAGCCATAATAGCAGTCAGCCATAACAGTGGCTTCCTGGGCTAAAATTAAATTTTGGACTATGACTTTTAATAGCTACAGGAGGGTCTTCCTCCGTGACTTCAACTTTTACCTTATGGAACCCCTTTATATACTTAAAGTTTTCAGAATATCCTGTAGCAATGGGAGGCACAGTATAGCTATACATCACACCATGTGGAAGGGTAGTGCATCTCTTTCCCATGGAATGTAACTGTATTGAACCAGTCTAACAAAAATGGCAAGGACAAACATTGCAGGCAAAACCTGAAAATATTCTTTTCCAGATACCACAAGAGACCTGTATGTATTTGAGAATTATCCATCCAGTTGCATAAGCAAGATGATTCATGAGAAAATTATTTGTTGACTAATTTGCTTGGGAAAAAATGGTTAAATGCCTTAAAGGAATGCTTCAGAAGCCAGCATTTAACCAGCTCTTATGTATCTATCTGTTGTAGCATCTATAAACTGAATTACATCTATAAACCGAACTACAAACCTGCTTCTTGTAGTGCTTCATTCTTAACAAAACATTCAAATGCTGCATTTACGATTCCAAACTCGACAAATATTTTTTTTTCTTCCCTTTAAAGGACTCCTAACTTAACTTAATTTGATTCTAACTAAAATCTTTACAGCTTTGCAGGAAATAGATTTGTTTCAAATGCCTGCACCTGATGAGATATCTCATGAGCTATTGATGCAGACATCATATGCTGTGTTCAGATCATGATGTAATAGAGGCCCAGTTTCCAATTCACAAGCTTTGCTAATAATGAGTGAAAAAAAAAGCTTAGAAAGGTAAGTTATTTCAGAACTAATAATTTATTTTCAAGGCTTCCTTTCTAAGAAAGCTGGAGGAACTGCAGACTCCCCACCAGACAGGTAATGGAAAGCCTTGATTATCACTTAAATAGAGGTTGCTGTCTTCTGTCTTCCACATGACTGACGTCTGTGTCTGTGTACCATCTACTTAAACTGCAGGCCAGTATGAGGCTTGGGATTTGTGCTATCAGCCTATGCATATGGCCACATAACAATTGAAAAACATCGTGTTACCTATATCTGCACTGATAAAAGAACTGAGTAATTATGTGACCATATATTCATTTTTCAATGTGGAGTTTCAGCTGCTATTCAGCCAATTTTGTTTTCCCTGAATATTGCAAGTTTTTACTACCTTGTATATGAAAGCTTTTCTGTAACATACCAGCCTCGTATTTTCATGTAAACTATTCTTTTCACTGCTGGTAACACCAAGTTAGCCGGTTGGTTGGGTTTTATAATGAATGTCTCAAAACTGAAAGTATTTATAAGCTTGTGTTTGGTTTTCTGCACTTTTAAACATACTTCAAGAAAGTATGCATGAGTTACTAATACCAAGATTACTAAATTAAAAAGTTGCTGTATTCAAGTGTTTCCAGATGTAGTGGCAACAAATCAATTGCTACTTAATGAAAAACACTATGAAGAAAAACCATTATCCCATCACATTTAAGAAGATTTTAAAACAAAATAAAATGGAAGAAAATTACATTTAAAAAAAAGAAAAGAAAGATAGCAAGCCTGTGTTTATGGTAATCACACTCCCATTCACTCTTCCCTGAAAATACAGACCTAATCATCTTTTCATCACAAATCCAAAGAGCCTCTTGGCTCTAACTCTAAGTCAGTCACCAAAATCCTTATAAACTGCTGAATGAGTCTTACCTGTAAATGTTTCGGTGCATGGGTTGATTCCTGCCAGCCGTTTGGAAGTACCAAAGTCAGATATCTTTACTACACCACTATAGGTGTTCACCAAAACGTTATCCCCCTGTGGTTTGGATGTCAGAGAGAAAGGGGGAGTGGGGAGGAGAGACAGATGAGTACAGATTCCAAATCCCAATCTCAATACTCCTTCAAGTTTGCAGTTATCTTTGTAATATACCTTTCTACAAAGGTATTTTCCTGGAGCACCAGGGAGAAGGGGTTGTTTTATTCTTTCCTTTTGTTTTAAGCTTCCATGAAATCCTATTAAAAATTCTACTTAGGTTAGAGTAAAACTAACCGAAGTAAATAAGATAAAAAGCAATCACACAAGACACACTAAAGGAAAAATTACCTTTATATCTCTGTGTACAATCTGGTTCTCATGGAGATACTTAAGGCCTTCCAGAATCTGCTTGGTGTAAAATTTAATTGTAGGTTCTTTCATTGGGCCCCACTTAGATCTTAGGAGAGCTGAGAGGCTGCCTACAAGAGTTAGGAAGAAACTGTATCAAGATAGCAAAACTCCCAAATTAACATGAAACATTTAAGTCTGGATTCAGCCTTTGCTCAATATCCTAATGCAAGAGAAATGCAGTACTTATAATTAAGTCAAATTCTTCCTAGATACCTCAAAGCAAATAATTTGCTGCTGCTTTTGGCTGGTTATTTCTTTCTTGCCAGCTCAGCTTCCACCTCCATGGCAGGAATAAATGTTACGACAGGGCTGGATGCATCTCCCTCACTTCAGTCTAACAACTGTTGAGACTAGGACTAGCAACCATTCAGCCCTTAATGAAATGAAGACTAAAGGTAACACTGTATGATGTTATACACTATACTTCATGAACCACATGCATGTACAAAGAGAAGCTGATTTACTCGAGGCAGGGAGGGGAGAAGAAAAAAGGAAAGAGTCTTTTCCTTGCAAATACGGGATTAACTTCTGGAAATATTCAGAGACAGAGGAAAGCAAGCTCCTGAAAGAAACCAAGTAATGGATGTTCAGGGTAGGAGATAGGTCATCCACACTTCCCCTACTTGTAATAAATCTAATCGTTTTTTAAATAAGACAAATATTTTAATCATGAAGCAAAATAAAGACAGGTTTGCTTTTTCTGCTTGTAATAAACTAAGTGCAGTGGGTCTACCTAATGCCAGACAAATTCAGCTAAAGGGATTCTCAGTCCACACCAACAGCTTTCTAAAGTGAAGTTTCCCCAAAGACTCTTGCATAATCTAAACAGCTGGTTCCTTTTTAAGACTAGCTGCAGAGTTTAAAATATCTGAATTGGTTCAATAATATCTTGACATTAGCAACTAATCCCAGCACACTCTACAGTGCATACATGAGCAGGAAAAAAAAAGGTATGTAACACCAGCTGATACTTTTAACAAGTGCAGGAAAACAAGTGGAAGTGTTGGTATAAACTCATCACATCTACATGCATCATACATCTCAGAGTGTCTCAGCTTTCAGGTGAGAAGGTCATAGGAATTCAAAAATTAAACAACTTCCCTATGTTGAATGACTCAATTACATTTAAATGTTTGTGTCTGGACCTTCCCTAGAAAACCTGAACTTTTTTTCCTGGTTTTCTTATTTCTGTTTTTATTTGGCAAATTATATTCATACATGAATTTAACATTCGTTCTGACACATCCTTGACACTGAAGAGCAAGCAGCAAAAGGGAGATGGAAATATAACCTAGAGAGGATATAATGGGACTTTACATCTTAAAATGTAGAGAAGGCTAGAGGAGCAAAACTGGAAATTAGGAGCAAGGGAAGCATATAACTTTTATCTCTAATCTACCTAGGAAATAGCAGTGCTTTGTATATAACATGCTCAACAGATACTTATCTTAAAAGCTCCAGTATTATTAAGATGCTTAAGCTAAATGGACTACACAGCAATAACTCCACTATTTTATAACACATGAGTATTTGACACCAAATACTTCTATGACTTTTCTCTCGGTTTATAATTATTACAGAAAGGAGAGAGGGTAAGGGGCCTGTACACTTGAAATCTATTCTTTATTTGAGAAGAATGCCACCCGTAGTTAATGTCTCAACAGAAAAGCCATATACAGTGCACAAACATTTTAAGTGCACATCTATTGGCTTTCACTAAGTTTAGAGTCCCAACTGCTTTTGATTCCTCTGAGAGACTAAGCTCAGAATGATACAAACCTCCTGGCACCTGCTCCATAAAAATCTTAATGTATCCGTCTTCTGAAATGGATCCAAGATACTGGACAATGTTCCGATGCTTTAAATATTTATGCAGTGCTATCTCTTCATGAAGAGGTTGAGAATACCTATTTAAAAAAAAAAAAAAAAGGATCGAGGAGCATCTCATCACGCAGGAGAAGGTTCTAGGCTACTTAAATGCTCGTTTGCAAACAGAACGGATTTTAGGGATACTGATCCAATTCTCAGGAAACATCTTGTCCGTGACCTTCAAAATGCAGCGTGACTGGCTGCCTATTCAGAAAAAGTACAGAGATAGATCTTGGAGGAACCCTGAAGGAGAAACATGCCCTCAAAAAATTTACAGATGGCTTTCTTCTGTATCGTTACATAGTACTGTCTTTGCCTCTGAAACTCCTTTTATGCTTTTCCCCCATCCCCAAAAAGAATACAAATGAGATAAAACTGCAACTTAAACCCCCAATTATGTATAATTCTAGAATTTATGATATAAATCTATATTATCAAACTGTATTACTTATTATATATATCCTATCTTTAAAAAAAAATAAAAAGTCCTTATTCTCTAAAGGGTACTGTTGAATACTAGGAGGAAATAATAATTGAATTTTAGTATATGGGGATTTCATAAACTAACCACATAGAAATACATGCTAAGAGCAAAGTTTTCAGCAAACAACTGCAGTTTCATTAGCAATGTATATATAACAATAAACTAGGTCTTACCTGCTGTCTCTCTCGGGTATTTCTTTGATGGCTATTCGGACCTGATTGCTAAGGTCTCTTCCAGCATAAACTATCCCATAAGTACCTTTCCCTAGAACTACCCTGTCACCATTCTCATCATAATCATATTCATACTGCAAGCAGAAAAGATAAACAAAACAGCACAGAAATTGTTATCACCAAAATTTGACATTACAGAGAGACCTTTAACAACAGTTAATGTACTATACTGAATTAGTACAGCATCGAGTAGTTCCTGCAGTACAGCTGTAGCACGGTAGGCTACCCACCAGCTGGCTGCATTAGATGGCTTGTAAATTTTCCATGTTATTTGCTTTACAAAACAGCCTTCCCTAATCAACTTCGAAATGCATTCAACCCAAACAAGGAACAGAGTATTAAACCAAATTCAATGAAACAGTGCTGTCAAATGAACACATTCAGGTATCGTCTCTAAGAATTGCTGACAGCCTTCAGAAAACATAAAAGTAGGTCACTTATAATTTTGAAACCAATGGTTTAATAAATAGATAAAAGTGACCCTCTCGCTACAGTGGGTGGACGCTGTTTTAAGACCCTAAACTCTCATTTGAGCTTAGCCACAGCAAAATTAATTTCTGACATATTCCCCTCATTCTGAGCTTTTCCAAAAGGCGAAAAAAAATGCTTATCTTCTCCAAGGATAATGAAATATGTGAAGTGGTGGCTTCCACTGCTGCTGAAACGGGCTGGGTCATCTTGCCAGCTGAGTAAGTCACTGCTGGTTCACTGACTTAGTAAAGCTACACTGTTTACACCACCTCATGGTCTTGTCCCATATGGTGACCTTATCACAGAGCTCTCCTACTATAAAAGTCAGTGAAAAAGCTTATTGATGAATGATGCTTAATGAAAGTACATCCCAGACACTAAATAAAACCAAATTTCTTACGGAAGTTGAGTTAAGCAGCACACCCCTGATTCAAATCAGGGAACTGACAAAAGATATTGAAAAAGCACTTTTGCAAAGAGTTAAGAAAGGAATTGGACAGTTTCATAGCCTCAGATATTAGCAGGAGTACACAGACCTCCCCTAGTATCTTCCCAAATCCAAGAGGACGTCCTATATGGGAAAACTGCAGGGTATTCTCTGTGGCTTCATATGAATTCTCTATTAAAAAAACCCCAAACCTGTTTACAATGGCCATAACTATTGACATTTCTGTCAATAATCACTTCTTCTGCTTCACCCAGTAAGACTGTCTCCCACAGAATGCAGCCTTAAGATCTATTTCTTTGAAGTGTCTTCCCAGTTCATATTGCAGCCCTGGTATTGCAATGTCCATGTGTCACTGACATTCCCCCTCTTCACCTCAGCAAAGATGGGAAGTTTCATGCCGCTGTATGGAAGGTGCTAAAGAAAAAACGCCTGTCGTTTATCCTAACAGCGTATTCTGCTCAGTGGAACTAAACTTGAATTAGCACAGCTTGAGTACAGTTTCATCTTCCATGTTTCAGCACTTCACGGTTCATAGCATAATCTTGTTATACGATAGGCATAACTGACCCAAAACGCCATATGTAAAACTTATCAGGTTCTTTGGTAGGAGCGTATCCAGCTTTCACAGCTATCATATGACATAAAACTGTGCAGAAAAAGGACAGAAGTCACATTGCAGAATTTAAGATTGACAGCAACCCTATCTGCAACAGACTGCTCCTAAGCCAACTCTATAATTACTGTGGAGAAACCTATGTTCTCTCGTCTGGGTCCTATGATACACGAAAATCATTGAGATTTATAGTTCACTGCTAGTTAGTAGACAGTTTAATAGACTTGTATATACTTGATGCCACTTCACATTTGCCTCCTCTCATTCCAACAGCTACAAAAATTGAATAAATCACTGCTGGTTGCCAAAAGTCTGAATATGCGATCCACTGGATGTGCTATTCAACCGTTAGGTATGAGTAAACAAGTGTTCATAGCTGACCTTCTGTAGGAACGTGGTAGGGCAGAGTCTGATCTCTGGGATATCCTATCTGGGGTACAGCAGGTAGTCTTAAAGTGATTGGAACTTCCTCAACATCAAAAGCCAGAAGGAAATACCCTAAGGTAGAAAGGACTGCCACACTCACTGTCCTTCCAAATCCTAGTCAGTTGTTGAACTAAACTGTAGTTGCTTTCAAATAATACTGCAATCCAAAACGCACAATCCCTTGGGACAATATTCTCATAACAATTCTGACTGAAATCATATTTTCTTCCCCCAAACAGTGCACAAGGTTATTTCTTCCTCTTTCCCAAATATAAACAGTTGTTTTATTAATGGTAGGAACTTCTGCTTTCTCTGTGCTTGTCAAGCCCATGAAGACCATACCAAGCTGCATTTTCCATGTTGTCTCTTCTTAAATGTAAGATCTCAGGCTGCAGAAAGACATTAAGTGTCTTAGCTCATTTATAAGCTAAACAAATTAACCCTCCCCTTCTGTGTCTTGATTTCTGTTTTAATGTCCTGACCTAAGACAGTAAGTACAAGGTGATAATTGTGAAAACTTCAAGATATATAGAATGATATAGCTTAAAGATTTAAAATTAAGTTCTTTGGTCATTTCTCCATATATCATTGATTCATGCAGGATTGTTTCCTGCTGTGCATTCTCAAGCAGTTCTTCCAGTTCGGTTTTTAAAAGGCTCAAGCCATGGTGAGCTCACTTCCTCTGAGAGACTATTATACAGCAAAATAGTCTGTGTTGTTTAGAGATTGTCCTGCTATTAGCTAAGTACGTAAGTCTGCAATGTAAGATCTGCAGCTATAGGTAATACCCTGTCTTTGCCAAGGTATAGCCCTGATCCTATACCGAGACCACAGGTATATGTATTAAGCTGGGCTTAACATATGTGCCTATCTTGTCCTTTTCACTTGACGAAAGAATTCTGTGGCCATGATGCACAAACTTCAGTGCAAAAACTCATCTTCCCCACCATATGCAGTTACATTCAACAGTGCAGTAGGGGGTCTTCGACTTTCTTAATCCTCTTCTGAAACCTCAGGTACTACAAAAGATTCACTGTCATAAACAGCTGCTCTGAACCATAAGCCTAAGAGAATTGCTGGAATGAGACACAGTCAGAAAGATACCCAGCTCAAACAAACCACAGTAATGTTTTTTACACTCATTAACCTGATTGACTGAATTTGCTTGACCACAAATAAAAGTGACAACCTACATTTTATGATAGCTTTTCAGATGTCAAAAGAAATAAACAGAAGTACAGGATATGTACTTAGTGCTACAAATCTGGACATTTGATATGAGGCAGTGTGTCTTAGGAAGACATGGGTTCACCTACCCTAGCCTGAGTCCACACAAAATGTGAATAACCCTTTCCAAGTTTGTTTTTTTCCCCCTCTGTAGTGACTATAAAGAAAGCCTACAGCTACTAGGTTCCTAACATGGATGTTTCAGTGATAAGTCAAAAGCACAATGGATTAATCTGATCCTAAATATCTGCAAATCTCTGTGACAGAAAAAGCCTGTCAATTGAAATTACCTGGAGTAGAACAGTAACAGCTAGAAAAACTGAAGTACCTTTGCTAAATGGCTTTTTCCTAGAATTTATTAAATATCTTATCTTTTTCATCCACTTAAGACAGCTGATACGAGATGATTCTCATCTATAGAATGTTTACAACATAAATACAAGATCATTAACACCTTTCATTAAGGATTTATGCAGTTCACAGCAGTAACAGGCTCATCTCATTAAAAATGTGTTTTTTCAAAGGAATGCAAATCCTCTGTACAAATAGTTTTGCAAGAGTTGAAATTTCATATACAATTATGGAGTTTAAATGCTATTTATAATCTTTCTAGTACACCGATATGAAAGTGCAGGGAAGATGGAGAATAAGTTTCAGAGTTCTTGGATCTTTTATCCTTGACATACCTCCAGTGTGTCTCCATCTATTTCTCCTTCTAGTTCCAAAGTACTGCCAACTGCATCAGACAAAATTTCTTTCACCAACCCACAGAATCTAAAAAAGCAATAAATAGCAGTGGATCAAAGAAAAATATCCTTGTAGAAGGAGATTAAACAGATTCTTCACAAGTTGGGCTTTGCTTTCAAGCTAACAGACTAGCATGTTCATAGGTTTCTTTCATTACTTGCTTTCTCCATATTTATCCTATTTTTAATGAGGAAGAACATCAAACACATATGGAAAAGCCTAATTATTTATAAAATTATTTTATTTGCTGTAGCAGAACCCAATACTTGCTTGTTATTGTAATTGCATAGTAAAATCTTGGTAGATCAAACTCAAATATTTTTGCTGTACACTTTGATGGAAAGTACTTAGTATGGCCTTGTCTTTACAAATATAATTAGAGAAAAAGTTGAGATATTAAAAAATTAAGTATTGGTTTTCAATTATTCAGTTCAGTAGTGCTAAATTTGTGACATCATATTAGGTGGTTGTCATTCTGTGTAGTGATGAGAATTTTATTACCTTCAGTTTAATTTAAATGTTCCTATGGACTTTGTTTGCAAGTGTGATTACTCAGTATTTCTGAAAACCAGATTTTGTGGTTTCTAGTCAGGCATCCAGAAAGCCAAGAATATAAAAGTAGTAACATGTTTTGAAGAACAGTTTTGACTAATTTCATCTAGTTCTCTGGGACAGAGATCCTTAAGTACAGGACCACCTTTTCCTGTAGTCTCCTGCCTGAGCCACTCACTTTTTTCCAAATTCAATAACAAATGGTTAAAAAATCATTAAAAATTATTATAAAATATTCACATCTCTTTCACTGACTAATAGAGACACATCTCTGGAATAGACTGCTCTGTGCACTGAATAAGGCATAAAAAATGTGACCGTGTTTCACAACACAAATTGCGATGCCAAATTAAGGCTGAGCAGGTAACAATAATTTTGGTGTTTCCTATGTTTTACACATTGCACTCTGCAGATCTAATAATTGTCTTTAACCTGAGTTTATTCCATATAATACATAAATAATAATTATTGCAAGAAAAAGAAATACACCATCCAACCCCAAACATTAATTGTATTAATAAATCTCTCCTACTTCATTCAGAAGGTTTACATGCCAAGTATCAGTCCCTGGGAAGAATTTGGTCTGTAAAGATTTAGGCCTGAAATTCAGTTAGCATGTTTGCTGTTTAGAGACAACATGTCATCAGGAAATATCTGAATACAGGCGCAGACAGTAACAGGTATCTGTGACACAATATAAGCTAGAAATCCCTATTATATCTAGTTGCTCTTACTTAAATCAAACTGAACAGGTACATAAGGGAATCTAAACCAATATAGTACCTCACATGGCACAGCCAAGATACAAAAAAGGAAGATAATAGTTATAAATCAGAATAAGTTACATAAGCCTTTTCTCAAAACTAATAAGTTGTAGGTAAACTGATTAGAATGAGCCAACAAGTGTAATGGGATGTTGCTCTCATCACCTTAAATATCACCAAGTTTAGCTCATTGCTTCTTCATCAAGAAAGAAGAAGTGAAGAAATAATTTATTTCTCAAACAAAAATGTCAGCTTTCAATCTTTACTAAATCAATTGTATTTGGGACATAGATCTCACATGCAATACCCACAAAAACTGAACTCACCTACTGCATTGGTTTTCTGTAGAAAAGTAAATTTGAAAGTCGTCAGAATTGTCATGGACATAAAGAAAGCAACATCGTTCATCAAACTTGGAAATGCTGTGAAATTCACATTAAGGAAAGATTATTTTGGAAGTAACTATTAGAAGATATAGAGCAAGAAGGAGTTAATTTCTTTGAATTACGAACACTTAGCAAACATCTTTTCCACAGTTAATTACCTCAGAGAGGCAGTGTGCAATTATATTTATTTTCCTTACAACTAGAAGCTTTGAGTTTATTTATATATTCTATAATCCTATCTCCTATCTCAGTTTGATAAATGATTAAGCTATTGCTTACTTTGGTAAAATACTCATTTATCTGAAGCGGTTTGAGGTTTGTTTGTTGTTCACCTCCCCCTCCATTTTTACATAGTTCCATCAGATTTCTGGGTAATTGATGACACCTCAGTGGAAAGTGAATTGTTTTGACACTAATCTAGCTATCAGGAAAGCCTTTCTTTTAAGCCTGACAAGTACTTCTGTTTTTATAATTCCATTACTCTTACAGTAAAACTGAACTGGGAAATACCTACAGTGTAGCAGATCCTTCACAGTATATACTTTTTATGGCCTTAACACTGATAAACAAGTTTTGGGATAACCAATGCTTACTCCAAACTGCAGCAATAATTCTGACAAAGTGATTATTTATTGCATATTGTGTCGTGCCAGTGTCATATATATCCTATCTAAATGCACTGAAGTGAAAAGTGAAGAAGCCATAAAAAATAATATCAATATGAAAGTAAACCTAGGAATTAAAGTCTTGTCATTCCAAACACTTGTACTTTAGTATTATTCTACATAAATGCCAAGTTGTTATGCTTGTTAAGGTACTGTCATTATTTTTGTGCACTAAATTAAGAAAATTGATTAGATTCTTGCCTGACCTGTTTAGTCAAACTCTCAGATTTTGCTTAACCTCTGTTGAGCCAGTTAATTAAATACATGACAGTAGACTATAGTAAAGTTGCAGAATGTTATAAGATCAACTTGCTGTAGCATCATTAAGGGCTACATGGGCAAAAGTTCCAAAAAGTTAGAATTTTGTCAGAAGATTTTTTCAGAAATATGTGAAAATACACTATGCCAATCTGTAGCTTGGTTCTGATATAGTGATTTCTAGTGCAGCAAGGCAGATTAACCTGACATGAGAACTCAGACAAAGCAAGATGATTCTTCCAAGGGCAAATACAGGATAGAGAAAACAGTATCTAAATAACAATATTGTATTATAAACAGTGTAATACCTATGGTATATAAGATGAACTGGTTAGCATAAATACAATTTAAGGGTTTTGACAGAGTATAAGTTAGCTGAGACCACTATTTATTTTTTTTTTTTTACTGAAGCTAATGCAATTTCAAAAGTTTAGGAATTGTAATTTGTCAGATACAAAGCAAACATCTAATTCCACTAAGTTTCAAAACATTGCCTCTTTGAGCTTTGTAATCCCCAGCAGTGATTAAGAATCAAAGCAAATGAACTGCTTGCTTCTACTTAATTAAAACTTATCTTTCTCAAAGATTAATTTCTATGCAATGTGTTGACTGAAGGTAATTAATATGTTTCAGAAACATTATGCTGAGTTATGCTCAATCAGCTGCACAGACTTCAGTAATGACAACTTCACATCCACTCACATTCCATTAGAGTAGTAAAATAAAACACCACATTGAATTCATTTAAACAAAACCCTGCTTCTTTTAGAAGAAAATACTGAAGTTATGGTAGAATCTATGTCCAAATCCACAACCATAGGCTTTCATAGCAATCATCACTCACTTTATTCAGAGAAATGTTTTTTTCATTGAGCTTATTTGGTTAAGCAAATTATACAAGTTCAGAGAAGACAAACTTGGGACCTAAAACTTAGGTGCTTATAGTCAAAATCACAGCCCAGAAACCCTCTGTTTGAGAACTACAGAACTCAATAGGTATCTGAATTTATGCTTGTAGTGGAATCAAAGCTTTTCAAGCCCTTAAGTTTATGCACTCACACAAGTGGCCCCAGCCAACAGCCATTTACATCCCTAGAAAGGTCTGACCCACCAACGCAGTGACTCACCAACTCGGGGAGAAGGCAAAAGCCCACCTCACGTTCCCTGTGCTTACAGCTCCTCTGGGTCTCAGCTGCAGTCTGCATAATGCAGACAGAGAGCAAGAATGCCACAGACACGCTGCCAGGCTGTACAGATAGGTTGCATTTTGTTTTCTATCCTGGTGCTCTGTCTCTCACCTCTCTGGCAGCAAAGTAGCCCAACTTAAGATATAAAAGCTAGCTTCTAAACATAGTAATGTATTTTGCAGTTGTTACTACCCAATGTGATTCTTTTCTATCCTTTCAGTTCTCAGAACAATCCTGTTCCTTCTGTACAATATTCTGATCTTCTTTTGTACTAGTATTTGGACCCATTTACTTGGTGACTAGAGTTGCTATTAATCTAGACATCACAAAATGGAGCTACTTTAACTATTTAAAGGCTAGCCCTTGAGAAACTCCACTAGCAGTCTCCTTCCAGCTCAAGAATTCTTTCCTTAGCACAAACTATGTCCATGCCTCATTTAATATTTCTCTAATAATCCAAGTTTTAGCTAGTAGGTTTTAGATAGAGCCATATCAGAAGCATTTCTGAATTCCAAACAGAAAATAAATACCATGGTTTCCTTTTCTTAAAGGAAAACAGACAAACTGTTCTTTTAGTTATGGAAGGAAGCAAGAAGAGGTAAGGGCTCTTCTTTCCTTCTGTTCTCTGTGTTTTTAAATGCAGAGATGGCAATAAGTTCACTGAGAAATATATAAAAAGCAGGTACACAATTGAAAACAGGGAAGTCTACTAGAGAATACACACACCCACACACCTCCCTTACATGAGTGTTCCTATGAGAAATGTACAGCTCTGCCCATGCATGGAAAGGCAAACTCTTCTGTGTTGACATTTCAAGGCAGGTTTGACAGAACAAGCTTTTATAATTGGCAATGCAAAGCAGAGATTTAAGTCAGAATCCAGATTTCCCACTGAAGGGAAAAATAAAACATAAACAAAAAAACACTTAACTGTTTTCTGACATACCAACCTTATTCCCCTAATGGAAGTGGCTGTAAAATTCCATTCGTGAATCTGTTTCTGTAAAGAACAAAGAGCTATAATCAACCACAGTTTAACCTTGACTTACTATTGAAAACAAAGTCACAGCATGGTAAACAAAATAAAGTTTTTCCAACATGTCTCTCTTCCTTTCTTTCTTTCTTTCTTGCCCCCCAAATTTCAAATAAGATTGATGTATAGGTAAAGAAAGGCCATACATTGCTGTTTTACTCGCTTCAGGAAAAATGAATATAAATGGCACAGCATGGAAGTAAAGGCTACATTTCCTCATGTAAAATTAAATTTGAAGAATAAATCTTGAAGTATAATTTACCAAACATTATGTTTTGACTCAATACATCAACATTTCATATTAAACATGGAGCACACTATGCCCTACTCTTATCTAGGCTTAAAGGAAAAGGAAACATCATACATCTCCCTAAGAGGTATTGAGCCAACAGCTTTGGCCCAGGGAGGAAAAACACTGGAGGCAAAACAAAGGAAGGACAGCCTGTGCCTAGGACTGTAGCCCTCCATAGATCTCTAGCTAATAGCTGGATCTTATTTTGCACTGCCAGATATGCACCAAGAACATGATCCATGAAGCAAAGTTGTGTCAGACACATTCACTTGAAGTAGTGAAGTACTGGAAAAGAAGTTCACAACAGATCCAGGTAATTCTCTTCTCTTGCTCTAACGTACTTCTTTTCTATGCTTTGCCTCTCTACATTTTTAGTCTATCCTCCACCTACATTGTTCCGATATTAAAAAGGGGTGGTGAAATACATTCCAGATTTCAAGTCTTTCAACGCAAAACTGAAATTATTTCTCACTTATAAGAGATTACACTATCCATAACTGTGCCTACTCCCTAATCTCCTGTGCCTTATCCAATAATCCAAGATGCCTTTTGACACTTATTTGTCACGGGCTGCCATTTTTTCTAGTTTCTAATCTTATAACTGTAAAACTTTAAAATTTCTAAAACATTAAACACAATACTGGGCTCTATCGTTACTTTTTATCTAGCTTTGAGCTGCATCTTAATAAAAATCACGCAATTCTAATGAGAAATATTATTAGGAGAGCAAAGAACCCAAGCGCTTCTAAGAAACTTGTTCAAGGTAAGAGAAATCTTAACTAGAGGTCAAAACCACTATAGTTCTAATTGTAGTCCCTCCTTTTATTTCTCTGTAAAAAGTCAACTGTCATATCTGCACAAAAGAGATATTGAGGCTTGTGCTTCACAGAAGTGTAGCAAACCTTAAATAATTGTAAAGCGTTCCAAAATCTACATGTAAAAAAGTGACTTTAAGCACAATGAATCAGAATACATGAAACACATCTGCTGGTAGTTTTACCATTTCAGTGGGAGAGACATGCCACAAAGAGAGAGATCTTTCATCTGCTTCATTGTTGATTGAAACATATGCAGGCTGGTAGACTTTAGTTGGTTCTATCACCAAAACCTGAAGAGATAGAACATTTTTGCTTAATGAACCAGCAGCTAATACACAACAGTATCTTCAGATGCTCTGATATAGACAATGGGTAATCTCAAAGGAGGGCCTAAAAAATTTCCAGGGGGAGAGAGAAGGGCAAGACAAGGCAGGAAGAGGCTGTGTTCCTATGCACAACAAAACAGTATCACCACAATTTGTTGTAGGAGACTTAAAAGTATTTCTCAGAATGCTTTTAGGGTGGTGGGTTAAATGTTTTTAGTAGAGTAAAGATTAGCAGAATACAGGGGTTTGGCTCATGCAATGAAATAACAGGCAGTTAAGTATGTAAGTATTGCATTTGGAGTCTTCCAATTCTTGTTATATCCTATCCAGAAACATAAGACATACAAAACTTGTTTGGACATAATGTCTTACTGGAAATCTCAGTCCATTAGTTGTTTCTTTCGTTGCCTCAAAAATTATATCTAGCCAGAAAGTCAATTTTTCTTGTCTAGGAGAATGTTCTATGGTGAGTTTCTTGAAACGCTGAATTAACATCAGATTCTGAACTAATGATTTCAAGTACCTAGAATGTATTGAATTAGTGAGTTAACAGAGAGAAAACAAGATTTGACCAGATTCTAAAACCACTTAACTAACTTACACATCCAAAAAATTAACTGCAAAATGAAATGTACTTTAACAGCTACCATAATGGAAATTATTGTGTTGATTTTTACAGATTTCTGGAAAGAATAGCAAGTTTAGTCAAAACCTTAAGTCATAAGCTCACATGGATGTTTATGAACAATATCTTTTTGCAAAAGGCTATAGTTACGTGAGTAGTTACATGGTGATTAGACAGGATATTATGAGCTAGAAGATGGTGGGGGAGGGAAGCAGCAGCTAGCTAAACTCTGAAAAGAATGGTTTCCCAATCTTTTCACGATTGTTTCACAAGGAATCATCACTAATTTCCAAATGATTTCTTATAAAAGATGTACTTCAATGGGATATAAACCCAACAATGATGGGTAACTTAATTTCTTACCTTCCCCCTTCCTTCCCAAAATAAAAGAGTATAAAGTCAGAGTTACAAACAATCTGAGATGGAAAAATCCAGCTAAGTTATCCAAGCGACTACAAGATGTTTTTAATTTGTGTCTCTCCCCATAGTTGGGAACTTGAGCTACAGCCTTCTACCACATACCACACTGGAGGTTTCAGCTTAAAAAGTTTCTCTGCTGCTTGTACTGCTTTACCAACATCATTAGCCAGCATGCTCACGCTGAAGAACTGTCCCACATCCCAGTAGTTGTTCATTTTTTCTAGGCTTCCTTTTCTTCCCAATAAACTGTTTAACCGTACACCTGTAAAATTTCAATTAAAAAACATATTTTTCTATCAGTAAAACACTAATAAGTGGGGTTTTTTATCAGTATGTATCTGTAAAAGACTAATAAGACTTGATTAAGCATTAGTGATAAAGTGGAGCAAGTTTTCCTCAGAAATAAAACATTGCCCAACACAGAGGCTGGGTCTGCAAATAACATCCCCGATACAGTTCAGACAGTCAGAACTCCTAGCACACAGGGTGATGAAAAACCTCTTGTGCTACCTGTCTGGGCTATCTGCCTCCTGATTCTCAGTGTAAGCTGTGCATCTCTGTGTCCTCGAGATCTGCATCTACTGCAAGAGATCCATGGCTAGAAGCTTACACAAGTCCACCCCAGAGCAAGATCAGGGGAATGATTTAAAGCCACCTTTGCATTCTTCCCCTTTAAGGTTCAAGTATGCGTTTCAGACAGAATCCGATTCCAAATACAATTTTCAGCTCTTGTCTTTCTAGGAAGAACTGTGTACCTGTTTCTATCATATGATTTCCTTATAGACGTATAGTGGTGCATTTTAGTTAGCACCTGCATGGAAGATGTGAATCTAGGTAGGCAACAAGTTACTGTGCTGGTAGATCCTTCCAGGTGATACTTCCTGTGGATCTCTCAGTTCAGGGACAACAGAAACTCTGTAGATCCTTCCCTGGCGTCCCTGAGGGGAGCTGGGCCACACAATGTCACACCCTGTCTTTGTCACCTGTTGGCTATGCAATGGGATAATCTCCGTGATTAAGTAAAGGCAGTTTGCGGATGGTGCTGAAGTTGGTCCTTCCTCGTCCCTCTCCCATCTCTGGGACCCTTTAGATGGGCCAAGTTACTAGAAAGCTGCTCCAAGGCAACAAGGAGAAAAAGGGTCCTTCAAGATCCCTGTGGTTTAGACTGCCATCCAGGGCCCGCTACTAAAAAGCCTGAACCACCTTTCTGTCTATGCAACCCATCACTAAGCATTTTGTTTTCTTCACAGGGGGAGAGGCAGAAAACTTGTCTGTGGCACTGTGTGTGGATATTTACCTATTTTTCTCAGTTCCATTGAGCTTTCAAACTGCTGTCCTGCAACAAGTAGCAAAACTGCAAGGTTAATTCCAGAATACAGAGTTGACTGGAGTTCAAATCCTTTGCGATACCTGCAAAGAAGAGTCAAGAGCTCACATCTCACTGTATAGGCAAACTGAAATACTGCAAAGTTTTGCTAAGTATTTTAAGCTATTAATTTACTGTAAGGACTATATGGCTAGTTGGGACCAATGGCACCCCTTGCAAAAAGCACTTGAAAAAAAGTAACTTTTTGTCTTATGGTGAGAAAGAAAAACTGCTTAGTTTTATGTCCTGCCACCTTGTGTAGTTTTGGTTACTGGTTACTGCACACTGGTTACTACAAAACTCTTAAATCCAACAGAACCTAATTTTATTATGTTATTCATATGGGAAAAGCAACAAAAATACTAGTCTTCAGCGCAAGTTTTAAAAAAAGGCTCCAAGACCTTTCTTTCAGAGCTTCACATTCATTAAAGGCAACTGAGACACAGCTGATAAAGGCTGAATGCACACCACTAGCTGGTGCAGGATGAAGAGATCCAGCTGAAACTTGTAAGTTTACTACTACCCATCAGTGTTGCACTAACCATGCTGAGGTGATTTAGGGGGAAAAGAGAGAGAGAGGGGAGTATTTCACAGGTACAGTACAAACCAATATTGCTAACATTATTGTACTCAGCAGTATTGATATGATTATACAAACGTACCTATGTGAACAGTATGTCAGTGACAGCCTGTGTGCACATGCATGCCTTACTGTCTTAAGAAAATTCATAATGCGGTTTATCAATATTTTTCCGTATATAGAGTAGATCATTGCATTTCCTGGGGATCCAGTGTGGAAACCATCCTTGCACAGAGGACCAACATAAGTCCCATGATCTCACTTGCACATCATTTTGGCCTTGAAGCAGATTAATTGTGTATTTTCTCTACAAACACATGGGTGAACCATTGTCCCCTCCCCAACAAACTAAGTGTAACATTCTATATTCGTGATAGTCTATACAGAGAAGCAAGGAAACACATATCCAAAGATCTGGTGCTCAGTAAACCTATTACTCACACAGGACCCTGAAAAAGAGGTAAGTAGAACAATTGATCTAATTCTTACAGCCCTGCTTTTCATAACCAGAAGTAAAAGTCTGAAAACATTTTTAAATAGCTGGTTTTGGTTTTCTTCTTTTACCATTCAATGGCATGATCGCGACTATTGGTATCTTTACAGTCAGAATCAAGAAACATATCCTTGTAGATCCTCCCACATAAGCAAAACATATCTGGAGCAGGGTGATCACACGTCTGCAGGACTTGAAGCATAACTTGTAGTGCCTTCTCTCTGTCACCTGCATTATTTCTTCTGAAATCACATACAGAGAATAAAATAAATGAGTTCAGATCTGAAACAGTAACTGCAAGGTGGTGGAGTAACATTATCCCCCATCTATTCCACAATCCATCCATCATTACTACATATGGACTTGACTTTATTTAGACTGATGTATGATTGTTGGTTGATTGATAAAAACCAAATGTATTCTCCTATCATGGGACTCTACTTCTAGCTCACAGAAGAACTGATTTAAGCCCAGAACTCCTCTATGAAAAAATCTGCCATCTGACTTGATTTCTCCCTGTGTAAGCAGACAGACTCTGCACATCCTGCAATGAGAAACAAGTGCTTGTTTAGTGTTCATTCCCGACAATACTTAACAAAACTGGCTATTTTCAGCATTTGAGCTGACAGCTCATTCAGCTATGCCCAAGATTTGTAATCTTGAATCCAGAGGATCCAGAGCCAATACCAAGCAATACTGACTAAGTACAGGAGAAGCCAGGTCAATCCTATTTAGGCAAAAGAATGATAGAGCTCAATATGGGGCCTTTGAACTACAACAAGAATAAAAGGGCAAAACTGAACTGTATTTCTTTCTTAATTAAAATTCTTCAGATTAGAGAAAAATTTGGAGAACAAACAGCTGTCATACAGCTTCTTTTCACAAATATTTAACAATCATATTGGTAAGAAATCAGTGATTAAATAACATTTCCACTAATTATTATTATTAAACACATCAGAATTTTTGCCTCCCTTTACCTTGCTGGTTTTGTAAGTTTAGAATTCACTGTTTACTGCAAAAAGTTGCTTAGAAAAAAAAAAGTCTATTTGCAAGAGTAATGCAAACACAGCTTAAAAGCTTAATAGCCTCTTCAAGTCATTTTTTAATCACCAGAGAGATTTAAAATATTTACCCACCCCTTTTCAGAACTGTTTACAATTTTCTGATCCCCACCTAGGTATGCAGGAACAGGCTTACAAGTCCTACAATTACTTTGTCAGCAATACCAGTAGCAGATGACGGTTTCTGGTAAATTTATTATTTGCATGCTCTGAAAGGATTAATATTTACTGTAAAGCAGCTCAGCTCCTTAGGTAACCAGCTGATGCAAGAAAACCAATAACAAGACATCTGTAGCAAAATTCAGGCTTCTGTGCATGTTAGATGATGGAGAACATCTAATAAGATTAAACAGATTTGTAGCTAGTTGTGCAGGCTGTATCCTGCCTTTGATGTCACTGGCAGAATGTAAACTTTCACAGCAAGTACTTGAATATTTTTTAAAGCATTTTTGCTTCAGATTGACTGTTGTTCTGGTATTAATACTGGTCTCCTCTAATGAGCGTACAAGGAGAAAGTTAGTACCTTCTTTCAGTTTTACAAGAAATAAATAGAAGTTAAAAAGTGTGGGGGTAAATCCATTGCACAGGTCAGCATGCTCTAACCAAACCCATTCTGAACTAACCAGATTCTCTCAGGAATAGTACCCAAGTTTCACTGCTGTTAATAGGAACACAAAGAAAGTTGAGTAAACAGAGCTTAGAACAAAATTTGGCCCTAAAATGCTAAGTCCAGCAGGTCCCCGGTCATGTGTAACGTGGTCACAGAAGTTGGCCCGTGTTCAAGCTCTTGCTGAAAACACAAGAAATACACAACTAGTTCCTAACTTACAGCACTTTTGCATGGAAGATGAAAATTAAAAAATCACTGCTTTCCAGACAAGACAAACTTTGACTCAACTCTGCTTTGTATGAAAACAGGGTAAATATTAATGATCATACAGAGAGTTGTTATGTACTGACTGATTAACTTTAAAGAAAAAATACAATGCATAAAGCAAGACCCTGCTTAAAATAAGACACTGTGCAGATTAATACTTCTGGACATCAAAGGATGAACCAATACAATACCAGGAGCATTTCAAAGGACCAAGCCCTAAATAAACAGTGTACTACTACAGGACTCAAAATAAAATTAAAGGCTTCTATCTGTTATAAGGAAAAAATAATCAGTAAAAATGTATTAAAATAAACAAAATTTAGCAAATGACAAGTATACACTAATCTAAAGGGATATTATTAAACAAAAATCAGTTTAGATACCTTTACATTAAACTCTGTTTTTCACAGCAGGAGAATTTGATGTCCATTGGGCAATACAAACCCAACATATCAATTACAATAATCTACAAATCTGGGAACAGTTATCGCCTTCTAAAGCAATCCCAAAACCAGAGGGCTAACCAAATAAAAAACAACAGAAAAATCACATAACTTGGGCTACAAGCAACTTCTCTAAGTCAAGATGAAAATATACTGTTGGAAAAGGTGCAGAACCTGTTACGCTGGACCAAAACAGGTTTTCGTCTCTTACTTCATACCCCACACTTTGTCAGGTCTGCATGTCTGACAGATTATAATTTGTTTCAAGGTGTCTTGAAGCAGGTCTGTGGTGTTATTAATAAAGGAGATTACCTTAAACCGTCAGGACTGTAGCACTGACTTCTATTTTTCTTACCCAAAATCAAATATATTGGCTTCCACACCTTCCCAGGCCCCATTTAAAGACATAGCAGAGCGAATCACGAAAATGTGGGTTGGAAGGGACTTCTGGAGGTCATCTAACAGAATCTCCTTCTCAGAGCAGGACCATCTCCTGACACTAGACCATGGCAGCCTTGACTTTGCCTGAAAAGCTGAATCTATTAAACCTCCAAGAATGGAGATGCCATAGCCTCTCTGAGGAGGGAAAGCTAAAGCACCATATGTTATGATGTACAGTCATGAGAAGGAAGGCAGCAAATGTTCTCTTTATGGAGAAAATTGGTGCTCCAGGTGAGACTGATTCTGCAAAGCAAATCCCCTGAATATGAAGTTTTGTAAGCCAGAGCAGAATCACAACAGGCTACCACAGAAAGGACCCCACTAGTTTATTTTACTGCTCCTTGGTTACAGGCCAGCTTGCACTGAAATACGCATGTTCCTCATGGTATCACACAAACTACTCACTTTGGGAACAAAATACAATTTCGAAATAGGCATTTTTTCATTGGCGCTCTTCAACATACAATCCATTAGCCTCTCCATGTCTGGGATATGATGCATCCTACCTTAAACAAGTCTGCATACACGTGCAGTGAAAATATGAGTTATTCTTCATGGTTTGTCTAGGTTTGGGGGGAGCAGTTCTTAAAATCACTAATCACAACCTGAAAATTCTTTCAAAATACAGTTTTACCTTTACAAAATGTATTTTAAATGGTAAATGAGCTAGAAAAAAGAATACTACAATTTCTTTAGAAACTATATTAAAACAAAGCACATGCCCTGGGAGAGTTGATAATAATACTATTTTTTTCCCCACTAGTTTCTTTGTTAGCACATTTCCATTCTCTCCCTACAAACCTTGCCTTGCAAAAACTTGCATGGAAACCAAACAGAGAAAATTAGTCTAAATTATGTGAACACAATAACTGCAAAAGCTACTGCTAGTGAGGAAAAATATCTTAAAGTTACTTCTAAATACTAGGGCAATTATGAAAATACCCTAGAGCTCAATAAAACACTGCCAAATCCACCCCCTACCCCCCACCAAGCAAAATGCTAGGAATTAAAAGGAAATAGAGAGTAAAAATTAAAACCACGATGCCTTTTTACAAATAGCCAGCACACTAATCTTCAGTACTGTGTACAGTTCTAGGTTGTATTTGAAAAAGAAACTAAACTATTAGAATTGGGGGGGGGGGTGTCAAACGGAGAGAAGAACAATCAGTGGTATGGAATGGTTTCTCTATGAAGAAAACTTCAATAAACTAAGGCTTTTCAGACAGAAATGACTACATAGAGGGGTTTTTTCCTAAAAAATAATGTTGTCCTGCAGGACACCTTTATAGCCTCTAATCAATTCCTCTGAATTAGTCTCAATGTTCTGTTCCCAGTTTAGTTTTGCCTGACAGTTTGCCTCCTCCAGAAACTGCTCACTGATTCACTTGCCAATTTGCTGATTTGCTCATTGCAGCGTTGCCACATGATTTCTCTACCATGTTTCTTTAATCACAGAAGCAGTCTTCTTGCTTCCTGGCCTACACAAGCCTCTTTCATATGTCTCCCCATCCTGGCCAACTATCCACTCCTCTTTACCTGTCTGAATCACTCTGTAAGGCTACAGACCTGATGAAAACAGCTTAGCACATAATAAAAATAAATTTTTAAGCACATGCATAGAAATGCATATAGTGAACAGAGCAGAATTGAGGCATGATTAAGTTACAGTGCAACTTCAGTTTTGTATCACATGTTCTAATTTGTTGCTCTCCACCCCATCCTGCTGTCATATTTTGTCTTAACCTAGGGTTGGAGTCAGACTTCCTTATTCATAACAAGAGGTATTCAACTCAAACACTGTCCTCTGAAGCCAAGGGGTAAGTTGCAAAATGAAGCAATACTGCTTATTCCAAAAAGCATGATACAGTTAAAAACTTCCTACTACTAAGCTACGACAGGATTTTTTCTGTCTCTCCCTGCTCCATCCCCCCTTCTCCACACTTTCCTCTCCCTCTCAGAAAGAAGCTGCTGTTCTGTAACTTGGCAACTTCAGTCACGGGAATTGTGGCTTGGATTGGGAAGCCCCGAGGTACTCCATGTGCTGCTGAGACACGTTTGGTTGTTTCCATGGGGGAACAACTACACCACAAGCAGTAAGTCCTAACGGATGCGCTCGTGCTCTTTCCTTGTGTGTACTCACAGCATCCTCCATGGCTATTGATATTTAAGGGATCTGGGACATTCTCAGATTAAAAATTCGTAAACTGCTAACAGCACCAGAAACACTCTCTCCACAGATCAGTCCTGTCCCATCCACCACCCCCACAGTTCTCTGGGCCTCTCCCCCTCTGAAGCGCAAGAATAATATGTTGAGGTTTGCTTCAGTTTGTTCAAGTTCTCTCTGAGTTTGTACTAGTGGAGAGAGGCCACTAAAACAGAAACCAATCATCATTTGCAGAATCCCTTTACAAATCTATCCTTCTTTTCCCTTCCCAAAGTTACTTGATAAACACACAAATTACCACCACTGTCTCGGGAAGTCCCTGAGCCACAAATTGGTGGAAGCAGTGGGATTACTTAGGGAGATTTACTGCTATGCATTTTCCTATCTTCAGACTGTACCCTGGGTGTATGCTATTGACCACCATCAGAGATCTAGGCTAGAAGGAACTATGCCCTGAGCCAATATGGCCATCCTTATGCTGTTTCTCTTCCCCAGCTCTCAAACATCATCCAGAAATCATATCCATATCACAGCCTCTCACCTGGAAAAACACTGCCTTACAGAAAAAAACAAATTATCTTTTTTTTTTTTCCCCTCTCTTTTTGATTTCATGGCTTCTTTCTTCCCCCTCAAATCCATTCTCTTCTCTGAATCCTTCTCTCCACTGCAGTCATTATAAGAAGTCCTAGTTTTAAATACCCCTAAACCAAAAATTCTTCCTGCTTCACAGGCTGGTTTTACCAGCTTTAAAGCATCGGCATGGTTAAGGAGCCAGAACAACACTCAGTGAATCAAGCCTTTGTCCAACAATGTTAACAGGAACAGCATAGATTTCACTGGGACAAGAATTAGCTAATGCTCCATAAGTAACAGCTGATACAATTATTTTTTTCACTTTTTTTTTGTTCACATCTTCCCCTGCATGGCTTGTTTCCATCTGCCTAGCTGGAGAAGACTATATACTATAGAAAACCATATATCTGCGAGAAGTAATTCACTCAAGGGAATCCACCTTTGGCTTCCTTTATATTTCATGTGGACTCATTGATTTGATCCTCTCTTATTATTTTAAGGTCTCTATAAGCAAACAGATTTCTTGAAGAGCAATGCTCAGGGAACAAATCAAACCATAACAAACAATTCTGAAAACGTTTCCTGTAGAATAGTCCATTCAAAAAGAGTAACCTGTTTTTTCCACTCTGTTCCTATATGAATATTGTTTCTCTTCCAGTTTCAGCCTTGAAGCAGCTATCAATAGTTTACTGCACATATCATGATTAAAAAAAACCAACTGATCTCACTGTCACATTGCAGAGGAAATGTCAGTGAGACAACTTAATCGGTTAGTGTAAATACTACCTTTCATAAAATAACTGGTCTTCATGTACAATACTTTGTTCATTTATTATCATGTACAATACCTTTGCTTCCAGTGATGATATGTAATTAATAATAAAATATGTATTTTAAATTTTCTTACATAAAAATAGGACACTGTTAGTTAAGTATGCCTTAAAGACTCCATAGCAGGTGATCTAAATTGCTATTAACTGTACAGAAATCTACAGCAAAAAAGATTTTTAAAAAATTCTTACTTATTAAGGAATACAACAGCTAATTTGAATTAGTTGTTACACTTGCACTCTCACTTAAAAAAAAGAAACTAATTTGTGAGTTAAGACACGTTTCACTAAGGATGCAATTTGATTGTAGAAAATTTGATACTTGAAAGAGTGAATGAGGAAAACAAGACCCTAAATTGGGCCTTGAGACAAACTAAATTTGCAAGTCTCCAGTTAGATATGACAATGAAAAAAAAACAGATTTTTTTTTTTTCCTCTCACATACACTTCAGGTGCTTTATGCAAGCCACTCATATAAAATGAGGAACCCCATGATGTGTTTTTTTATTAAATCTGAGTAATCACAGAACAGAACATTTTAAATAACCCAGTGTTTTTCAATGGGAATAATTTCCTATGGCTACTATTATTCACAATTACTAGTGATTTTCTACTTGCACCCTGTTACGCCCTTCACTTGCTAATTGCCTTTTTTTATTATTGTATTGGAATATGTTGCTTGTTAAAACACAGCATGCTGAGTTAAATAATAGTGACTGCATCTGCCCTCATCTTTAATATAAGTGAAGATAGAACTGCCTTGGAAAAAGACTAAAGTCTTCACAGCTCTGGCCTCGTGCCAGGGCTGAGTTTGGTTTTAAAGTCTACTCTGTTTTGAACAGAATTTGGCATACACTCTGGCATCTGCAAGCTTCCAGAACTTGGTGTCTCCAGCCCTGGTAAATAAGGCCAACTGGAAAATACTCAAACATAAGTGTACTGCGCATCATCAAAAACTTTGCTATGCAGCCCTAAATTAGTGAAGTAGATCCTAAGCAAACAGCCAGCTGACAAGCACACTTAGCAATTGAATTAACTATAAATACCTGTACTTTGTCTATCTACTATATATACACTACAGCAACAGGAAACAAAGCAATAAAGAACAAACCAACATCCTTTTTTATTACTCTCTTAACCTGATTACAAGCAAGTAAAATTCAAAGAAATGGATTGCAAAACTTTCCTGTCCCATTGGCTTTGATCATGATTTATACTGCTCACGTGACTTGCTCAATACTTTTAGATAATTTGAGGCAATACAAAACACAGAATAGGAAACAGTTCATTCTATTCTAAAATTATTAAATAAGAGAAGACATTCTAGAAACCTTTTTAAAAAATGCAATATGACAGTTATTGTTTTCTGCAAAAGACTTGGTTGAAAACAATAGTAGGTTTTAAAAAAAAAACAAAACCTTTAGGATCTTCTTTTACTGTTTGTTTGGTTTGGCTTTTTTTCCAGATGGATCAAAAATTTAACTGTTGCTTATAATTAATCCACATGTACTTTAAAACATTGAAATATTGCGATTCCAAACACAAAAGGTATGAATATATGCATATATAATACATTAACAAAGCATATTAAATCACTTTATATGTCCATCTCCCTTAAGAATAATCTTGGGGGTTTTAAACTGAAAAAAAAAAAAAAGGGGGGGGGGGGAGAAAAAAGCTGTAATACTAGAAAACCAGTTTTAACACCATGCCATATATGCAGGTAGTATTTCTACCTTCGTTTCATTAATAAAGACAGCCATTGCACTAGATATTCAGGAAAATTACTTGTTGGGGGGGTAGCTGGATGTGTTCATACATTCAGATTCTGTAAAACATCAAATCCCAGGGTGAAAGCTTCCACAAAAAAAGGATCATTGACCAGCTCCTCTGTGTGTGAATCTAGAAATTCGTCAATAAAAGCACTTGGCAGACCTCAGCTATAAGAGCATCACATGAAAGAGCTCACCTGGCAAGAGCCAGGTCCTAAGGTCCAGCCGCTTTAACCTAAGTCAGTCCCATGAACTATAGCCGTAACTCACACAGGAAAGCAGAGTGGACAAAAGTAACAAACATAGTGACATGCACTCTTTAAACTGCAAAACCCTCAAAATTTAACAGAAATTCAGGCCTCGTATGTGTACTTGCCAATGTAAAATTAAACTGTGTGATCAAGGGTAGGGGGAGGGTGTTATGTGTTTTTTGTTTGGTTTGGTTGGTTTTTTGTTTAAAGGAAACACAGCTACTGGTCATCTCATGCAAGAGCTGGTTTTAGTGTGAGGTTCTGCCATGGACTGGCGTTCGCTGTTGGTGTTGAGGCCCCTGCCTGGGGAGCTGGGATGCAGGTAGAGTCAAGGCTGGGAGTTGCAGGAGAAAGGACACCCATACACCTGAGACAGCTGGAGGCCATCCTGCATGACTGTCTTCTAGCTTTACGCAGGTCCCTTCAACCCAAAGACTTGCCATGGAAACATGCAGTCCTCATTTTATAGGAGCGCTAGCTTGAGAGCCTGAAGGCTAATTAATAAAGGTGCATTTCCATTTATTGCTGAAGTCAATGGGATTTTAAAATACATTTCATCATGCTTTACACTTCAAAAGAAAAAAACACACTGTAGACACCTCAAGCTAAGAACCTTTAATTAGCAGACTTCATGTATCTGTGTGTTAGTTCCACACCTGTAAATGTAAGTAAGCACCATTGTTCTATTTCTCCATGAGATGGTGATATATTACTCGGGTATTGCAACAATAAACATGAAAGAACCCATAAGGAACTAATGATACTTCACATGTGGGGTGGGGGGCTGTGCCATGTAATAAATGTGTATTTATTTATCAGATGGAACTATTACATCTTTAACAAGCAGATCGACACAAAATATTGAGACCTCCAGCTATACCAGTGTACTGCACCAGGCAAAGCTCTCGAGGAAAAAAATCAGACAGCCTTCAGTTAGACACGCATTTAAAACAGAGGAAATAAAATGGCAATCTTAATTGAGAAATTTCTTAGCTTTCAAGAATCTGGAACTTTAAGAACATCCTTTCATGGCAGCTCCTATACCTCATCTTCTCCTTAGACAGTGCTTGCCTCCCAGACTAGGTATACCCATGAACTGAAGCAAACAGCCATCCACATCTGAAACACCCAGCCCTCAATTACACAGCATCTTACTTCATACCAAACCCATGAATACAAATATTGAAAACATTCATGTTGCACATTTGGGCTGAACTTATACCTAAAAATGTGGTCCATTCTATGCCTAAATTAAGATACAATTAGACCTAAATCTCAGCTGGGAGGCAACAAGGAACAACTTCTTACCACCCACATCTGTATAGAAGAGAGCACTCTCTGCTCTGCTTGTGTGTGGAGTCAAAATTAATTAGCTTAAGACACTGGTAGAGGAATGGCCTTTTGCTCCCTAAGACTTCTAAACAAGCAGCCAGGAGGGTGACCTATTGAGATAGCCCAGGCCTGGAGATAAGCACAAGCCTGCAAACATCCGTTATTAGCCTCCATTATTAGACGTAAGACATGACAGATCTAAGATGCTCTCAATGGTCTGCTCTGAAATGGAAACCAGGGAGGAAGACAGGATCTTGGAGAGGGGCTGTGCTTAAAAACCCGCTATGTGAATCAGGGTACCAGAAATCAGCATGAAAATGCCTGCCTCCCCTGTGTACAATAACAGGAATTGCTTTAGCACACTTCTGCACAGTACTCTGCAGGCAGGCCCGGGCTTGCTTTGCTCATGATCCAAGTGAGGTCAGACCCCGGCTGGCTCTGACCCAGAAGACATGCAGCTAGGCTGGAATGGAGCCGAGTCCAAAGTAAAACATCGCCATCCCTTTCCTTAGCACAGCTGGTTAACTTGGACCCAGAACCGCACACAACTGCAGTTCAGACTGGGTTTGTGTCCACCTGACGCACCAGCAAAGCCCCCAGAAGCCATCCTCTGCCGCTTGCCTGCCACGTCGCTAGCTCTGTGCAGCACTCCAATAACACCGACTTGAAAATGCTACGGGAAATTAATTGACAGCAGAACCCAGTTACAGACTCCAAGAGGAAATAAGTGAAAGACTTTTTCTGTTGATTACGATCACAGTTCTGGTACACCTTCGTAATGTGATTAAGCAAACATTAACTTCTGCAGGGTCAGATATTCTTACAGCTGCTAATTCTGTTTTGCTTATGATGTATTTTCTTCCTGGTAGGCTCAATCAGTTGTACTGAGCAATGTTAATACTGTTCGGTATGCTGAAATTAATAGCATATTAAGTGAAAACACTTTTTTTATAAACAGATTCTGATAGAACTTGCTAAAAAGAATTTGTTTTTAAAATAGAAAAAATAAGTGATTAAAAAATCCCATGGAAGTAGGATGCTAACAGCAACACTTTAGGGGTCATTTTAAACTAAGTGGACTTGTTCTGAAAATGTTCAAGTCTTAACTTTTGACTTTTTTTCATCATTTTGTTTCTTGAAGGCAAAAACACCTGTAGAAGCTAAATTCTGCATTCTTACTGATGGAAAAGTGGTCATTTATTTCTGAAAAAAACTTTCCATAAGAATGTTTAAATTGTTCCCAGAAGAACACAAGGATAGTCATGCTGGTTCAGGCTAGTGATCAATTTAACGAAGCCTGTTAATGGGGAAAGAAAGTTCATGAGCCATTCATTTTGTCTTGTCTTACCAGGGCACTATTGGCATTGCCAAAACAGAAGATTTAATGGCATGAGGTTCACATGCTACTCAACATACAAAGAATTTGAAGACAGAAAGAGTAAAGGAGCTTGCCAATTTTATTATGCACATCTAAATGAAAAAGTTTTAAAAACTGATCGTATAAGGGTATTTTCCTAAGGACAGGGCATGACCCTAGCATTATTCTTACTGGCAAATCTAAACATCTTGAGTTAAATTCCTGAAATAATAAAAAGTTGGACAAAATTCTGAAAAATAGGGCCAAATCCTTTTTGTTGAAACCACTTCTCAGTATGATATCTTAAGGAGGCTTGAATTTCAGAAGCTTTATAAGATCAAGTCTGCAAGTTTTAGGGGTTTGGGGAAAAAAGGTGGAAAAATGTATCATTCAATAGTAACAATAATATTCAATAATAACAATAATTATGCAGCCAAGAACATGGTTTAGAATTTACATAATTTAATTAAAGAAATGTCAAAACTCTGGCTTCTACTTTGAAATATTGCCTTGTGTGGTATATTAAAAATTTTATACTGAAAGTGCATTTTTTCCTTTTATTTTTAAGCAGCCTAATAAGAAAATTACCTTTCCCTGGGTGTGATAACTACCAGAGCAAACTGAAAATTATGTAAATGGATTCTGTCTTCATATATTCAGATCAAAATTTTGGTCTTTTGAAAGATACACTTCAGTGAAACAACAGACTCAGTAGATGGTTAATCAGCTAAGATTTAATGGTCTGTGATATCAGGAGTGGAGAATCAAGATACCCTCTCTTCACGTCCAATCTTAAAAACAAAAACCCTACATAAGCTGAATTATATGTAGTAACCATATTCATATATTTGGTATCAAGATCTAAATATTAATAATTTATCCTTATTATTATTAAAAAGGCTTTGTCATGATCTAAATTTGGGTTAAGATTCCAAATATGGCTCTAGTTATCTTTTTCTGTGAGAGATTTGGGCATTGTCTGGCACCTGGTACATTTTTTCCCACAGAAGTAATTCTCATTGCAATCAATTCACTTCTCAGAACTCCGAGGCATTTTAAATAGGTTTAATTCCAGCCTTCAAAAAACATCACTATAGCTAGCTGTTCATAAAAGCATGGACATTAGAATTATTTGTGGTATCAGTCACACTTATGCTGTATACTCTATATACTCTGTATTACTCACTACTACATTCTTTCAAAGATCACTTCATGCTACTTGCCACTGCATTACTCAGATGATCACTCAGCCTATTAACAAAACACCAGATCCTTTTCAAAAATCACTGTTTTCCAAGAACTTTCCTGTTGGTGTATACTGCATTCTTTGTTCCTATATTTATGAACTTGCACATGGTTGCATGAGAATTTTTTTTTCTGTATTGATCACAGTCTATAAAATGCTGTGAGAAGACTGCTCTTTGACACAGAACTGACACAGTGATATCCAACATTTTTCTGAGCAATGATTTTGCATTTACTCCTAAGTCTGATGAAACTGTCAAATGGCACCAGATTTATTACCACTTTCCATAAAATGCCAAAGGAACTGTTTTTCTAGATCTATTATTAAGTTCTTAATCCCTTTGATGTATGCCATCCTGATGCTGCCCTGTGCTAGTTTTTAGTTAGATTGCAGGTGGCAATTTTTAATAGCACGTGGATTGCATCTAACCAGTTACATTTATTATTACATGTGATTTCATTTGCGTAAGATCTATTTTCTACAATACAATCTTAATATAAATTCTTTAGAAATGAAGTTACTATTATACATAGGCACTACAGAAATCTGTAGCTAACTAGAAGAGTTCAATAATATTTCTGTGCTTAATAATCTAGTAATGTGCCTGTAGGTCCGGATCACCTTTCAGCCTTTCAAAGAAGCTGTATCATGAATGTGTATTCATGGATCAAGCAGTGCTTGTTACCTATTACTTTAATAACTCACCCATAACTCTATTATGCTAAACTTTTCAAGGCATTCAGAATAAACAATCTCAGCTGGACCAAGAACCCATTGGTATCATTGGAGTCTTTTGCAATTACTCGGATGGCCTTTGGAACAGATCCACCCTCATCAGGTCATTGACAAAATGATGGTTGTTGGAAAACAACCATTTCAAAAGTTACAAGCTTCCCCCGTGCACAGGAAGTATGGGATTAAGGAAAGATGACTGTGGTGAATATCGGTGCGTGCAGAAAGGGAAAAGAATCTGACATTATCTGCACCATAAATTCATATATAAGCCCATATGGAACAGCAATAAAATGAGACGACCTCAATCAGTCATTCTTACCGATTCAATGCAAAAGCATAATGAAATTTAATGTTGTGTTGATCAGCCAGATCACAGGTAGGAAGCATTTCTAGTGTTTCTACCAGCTTCACCATAGCATCATAGTCCTAGTATGATTTTAAAAAAAAAAAAAAAAAAAAAAAAAAAAAAAAAAAAAAAAAAAAAAAAAAAAAAGAAGAGAAAGAAAATAAAGAAACTGAAAGCAGAGGAAAGCATCACTAAGCTAAAATGTATCATGACTGCTAGAGAGTATCTCAGGTGACTGTTCCTAGAAGAATCAGTGAAAAAGCCACAAACTCCATGTAAGGAATTAAACAGGGATTTTGTCTACCCATGTCAGTACTTGCCTCTTCCTCACCTCAATGCCACCGCCCAAATTACTGAACCCCTCTGGCCAGTTTGATCGATCACTCTCCCAGCACCAGGAATAAGAGGTGATGAGTCTGGCTCTTTCAGGCCTCATTAAGGACTTCTGATGAATGACACTTCATCAGGTCATTGCAGACTTGAGCACAGTTCATTCTGCAGTATAGCAGCTGGTTGTGCATTCATTTTTGTTTCTCAGGGGTCACCCACATATACATTGCTGAAGAGGTTGGTTTACTGACACCACAAATGGCCTCACATTACTTAATTACTTTGTTCAAAACATGTTTTGAGATGATTACATTTCTCAAGCGAGAAGACCTTTCAGAAGAATGCAAATGATCACCAGAGCCAATCAAAATCAAGTTGGATAAAGTGGTGCAGGAAAATACATCTCTCAGAATAGAAAGTTGGGTACTGCAGGATGATGTGGTTACCCACTGCTCTCACAACCCATTTATACTTATGAAATAACCAACTTAGCTCCTGATAGAAAAAAATTTCCATAGAATTGTTGGAAATATATTTTAAAAGGGATGTCAAGCACACAGACTATCAGGTTGGAAATACAGTAAGCAGGCTGTGTTTTAGCAAAAGCAGAACTCATTTAAAAAATAAAATAAAAATAAAAAGGTGCATTTATATTTTAAAAACAAATTAATGTTTTTTTGAATGATAGTTCTCAACTTGGGCACCTCTGGCCAATACAATGGTCACAACAATTGCAATTTCTAAATATATCTGACTTTGGGGGCAAGGGAGGAAAGGGAGGGAAGGAAGGAAAAAGCAAACATCTTGCTTCAGTAGGAAATTTTTTCTTTTCTTTTTTTTTTTTTTAAGGAGGTTAAAGATGACTAAAAACAAAGGAAGAGACCTTAGGTAGTCACCTAATCTGTCTCTCTTGTTCAGAGGCAAAATAAATAAGAGTCTAAAGCCCCTTACGTGACCCAACAGACAAGTCAAACTGTTAACCAATGTAACAACTTGGTGTCAGCTTTGAATCACTGTTTAACAAACAATGAAGTATAGAAGAACAAACAAGAGCCAAAATATCATGGTAAAATAATCTTCCTTAGTCTTTAGGAACATACCTGAATATCTCTGTAAGAAAGAAGCAGGTTTATGACAATGTCAGAAGTCAGCACTTCAGTATTATCCATACGAAGCTTAATCCTGGCCAGCTCCTTAGCCAGTTCATCTCCTTGATACTTCTCTCTAGCTTTTCTAATATCATTTAGCAGTGTTTCTTTGTAATAGGCACTAAAGAAATAGAAGATAGACATATGGGAAGAAGGCTGTTGGATATTTCTTATGAAGCATGGTTATATTTCTAATAAAAAGCTTAATTTCTAATAAAAAGTACCATTTCCTCAGAATGAGGTGCACATCAAATGGTTCCACATTTTTCATTAACTCGTTATAAATATTATACCTTGCCCCACCTCAGACTGTGGGGCTATGTATCGATATGTTTATAACCAGGATTGTGAGATAACTTTATCAACGCAGTAAAACTGGGGCATTTCTTTGCCGCATTACTGACCGTGACAGATGTGGTAATTTGTATCCTAAAGAAGGCAGCAACCTGGATAACAGCGACACAGAGAGGAAAGACCAGTGTGATGTAAAGAGGAGGTACATGATTTTATCACAAAAGGAGGAAAGAGGCTTTCAAAAAAAAGAAACTAAACCAAACACAGGCCACCAAAAGCTGTTGCTTTCTGTTTGGTGAACATAATACATAATGTGGGCAGGATCTATGTAAAAGCCCCTGGTAAGAGCATCTTATTTACACTAAAATCAGTGCACAACACAACACCAGAGCTTTTGTACAATACAAAATCACATATACATTATCAGTACGACAGTTATAAATGACCTGGACAGGCTACTTGGAGATAACTTTATGCAGAGCAGCTTGTGGAGTCTATAGTTTGGAAGTTAGCAGATGTCACCTGACAGATACTCAAGTGCATACAATGCTTTTTTTTGTTTACAAATGGGTATTGCAAAGTATTCAACTTTGCTTAGCATAAGCCCTACACATAGCAAAACCCCCCAAGTTCTCTGTCTAATACACGTTATATCTTACAAATAACGTGCAAGATGTTTATAATGCAAAGCAGCAAGGTCACAGTAAGCGCTATTGGAAAGCTTATAATAGCTGTTCTGATGTCAGTGGAGGTTAGGCCTAATTCACCATGGATTTCCAATCTCAGGTTTCTATCCAGCATTGCCTTCAACCAGGCTAATGATAATTAGTCCTTCCTGTGCTAACCAAACCACAGGGGGATACTGGGTAATGTATTTCAAAAGTATCCAAATGATTTAGGAATGAGAGTCTCACTTTCAAGAATGACCCAGCACTTAACCTCTTCAAACTTATTCAAGCTTTTGGCAGGAATGAAGGATCATCTAGCTACATCTTCCTCTTCACAGGAATCTACCACAACAGCATCCAATTCGGCAGCTGTACAAAAGCCTCTTTCAGGCACTTCAGCCTGAAAATGGGTGAGAGAAGTGAAGCTTTACTGCGGGACTTCACAACACCATTACCAAACCAAAATCACTCACGACCCTGGTCATAAATGTCAGAGACACAGTGTATGGGTAGCTTTGGACAGCTGGCGCCCAGAGCACCTTTTCACAATAACACAAACGCTAAGCAGTACCAAAATTTACTACTACCAGGACCAACTGTGCTACCAGTTTCATGAGTCCACACCACTGACCACTTCTCTCCCATATGCCGACCAACTTCACAGAGCTTCTGCTCCTCCTATTGTCCCTTTCCTCAAAGTGTGCCTGTGTTGCCTGCATGTAGCCTCCCCTCTAGCACTGTTTTGGAGAAGCCGGAGGCAGCCTGTGCTTCTTCAGGCCAGCAATATTCCAGCTGCTGCCCAGCAAGGTGCCAAAGAACAGCAGACCTGCCATGCAAGGAGGTGTAAGAGACAAAGTCTGTGTCAGCAGGGTCATCTATGGGATCCTAAGGGTGAGAAAAGGAGTTTTTCAGGTGAGCCTTTCACTTGGGTGGGATGGCAGTGGGGAAAGAGAAAGAAATCCGAGGGCCCTCGGTGCTACCTCATGCTTCAGACACCAGGGAAAAGAAAACCTAGAAGCATATCTCTCCCAGTGTTTTCCAGAAATACAAACAAAACCAAACTAGCTGCAGAGCACAGGGTGAGCAACTGGGAAAGAGAGACTTCCACCTCCAGCCCCAGTCCTCAAAATTCCAACAGTCCCTTGTAGAAGTGGCTGAACAGTATCATGTTTATTTGGTGATCTCAGAAGGCTAATATTAAACAAAACAAACAACAAAAACCAAACCACAGAAGTTATATTTGATTGCCCATTGCTGCCATATATATATATGCTTATTTGGTGACAGAAAAGGACAGTCTTTGGATTTGAGCTCTATGAAGAGGCTGTGATCTCATCTCCTATTACAACCTTATGCACTGTAATTCATACTTAAGCACTTCACCTTAGCCATGGACTGCCTTTGCTTACTGATATTTCAGAAAGAAACCATAAATCAATTTCTAGCATAACGTGGTTAGTTAACTGCAACAGCTGCAGGACATCAATACAGAAAGCAGTAAAGTTAGTAGCTTCTTTTAACACTATATTAAGTGCAGTGAAAGATAAAAAATAAAAAAAGCAATGCTACTAGAGATTCCGCATCTTTTTTCATAACATTAAAAAGAGACTATCAAAGGTTCTGGAGGTATATGTGTTGTAAAATTACCATGATGTAACATGAACATCCTTGAGAAGGCTGATAAACTTGTCCACCAGTGGGACACAAAGTGGCCCCAGGATATTGTCCCAGCTGGGTTGCATATACTCAGAAGCTCTTCTTTGGGCATCACTTTCACAGCAAAAGTAGTCAGCAGAAGGTGTGATGATGTATGGAATAAAATAATAATTGCCACTGGAGGCCTAAAAGAAAAACAAGCACAGTTTAGAAAACAAAAGAAAGTGGAAATATGCTTGTGTATACACAGAATCTTTTACTGTCAGAAAAAACAGATAGATTAGGGCTGGTGCACTATGAAGCTTTAGCGCACTGTTTAACACAAGATTTGCAAGCATTAAATTCAAGGAATTTTCTGTAGAAGAGTTATAAATATTAACAAGGGTGATGAATAAGGGTCCAGATCTGTTAAGTAGCAATACAATGAAACTGTTAAATTTTTTAATGTGATGCACAAACCCTAATAGGGTCTGACAGTCACGAGCTAACCTTCTGCTCCCAAATTTTGGGGGTCAGAGACATACTTGCATTCTCTAGGATCACTCTGTGCTAGGAAGGATATGATGCAGAGCTCCCCACAAAAAGAGAGATAAATACAGAAACACAGGCATTGGAAGGTCTTTATGGAGATGTTAATCCAGAGGAGCCTACAAAACATCTGCTGCATGCAGCCATCAAACACCAACCCAGCCAACCAACCAACCAAACTTTGAAATGTTTTGTAATATATGTAAGATTTTTAACACAAAATTCTAGAGGTATAAACCAAAAATCCTTATGCCACACAGTGTGTGTTTAAACATGATCAAGGTGCTGAAAGGGGAGAGGAAACAGGACATGCCCTTCAGAGCCCAAGACCAGCAAGTTCAGAGTCTTCAACTCCTGAGCAAGACCCCAAAAACCAGACAAATGCAAAGTTTTCCACAGCTATTAGAAGCACCAGTATCCCATTTGGAGCTATGACAATTCTCTGCTGCTTAAAAGAAAAGTAAACTTTGCATTTCAGAATAACTAGGTAGAAGCACTAAAGCATGGGTCAGCATGATACATCTAACACAATCAACTACCACTAAATACCCTGCACCCACCACATTGGGGATTTCAAGGCATCAAACACGTAGAGCAAAATCATACCTTTAATTTTTTCATATCATCTAAGCCTGCAGTAAAGCCATTTAAAGTCACCTTGAACAATGGGAGAGTGCTAAGGTGATGGAAAGAACGGATATGAAGATGGCAGATTTTTATATGCATTAATAAACTAGACAAGAGAAATAAACTGTTCACAGGAAGTAACAACATAGGGCATGCAGTTACTAAAAATACAGATGGAAAAAGAACCTGTATCAGTGACATCCTGTTGCTGATCTGAGTCTGTAAGGATTTAGAATTTTAAATTATTTCTAACAGATAAAGATCAAGCCACGTTCCTTCCTCATAACCCCTACAGTACAGTATCTATATTGTAACAATATCATTATCTGTTGCAAAGTTATCTTTACTTCCTACTAAAAAAAAATCAGAAAACTTGCAACCCAAACTACCAGTACATTAAAACAACTTAGTCTCAGGTTCATTGAAATAAACACTGAGTTCAGTGCAATGCAAAAGCTTCTTGTGTATAAACTCTATTCTTAAACCTGTAAAAGTGAACTAGCTCTTCCTGCAATGGAAAAAAAAAAAAAATCCAATTGGCAAGTATGATGTATCTTGTGATGCAAAGAGACCTGCAGTTATCTACTGAAAAAGCAAAGCAATTTTCAGAAAAATATTAAATGACACGTGTGAAACACTATATTTATTCAGCTGACTTCTCATCTATTTGACTTAGATTTCTTGCCTCTTTTTGGATAGTGAAATCCATGCAATTAAAACTACATTTTTAGCCATGACAGACACATTTTTGCGTGCAGAAATCAGGAACCGTGCACATATTTGAGCAAATCACCTTTTCTGAAAAGCAACCAGCTTCAATTTTCTAGCTTCTTCTGTCCAATATTTACAGGCAATAAATTATAAAGCCCCTTCCTGCAGAGTTTGTGGCCTAAGAGAGTCTTTCATATCTTCGTTACATCAAAACCCAGTTCTGTCCATCTACTTTTCTTACACTACCAAGGGCTAGAAATGCCTAAAAATACCATCCTTGCTTCTTCAGATTGTCTACTCAGGATGCTGGTCTCTGACACCAAAAGCTAATAATTATGAAAATTACTGTCCTGTCATACACCAACTACTGCTTTTTAAGATAATGAATAAATGGCACAGGTATGTATGAAGTAACATATATAGTAATTCTAGCTGCAAATATATATAATCTAAAAATCATGACTCATTTAATTGTAATAGAATTATAACTTCATAGTTTATAAAGACTGTATGCTGAGTTGGTTTATTTCAGGATTAGTAGTTAAGCTATTTTTATTGTCTTATTTTGAGATATTTTTAAGTTAAAAAATACAAAAAACTGAGCAGATGGAAAAAAAAAGCAGCTCTCAATAGCTAATCTTCCAGCAACTAATGTATGCCCAATATGCTAGCAATGTAACTTTTGTATTCAATCACAACACTTTAAAATCTACCACAAAAAGAGCCAAAAGTTTAGGAACATTGAAAAAAAAAAAAAAAGGAAATAACTGCAAGTAAGTTGAGAGATGGACCTATTCTTCAGAGAAAAATGGTTAAAGGAATTAAGCACAGAGCCATGCCTTTGCTGAAGGCTTGAAAGAGTTAGGCCTACATAGGCCATTTTTAGGCTCTAGGCAAGACAAGCCAAATGTAGAGTGCTTTTTGGCTTAAAATACTCCTCTAAACGTTTTGCTAATGCTGTTAAGAGTAAACTCTTGACCTTAATAATGTAAACAGGCTTATTAAAAAAGCCTGTACTGCTAGCTATTCCAGTGCAACTGTCACTTTGTGACAGAGATGTTACACTAGAATTAAAGAGCTTTTTTTTTTTTTCCCAAATAAATAGTGTTGAGTAAAATCTCTGCATTTTTAGAGAAGGAATTATGCCTGCACAGCTAATAGCCTAATTATTTCACTCAAGCCATGCAGTTCATTTTGCCACTTACTCAAGCATCAAGAGTGTCAGGAGTGCTTACCCTACCTTACAAAGCAGAAGGAAAACACATAGGATAACAGAAAATGAACTGCATTCACTCAAAGAAGTCACTAACTTTTGACTGTTCAGGGAGTTTAATCCACTGTTGTCTTAAGAATTAAGGTTTTCACGGTATTTTTCTGTGATATCACATTCCTATCCATCTTGCGCTACAGGTGACTAGGATTCTATGAACTTTAAAAAAATACTTCCTCTTCCAAAGGTGAATATATGCAGTATTTTTATGTACAGACTGAAGAGAGATTATCACAAGACAAGCATTCTAAATGCTCAGGATCTAGCTTGCAAGGAATGAGTACTCCAAGATTACAATCACTTTGAAGGGAAGACCCTGCCAAACACTATTCTTAGAGTATCCTTATACATCTTTAAATGCCTAGAAACATAGTAATAAGATGGCGTATCTATCCAATAGAAAGCAGATTTAAAGAGATACATACTTTGCCTATCAGATTACCACTGTGATATTCAGGAGGTACTTGAACCCGAAGAAAAGCTTTGTGGTTGTCAACCTACTCCAAATCGAAATAAAACAACAAAAAGGATAACACCACCACAAAACAGCATAAGAATCAAAAAGACAGACATGACACATGAATAGAGAAATTATTAAAGAAAGAAACAACAGAAAATTAATATAGATATTTATAGCAAGTCCATATTTACAAGGCCAAGAAACCAGTGCAATACTTTGCCACCCAGAATGTAAGATTTCTCTATTTACATGATTTATTTGTCTATACATCTGTCATCATTAAAATGCTTTCAAGTCTTATTTTTATGAACCTAACAAATTCATTACCTGCTTAGTTAACTGTAATTCAACCACTGCAAATATGCATCCCTTGAGATAGTAACATTTCCATAAAAACTAACTTTCATAAATAAATTTTAAAAGTCCTATTTTTCATTATATCAATAGTAACGGTGGCATATTTCATGATTGGAAATATTAAAAGTAATATTTATTGGGTTACCCATTGCCTTTGTACTATTCTCCCCTCAAAAGGAAAAATTATTGTCTGTATTTAAGATGCTCCTACTCCTCTTTCATTCTGTGCCCTTTTGCAAACTCTTTTAATACTTCTGCTGCCTCAGGCTTTTTTAGAAATATATCCTTAAATGACCGTATCATACAAACTTTTATATATTGTAAAAATAATAAGAAAATAAAAAATAGAAAGCTGCAATACTACTTCTTCAGATTATTAAATTCATATAATGTAATCATACTTTAGAGTCTTGGCTCTCATTTCAATCCATTGGGGCTACTAAAATGGAGAATATGAGTCCAAGTGCCAAAGTCTTTCCATTTAGTTTTCTTAAACGTTCATTGCCCTGAAACAGTAGATACAGTCTAATTTATACAGCTACTGAAACTCTGAAGACGCTTTCTGCCAATTACAATAAAAAGTGATTTTTCAACATAAAAATTCCTTGTGGCAAGAATAAATTGCAATCCTGCTCCCTTTAGATCGAGGAGAATTTTTGCTAATGACTCCTCCATGGCCCAGACATTATTCTCTGCTTACTCTGAGCTGCTACAGGATTTAATGAAAAAACAAAACAAAACAAAAAACATTTAAATGTCTGAAAATACTTCATCAGGCCCAGAGGCCTAAGTATACTATAATAAACCTTTTGATTTAATAGCCAGCTGACTTTCCTTTAAATACTTTCCCCGAAAGCAATTAACAGGGTTATTCAAATTTCTTCAGGCATACCATCAACTAAAGAAAAATTAACTATTAAGTCTGTCTCCTTATATTCTGTACTTGCCATAATTATTCTTCCAGAGTGGGAAGTTCTAGTTTGTATTCTCAGTGCCACATTCAAACAAACTGAATGGATCAAAGCATGTATCTCAAACTATGTGCAACTAATGCTAGGACTATTGCCAGAAGGACTGTATATTTTGCTTCCTGACTCTAGCACTTTTTAAAAAGCCCCTTCTGCAGTCAGTCTTTCCTTCACCAAATCTGGGACTTTTTTTATGCACCATTGCTTAGAATTCTGTAGAGGGAGAGGAAACAGAGAGAAAATTTCCCCAATAAATAAAAAATAAATTAAAAAAAATCAAGGATAGCAACAAAATGTTGCATCAAAACAGAACAACTTTCCCATGGATTTTGTCTATTACATTGGTTTGGGGGAAGATTATTTTTTTCAGCATTTTTTGCTTTCGAAAATCCTTGAAATTTCATTTCTCCAGTAAACCAATGTTTATCTGACATCTAAAGAAACTCCAAAGCACAAGCCCATTTTCCACACATAAATCTATTTTCCTCTACCCTACAGTCCAGTAGCATCCACTGTGCTCTCAAACGTTGATTTTTCCAGAATGACAGAGGAAACAAACTGTTCCGCAAGACTGCATGTTTGCAATTTATTTTAATCAATGATAATTCTGACAGAAACTACGAAGCTGTGCATATACCCTAAGTAAATTAGGAGAAGATAGTTCTCAAAGCTCAGAGGACCTCTACAGAAGGAAACCTAACTGATGGGACACAGAATCTTGACCTTGAATTTCATGTCAGGGCAATTCTTTCTTGGGAACTGAACTTCCACAGCCAATAATTCCTTCCTTTTGTATCCAAGTATGCAATAAATTATCAATACAGAATTTTAATTGCTTGTTTGGGGGAGTCAAGTAGAACTGAATCACATTCCCCATCTTATCTTATCCCTGAAAACTTCATTCCTGGATGCTAGAAGGAAGGAAGGAAGTTCTCCTACTCTTACGCTCTTTTTTCAAATGATAAGCTATTAAATCTCTGAGACTCACACCACCACAGCATGCTGCTGTATAATTTTCACTGTTAGATCAGCTGTACTCAGGCCAAAGCCCAAATGAATTGCTGACCTTTTTTCTATGCATTGTTTTCAGCTGTATGTCCAGTTTCCTCACTCTTGGCTCCTCCTTGATGCTGAATTAGCATAACAGTTTCCCTACAGGGAAAACATCGATTTTCTTCAAGGCTTACTTGTAATACACAAAAGAAAATCACCACAGAGGATGCACTACACATTCATCTTCTCTGTATCTTTAACATGGTTCCACACCTATTCTGTGCTGATTTTTTTGCACCTTTGTACACGACTTGAGATTTGCAGGATACATAGAAAAGGTGCGGGCAGGGAAACCTCAGAGAAAGCTCCCAGCTGCAGTAGCCTGCACAGGGAGTTTCACTTGTGTTGCTGCAAAAATGGTGTGCCGTGCCTGGTAGCAATCTCAGTTGTTCCCCTCCCCTCGTACAGAGTGCAGATGTGTGGACACAGAGCTTGTAAGATGCAGAGGGAAATTCTCTTCATGAAACCAGCAATAGTATTCCTGTAGCTACTTCTGGGTTGGAAGAAGGTTTAGCAGATCCATTATCTATCCTCTTTCCAGCATGTCTCCAGGCCCTAGTGAAGAGTGTATTTAAGCTCTTTTTGCTGTTCCACAGCTATGGCAGAGGCATATCCACACTTTTTAATCAGGAAAAGTGAAAGGAAAATATAAAACCCTAGTACAGGGATATTAACTATTGTATCTAATATTCAGCATTTAAATTGAAATGGTTATGTAGCTATGTACTTGATTGGACACAGTAAATTCACATCACTTTTGATCCTACTTAACTAGCACAGCAACCCTCATTAGCATTTAACTTCAAACAAGACATTGCCCGTACAGCTGTAAAATATTTAACTAAGCAGTGAAGCAGTGGCACCAGCAAACTGCATGCCTCTCATGACAACTCATTGGATCAGAAAGGAGGGGAAAGCAATTGTCTATTTGAAGTCTAACTCAGAAAAACATAAAGTTTTCACCCATTAACTATTCAGCTTGCTAATTAGTTTGTTGTAATTTCTGATTTAAAAACTGATAAAAGACTGCAATATGGGAGTACCTTTATCTAATAAAAGAGAATATGAACAACTTCAAATAACACAAAAGGGTCAGGAATCCATACTTGGTATTTAAAGTAATTTATTTTTTCCTCACTGTATTTTACTCACAATTGTTTTCTTAATTTAAGCACTTGAAGAAAGTGGGTTAGGCAATCATCCTTTTTAAAGGAGGGATGAAGATCCTAGTTTCAGAATGCCTCCCTGCACCTTTTGTTAGCCACATAGTGTTTACAGGTCTAATACTAGGCCCTGCTGTAGAAACCACATCACCAGATCCATCTTCTCTTCCACGTGAAGGGAAATACCTACCTCTGTGGGAGAAAGAATCTGCCAAAGGAAAAGACTGAAGGCTGCTAATCTGATTGTACTAGGCTGAACTTGCCACCATCCTCTTTGCCTTTACTGCATTTCTGGAATTACCACCAAAATGGCTCAGTCACAATTCCCTCTCTTGCTCTGGAGGGAAAAACACATGCATGCCTGTGACATTTTGATCATCCACCAAGTGATGGATAGTAGCATTCACAAGCAAATCTGCCTCATTCTGAGGCCCCCTTCACTGAGCTACAGACCAGTAAATGCAGCTCACATCTCACAAGTGAAACTAGTTCAAAGATCACCAAGACAGACAGGAAAATGACCTGGATTTACTCACATGCTCAACCTGATCTATCTTTAGCCTACATGCAGCGCTGTGGCCAAGTATAAACAGCAGCTCAAAATAAACTGCTGTGACTAATGCATTATCTCTTCTAGTTCTATTTTAAATTATTAGCAAACTCTAAGAACTTTTCATTATTTTAGTCCTGCTCTATATTCTTCAGAAGAAAATAAAAGTATATAGTGAATGTGAGCAAACAGAAAGGAATAAATCGAAGTTTAAGATTTTTGTAAATTCAGTAGTCCTTAAAATAACAGTGTAGAGTGTTTAATGAAAATAACCACTGATACGATGTGAAGTATGACAAAATATGTAACTGTTTATGATATCATGGCATATTGCAATAAGCCTAAAATAACCACTAAATTTTATCTTGGTTCAGGCTTGCTTACAATTTGGCTTTACTTGCATTAAGGGTAAGAATATTTTTACCTTGGGAAATAAGCTTTTGCATTCCTAAGTAAAATCTGTGAATTTGTGAGGAAGAGGATGGGTATACAGTAGCCAAGGCTGTTTGAGATACAAGAGTAAGCCCTATTAAGACATCACACACACATATATATTTGCACAAGTGGGTGAAAGTGGTAGAGGGAGAAAGACTTTGAATTTCTGAGTTTACATTTTGAGAATCAACCTAGATATATAACATATACCTACTAGCACTTTTCTAGAACTTAAAAAGGAACTTCTAAAGAAAAGTAATTTTTAAATCTAGCTTTACTTTGGAAAGGAAGTCAACAAGATTTCCACTAGTTTCAATTGTATATAGGTAAAACAGACTTCCTTCAATCATATAGAGCATATATATGCTTGGCAGCTTTGTTATTAGAGTCACTTCAAATGTAGTATTTTCATTTTGTGTTTTAAAATGAATGTGGATTTAATACTTACTGTGTTTTTCTGAGATACCATATCCTGGGGGGGGAGGAAAAAAAAAAGAGAGAATAAAAATGTTTATCCATTTTTACTGGGAATTATTACTTCCAATAAAAATAACTGGTATACATATAAATATACACACGTACAGATGTGTTCTCCACAGCGTAATCCATATCTCCTGCCACAGAAAATTCCAAGTAGAGAGACAGAACATCATCATGAAAAGTCTTAGTAGTTGAGGTTAGGAAAAGATGAATGATTCAAAGAAGAAACCTATTTAAAGAAGAGCCTATAAGATGAAGAAAGTTGTACTTGCCAGTAACCGGAGTTTCTCAGGCTGGGCACTCCCCATACCCAGTCACACTCCAGGCATTTGTGAGACAAAATCATTCAAAGCTGGAGATTTTTTTTCTCTGAAAGAGTATCCTTAACATACCTAGGCCCCTTTCCTACCTGGATGGGCACAGACTGACAAATTCCTCCTACATCCTAATTCTTCTCCCCTCAAAATCTAAAAAGAGATATTGAAACTATGAGGCAGATGATAAACTAATGGGCATGTAAACCAGTTTCTGGTAAGTAACCTCTTCCTCCTTCTAGTGATGGTTTACCTGTTCAGTGAACACTGTTTGGTGAAACTAAAGAGATCTCCAGGTAAATCACACTACAAATGTTAGATATAGACTTTTTTCTAAGCAAAGCTATTGATGTAATTTAATTGTATGTGCTCTGACAACCTAAGATGATTCTGCTTAAGCAACTTCACATCTGACAGCCTGAAATCCACTTGAACAACCACTGTACAGAACTTATCATGCCCATTCACCCTTTTCCTCAACAACAGACAAAATATTAGGGGCCACCTAAGGAGTTTAGTTTTGCAAACATGGCCCTCTTGAAATCTAGATTATATATTCTTTTATATGCTTGGAACTAGGTTGCTTTGGAATGTACACTGGCAAAACTGAAGAGACAACTCTTGGGAGAATTTCAGGACGGGTCCTAAGAAATAAACTATATAAACTCAGGCTGCTGAACTTCACAGATCTTCCCAGTAGCAGTAATAGCAGCCATGAATACTGCCTTTATAACACTTAGGCTAGCCACTCTTAAAAGGCATGCACAGCAACCTAGGTCCAAGTAAAGTAATAAATTCCTGAAGGGGAGGGAAAAAAAACCTGACCAAATTAGTCATAAACCTGAGAATAAAAAAACACCAGCAGATGGTCAGAAGCACATATTAAGGTACCAAAACCTAAACAGAATTACTAATTAACTTAAACTCCTTAAGCCCAATAAAATACCTCAGAACAAAAGTGATGGAAGGCTAAGACATCTGAAATATCATATATCTGAAAATTAGTATGTCTACCTAACTAAGTGAGTATCTCTGGTAGAGCTTTATCTACTGCAGATAAAGATCTTTCTCAGCAGGGAGAAATGAACTCTTCTGAAAACTACCCAGCACCTATGCCATGAAATGTGTCATGAACTGTTCTTCACTGAAAGACCCCAAGAACAATCCCTATCTACCTTCTGAACTATTCCCAAGAAAGGTGTATTAGCATATTTGAATGGTATCCAACACTGAACTGGGGCTCAATTGCAGAAGAGGTATAAAGGACATCAGGGTAGGACTGAACTACATCCCAGTGCCCTGCTTGATCCAGAGGATCTCTTCCACTTGGTTCCAGCAACATAAATCAAGCCTTCTGATCCCAATAGTAAGATATGCAGGGGCCTACATAGGCCGAAGAGGTTATGCAAACAACTGGGAGATGAGGAAGAGATCAGCGACACCGACAGAGTTCCTAGCAGAAGACAGATGAAGGCAGATAATAGCTTTTCCAGCCTGAAGTGACCCAGTCAGGCTCCAGTGTTCCCAGGTCCCCAGACTTGTCCTTGAGCTTTACATCCTTAGAAGAAAAGTCCCAGAACTGACAGTGCAAAGACTTGCAAGTTCTGGCAACAATCAGTCTGAAGATCCAGCTGATGGATGGATGTAACCCTGGAGGTCATTCAGCACTCCCATCATGGAGCAGGTGCTTGTGTATGGGCTTAGCACAAAGTACAGAAATCAAAGCCATCCACAGTGGTCCTCACTAGGCAGAGACAAATAGAAGATGACTAGCCTGTGTTCCCAAACTTTGGCACATCCTTGGGAGAACTAAGTTGATCAGAACATCTGAGTGACAGCATAAAAAGATAGATAAAAATGTGTTAATGAAAAATAAAAATGAAAGATCTCTTTGCAGTCAGGTATATTACCAATGCAGGATGAAAAGTTGTATCCCTGCCCGCCCAGATTTGCTAGAGGAATGGAGGGCATACAAGTAAGCCTTAGAGCAGATCCATATGGATAATCTCTTTGAGCAAAGTGTGAGAGGCTCCTGCTCCGAGTTCTTGTGACTCTAGGTCACACAGAATATGAACGTGTACGTGGACCACCACCTGAAGAAAGGAAGTATGGGATACTAGACACATCACAGTAAAATCAATGACATTGAGAGCAGAATAGAGGACCAAGAAGCTGTGACAGAACAGAGCTTTTCTGGGAAAAGAGAAGGAGACTCAGAAAATTAGGATTAAACTTAATATTCTTATACGATCAAGAGAGGTTGGAGAATTCCAAAAGGATTTTTGGACACTGTTGGTGTGAAAAATATAAAGTAGTAAGGGGCAATAACTCAAAATAAGGAGCAAAACCACAAAGTATGAACAACACTGCTCCCAGTGAAGGTAGCAAGAAAATGGATGATATTAAAAGCAGCAGTAGGTGATGATACAGAGGATAAATCCAAATGTGATCTAAACCAAAGAGAACCAGTACTGAGAAAGACAGAAACATCCACAGTATGTGACTTGCATCCCCAATGTATGACTTGCATCCAGAACAGCAATTTCAGGACTTAAGTGTATAGCATGTATTATCCTACTATAAAAATGAACAACAGGCCTATAAAAAGATTTGGTGAGGATCTCTTTTTTATCTTTGAACAGCAATAAAAAGGACATTCCTGTAGTCTTAGCTACTCCGCACCTAGGAGATACAAACCTCATCTGACAGAAGTACTTCAATAGCAGGAGTAGGCTGCAATACAGCCCTTGTTCAAGCATTGTTATTATACAGGCCATAACATTTTCCTACATGTACTCTAATTAAAAGAGGGAAAGGAAGGAAAAAGTCAGACCTGCACTCTCACTTCCAAGTCTAACTATCTGAAGCAAAATCAGTACCATACTATGGATCTTTTCTTATAAACAAGCTTTTATACTATTTTAATCATTACTATTTTTGCTAGCAGCTGTTTTTCTTAGCATGATTTTGTTATGTAGCTATCAGGAAATCACATGCAATGGAAGTTTCAGAAAAACACAAGCATTTGCAGGATCAGGTATTTAAAGATATTTCTGAAATGAAGCAGATTTTGAAGCGAGAACCTTACTTTGAGAGATTGAGCAGTGTCAGCATCAGTGTCGTGGTAGAGTATAACATTATTGGCCATGTCAAAGCTTTCACGCACGCCAAGGTGGTAGAACAGTGATGGCTGCTTGGAAATATCGCTCATGTCCACAACTGCAACATCTGAAATGAGAGAGGGAGGGTGTAAAGTGCTAAAAAAATAATCATCTTAAAACCAATTTTATTCTTACACAGGATTTAAAATAAATCCTGAAATTAAACATATATTTGGACAGACAAAATCAATATCTTCAAATAAGGATCATTTTTTCACTATACAAGTAAATTTTACCATTCATATAAAAGATAACAACCTACTCGGGAAATTATCACAGTGTTAGAGTAACGGGGAGGCAGAGTTTATGAATTCTGCTTGAGGTTTTGAAATCACTGCATCAGGAATGCCTCAGGTAAAGCAGCAGTTCTGCATCTTCTCTTTGAACTAGTCCTGACAGCCTGAACGCCCAAGAGGATAGAAGGCTCCAAACGTTCAGGTGGAACCTCCAAGAACAATAAAGTAGCAGAAAATTAGGGAAAACTGCAAGACCAAGTTTGTCTTAAGAGTCTGAGCTTTGGAGAACAGGCAATTCCTAAACAGTAGAAAAAGACTGTGAAAGTTGACTTTCAAAAGCTACAGGCAAGATATTCAAGATGGGGGGGTGCAGGAACGAAGGGATTCAACCACAAGTGGCCAGAGCAAGACTTTCACTGCTCTTGGGTAGTATTTCAGTCAGAAATGGAAGTAAAAAAGTTGACATCAGTGGAAGATTACCTATACAGAGAGCTAAAGAGAAATACCCCATATTATGCAGAACAGCTGAGATACAGGCAAAAGATTCTCAGTTCACCATTTGGTTCTCATATAAGCCTAAAGGCCAGTACAGAGAGAAGAGGTCACTGGAGAAGCGGACATTTAATGCTGAGTTTTTTAGCTTGATTCTTATATACTCTGTGCTACCTAAGAAAATCTGGCTTTAAAGCTTTTTAAAGGTCTGTATCTATATATCTGTCTGCTTTCACCACTATGGGATAGATGGATGAACTTAAATCCAAAGTATTCATAAGACTAGAGCCTTGGCGTTGAAACCACAGGGGAGTCTGAGGTTCAAAACAGATTCCAGAGACTCAGTGCAGCTGGGCAGTAAATCTTACATCTCCAAAGGGGTAACAGACAGTGTCTGTACCTAAGGGGAATGACAGAGAAGGGTGAGCTACTAGTAAACAAGAAATCTAAAAGCTGGTCTGATGTATAAGATCCAAACACAGCAGCCAGTTTACCTGGGCTTCACCGAGGTTACACATCACAAGAATCAATATCCCATACTTAGTATGCAAGTTCTTGGAAAAGCCTGCAATGAATATACACTCCTGTACAATTCCATCAGGCTATGCTAGCACACCACACTGGGGTCAGCCAGTCCCTCTGGTTACTAACACACTCCCTGTTAAAGCACAAGGAACGTTTTGAATCCAAAGACAATAACCTGTCTTAAGACCAAAACATCACCATTCAAGAGAAAAGCAACCCAAACCCAACAAAACAAACAAACAACACAAAAACCCAAACACACCGCCTCCCCCCCCAAAAAAAAACCAAAACCCCAACACAAAATCATGGCAACATGAGAAAATCCCTTTATTCCTGTAGAACCTCAAATCTTGCACAACCTGCTGATAATCTTTCCAGTTCATCTTTAGCCAGCTCTCTACAGCATGGGCAAAATTCTTAGTATACTGCACACTGTAAGGTCCCAAACTTCGGTTCAACCTCCTCCATTGTAGACAAGCATGAAGCAAGAGCTAATGTCAACTTTGATTGAATCTTTTCATGAATGAAGAATTTTATGCAATAATGAAACATTTCACATAGGTCTAAAAGACCAACGGATATGGTTTCCTATGTTCAGAATGAAAGAGAGCAGGGGAAGGTACAGCCTCTCTGTAAAGACAGAAGGCTTCCAAATGAAGTACAGTGATCTTTACAATGCATGCACTGGAGGATGTGGAGGGTAGAGATGTGCTTAATGTTGCACAGGACCAGTTTTGGATGATTCTGGAACAGAACATTTAAACTCATTGCTTTGTTTCTGCAGCAGCAACTCACATTTAAAAGAACATGTCCATAAAAATGTGTCCTTCCTCATTTCTTCTTAAGCATAAAAGATCTTTTAAACTTTTTGTTTTCTCATGGTTGTGTATGAAACTATTTTCACCCTGAAAATAGTTCTCTTTTGTCACAAACCCCCCAAACTGATCTCACTTTATTAAGTATCTGATTGCAGTTCGTCTTAAGCTTTTGTTTCCATTGTAAAACAATTATGCTATGTGTGTATTTTTAGTGCATTAAGGTAATTCATCAGTATTACTAGTACAATCTTGATTAGGTGTCTGCATTGTTGCAACAGATGGCACATAAATAATTTCTTATACTACAGTTTACATATCTTAACACTAGCATGTCTTAAGAGACCAGACAGGGGAAGAGATAAATAACTATGACAACTGAAATGAGATTAGAGATCATTACTTGTGGTAAAACAGGAGACTGTGAAACTAATAAATAATTCAACAGGAAAAACATTATTACACGGGTTAAAACCAGAGGACTTGCATCTCTATCTGGAATGCACCTGAAGGCATCATATAATTTAATGATCTATGCAAATCACAAGTCTTCATCTGACTGTTGTATCATTTATGGCACTGCTAGCAACAACAGAAGGAAAATTTTGGTACCGGGTTTGGGGATTTAGAAGTTACAAGTAGTAGACAAGACAAAATGAAGAAATAGCCTGAAAAATGCTGAAAGTTAAATGGAATCTAGGAGGCCTAACAGAAGAAAATGTCAGAAAGTCTGTACTGCTTTCAACTCCTAATCTAAGACTCACCTCCATCCAGCCTTATCCATGTGGAGAACAAGAACCTTAGTCCATTATTATGGATTCATTATTTTTCAGCATTTGGAACCTATCTATACATAATAGATTAAAAAAATAATACCAAACTTAACATGATAATAGAAACCTTATTGGAGGAAAATGCAGAATTCTGCCCCTTCTTATCCACTAGCATCCTGGTAAATTACAAACTTTCAGATTACTATTCCTTCAGATTATTGACTATTTGCATTAGTGTCCTTCATAGTTAGTAAATAAACAAATGTGTTATCCTTGAAATCCACTGGAGGAAACTCAAAATTATTCTTCAGAACCCCCCCAACAGGCCCAAAAAAAAAAAAAAAAAAAAAAAAAAAATCAATCATCATAACTATCTTCAAGAACCCATAACTTCAGGATGCACATTCAATTTTTTTTCTGCACTGCATGACTGCATGGTCCTTTAAAGGAGAGAATGCCAAAGTGTTTATAGGGAAACAATTATGGTAAAATTTGAAGTGCATTTGAAAACCAGGAATCCTTTGCAGCTTTCACTTAAGGTAAAACAAAAAGCACAACGCTCTCAACTTTAATATACCCTAAATACCATTTTTAAAACCATTTCATACATTTCAGACTAAGCTTAACTTCCAGTAGACTAAAACCAAGTCCTGCACTTTTGTATAAATAGTAAAATTAAAATTAACTGTAACAATTTAGAAATTGCTTACGAAGCACCTTTAAGAAGGAAGGTTGTTCTTCTTCTTGTGCACAACTTTTGCACAAGAATTCAGTTGTGGCTGGAGTCAGACTACAAGCTTCAGCCTACTTCCTACTTCAGAGAAGGAAACACAAGCATGCACACTGGAGGCCTGAAACTTTTTGATACAGTGAAGGCACTTCCTTTGGAATGAGCGTTTAATTCACAGGCCAAAGGAATTGAGAACTCAAAGGACAGGAAATTTAAGAATTAAATTAGGTATGAATCCTCATATTAATTTGGGAAAAAAGAAGATATCTTTCTGTTCACATATAGTAAACGCTGAAGAAAAAACAGTGGGATTTGGGGATTTTATTAATGACACCAATCACAAACTGGAGAAAGAAGACAATTTTAATATTGGCCAAATAATTTTTAATTCACTGTTTTTAAAGGATGATTATCTTGGGAAGACAACAGAGAAAATTAGATTCCGATTCTGGTGTATTATCCATCCACACCCACTCCGATTATAAAATGAAGCAAAATCTAAACTTAGATATATCTCACTTTTGACAGCTCTAATGGATTTGTTAAGTGCTTTAGGAATTCTGAAAACCCGGGCATCAAATGGCAAAAATTCTGAAATGTGCTCGGCCATCGTTTGTCTGTTTGCTCAGGAAAACAAAAGGACTGTTGTAAAGTGGCCATTTCAGGCACATGTTGTTTTATCAAAACCAGGGCGGCACCTCTAACTTGTGTTCTCAGACTGAGCTTCTCATTTGCCTTTTACTCAGGTGTGGCTTTAATCTTACCTTCATCTGCCACAGGTTTTATGTTACAAAATGATCTATTAGTGAGAAAGGTGCACCACACACCAAAATGTATCAGTTCTGCTCCTCTCACCTAGCAAAAAGCCTAACAATTGGGGCCCTTATAAAAGCCAGCGTTATCAGAACAGCAAACACAAGGGGCAAAGTCAGACCTTTCTTTTGCATTTCTTCCTTCCTGTGTGTCAAATCTCGCTCTGGCAAGCAGTTTCACATCCTTCCCCATGAAGTCATTCTGCTCTGTGAATGTGAACACTGTGAGTGCTGAAGAGGTAAATTCAACTGTGTATTAGCTGACCAGAAGCAGCATTCTTGGCTAAGGAAAGTCAGCTGTTAAATAACTTTCCTGAAGGGACCAGGCAAATCCAGAGCCCTGCCGTTGCTAGGAAAGAAACCGAAAAACTTTAATCTTCAGATGAGCCTTTCCACTATATGGCAGCATCACTAACTGCAACAATTAGAGCTTTGCTCCCTTTAACACGCAAACACATTAAAACCGGCAGTGTCCCACCTCCAGAGACAAATCTGGGAACAGCTGTGTTAAGCAAAGTGGTCCAACCGGCACTTCACAGGCCGGATCCAGCTGACCCACTGCCTTTGTTTGGAAAGCAGGCGCATCAACGGGGAGGAGGAGGGGGAGGAAGAGTTGACATCCAAGTCTGTTTCTAACTACAGCATTTGGGTGCATGCTAGAGTCTTTTTCATGTGGCCCAGCAAGGCATCTCCTCCTTCCTATGTACCTAAAAAGTTTGGGGCACTCAAACTCAAGCCTCTCGGCTCCCAAGGCAAAAAGCTGAAAGACAGCAGTTTTTAAACTACCGGAATGGTTAGAACTTATCACACAAAGCTGTAGCCTGGATTACACTCTGAAAATGGAGATAAGGAAGCTGGTACACTTATTTTTCCATGTATAGATCACAAAAGCGCCTCATACAGCTTCCATTGAAACCACTGGGAGAACCCCCAGCAGCCTGAAATGGCACAGAATGAGCACTTTTTGGATAGCCAACCTGCACGTGGTGAAACGTGAAGTCCAAAGAAGCAGCCAGAAAAATAATCCAGTGTGGAAGAAACAGAGGCACACGTAGCTGGAGTGAAACCAGTAATGAATGCAACCAGCACAGCAACATGTATGCAGAGCCTGAAAGCATTTTAATGTAGGTAAGGCATACAAAAACCATATTTATTTAAAACATTTACCAGAAAGAAACTTCTTGTTCATGAGATAGTTCTCACCTGTAACCTTTTGTCTTTTCGATTTCAAATACAGCCTTCAGCAACAACATTTGAAAATTTTAGTGTTAGGCTATCTCAGTAACATACGACATTATAACATTCACTGGCAATTCTCATCCAGCAAAATCGACCCTCAGGATACACCGAAAATCAGACCACCATCCAAAACAGCAGCATGGACAAGACTGAGGGGCCAGCGCTCATCTCTGACTTTCATAATTCTGTATAAGTGCCCATTTCATGCAATGAACTCCACAACGGGGTTACATTCAGACCCAAACATTACAGCCACTCATCATGTTAGCACTGTGGTGTTACTTTACAGTTGTACTCAGATACTGCATCTTTCATCTGTCCTCTGGTACACAAACACACATTAAAAATAGCACTAGAACATATTTTTCATGCTCCAGTGGTATTTATTGCAACTCAGGAGAAACTAGTATCTAAAACTATTAATTTTTCTAAACTATAACAAAGCATTTGTGCCACATTTATAATTGATACATATTCCTTAATATCAAAATAACCATCTGTTCCAAAAATTAAATCACCCAAGAAATTGCACTTTAGTTAAAAGGAACAGAACAAATTACAGCAGGTGAGCAACACTGCCAGTTCTAGGGGTTGATCTGTAACCTGAGTTCCCACTTATTTTTATGTTTTGGGGTTTCCTTACGCATTAGATACATCAACTGAAGCCTTCAATTCTTTCCCCTGCAATTGCATATTAGGAACTTTTTTGTTAAATGGAAGCAAGGATCCTTCCAAAAATGTTGGATACCAAAAGCAAAAGCTTTATTAAATTCACAGTAAGTTTCAAACAAGGCAAGGCACTACATTAAGAAAGCATTTCTACCAATCCAGAAAAGCAAAAATTGTGTCAAAGGCATGCCTGTGCTTATTACTTCTTTAACTGATCTTTAAAGATAGTCTCTCAGACTCTGCCAAAACAGAATACAACCAGCACCCACAAGAACTGGTGTGGGAAGAAAAGTAATGCAGTTAATGTAATACATAGGGCATCCAAACTTAGAATGCATTTTTAATTCTTTTGCACAAGTATGAAAGAGAAAAATACAGTATGAGTGGAATACTGAAACACCTGAAAATAACCTGTCATTCAGCAGAGCAGAAAACATTTTTTGTATAGTTGGCAGTTTAGGGAAAGAAGGAAACAAAGAACTAATCCTCAAAGAACTTTTCTTACAATATGAATTGCAGAAGTTAGGAAATATATAATTCACTGTAAACTGTGTATGCCTAAGCTTAGAAGTTGCTTAATGTTTTCCATGACAAAACTTTGCCTTCAGTCCTTTTTAACTTTGCCAGTCTTTGCTTCAGGTTGGTTTTTTTCTTTATAAAAGACTTAATTAAAAACAACCCAGTCATTTGTGTTGGAGAACTTATTTTTCTGGCCAATGTTAAACATCCTCTCATGCCAAATTAAGAAGGCTTAGTGCTTCCAAGCACCAAAACAGAAATTTGTCAGACGAGTCAGGCTGTCTGGAAATACTCTTGTTAGCCTCATGAAACGCTGCTCGTTCCAAAGCTAAGATTTCAGCAGTCAGTTGGTCAGAGTCACAAGGGAGATGTTTGGTCTCAGATGAGCCAGTCCTCACTCCCTCCATTGTCAGCGCAGAGAGAGGAAAAGCACTTAGAGCACCATTCATCTGATCTGTCAGAAGTCTACTTTAGGATGAGATGAACTGCAGCCCAGAAGTGCCCATTTCTCTCCACTATATAGTGAGTCAAAGCCAACTGCAGACACCCACACTGAAGTGTGCTATGAACCCCCTCCACAGAGCCTCGCAGCTCTGCTTTGAAGAATTTCATTAACCATCAAGGCATTTCAGTCAAGAACGGTACTACCTCAGCAGATATTTCCCTGCAGATGTTCCCACCAGCTGACCAATGAACTGGTGGCCAACAGAGAAGGACTATAGCTCTTTCTCATCAGTACTATAACTGCAGTCTCTCTGTCTGTGAGAAAGAAAAGGAAGGATTGTCACAATTCAAACCCTCAGCTAAGATTTCCAAAGGAGTCTCTGAAACACCTAACTCTTGCTTGATTTTTCCATAAATTGGGAGCTCATTTGTGAATCCCAGCTTATGACACTCTTTGCTTTGGCACTCAAATATGATTATACAACTGTGTGGATGACTGTTCTTTTAGAGGTGTGTTTGCATGTACTATCTCAGCCCAGAGTCTTTTCTGCCACCCATATAATCTGATTGTTGAGTTACATTGATTGTATAGTTACATTGACTATAACCTCCTGGCCTATGGATGAAGTTTATACGCAAGTTAAATTCTCAGTAAAATTACCTTCAAGCCAAATACAAGCATTACATTTCCCTGTAAGGCAATGACATTCGTACTAAAGCTAGTAACAGACTTTTATCTTTTTTTTTTTTTTTCCTCCCTTTCATACCATAGCTTGTGAGGTCCTGGGAACAACATAGCCTCAAGTCCAAGGGCACTAACTCACAGTGGTGTGAGAGATCACAGTCAAAAAAAAGAATGTCCGCACACACCATCACTGAAAACTCACCCAGTACACACCCCTTTGCACAGCCACTCTTCCTTGAGGAAGGATTGTAAAAATTTACCCACTCTGGGACCACAATCAAAGTCACAGATCTTTAGTTACCAACCACAACTGTATCAGATGGGTCCTGCCAAGGTCTGCACACTGCTAATAAATGAATTCTGAAAGTTGCGAGATGCACAAGAGATCAATATTTATAGCATTTCTTTGTAAAATTACAGCCTTCAAGCTCTCGGCTTAGAAATTGAGAGAGATCTCATCACTTGGATCTTAGCCATTTGAGCAGTTTCATGGCTCAGGTAGATGGGTACTCACGCCTGCCTGCAACTCCTACCTCCTTCCCGTGACCCACGGTCTCTGATTCTCTCTCTTCCCATTCTATTCTCCCCTTATCCCTCAACCCATATTTAACTTAATAATTTTTGCCTAGCTTAGTGCTAGCACAGTAGCAGATAGAAGATCTGTCACTGCAGCTAATCAGTCCTGTGAGTGGTATCAGCTACCAGCTTCCCACTAGCCTCCTGGAAAAGTACTTTAAGAAACTGTTATATTTTACAACAATTGAAAGAAATAAAGGTTGAAAACTTAATTTCATGAACATGCATTTTTTACATATCATATAATAAACCACACTTGCATCTGTAAGTAAAAAAATCCAATTCTGTAAGTAGTAGAAAAGACTCTGGCCTGATATAGTACACACACAAACACCTCTTAGATATGGTCATCCACACTGTTTTATAATCATATTTCTTGAGTGCCAAAATAAAGTACTTAAATTTACGGTGGCTGTTGTTTAAACCTTGTAAGCATGCACCCAACAGAAGTAAAAAAAAAAAAACAACAAAAAAAACCCCCAAAACCACCCCCAAATTAAAGCAATTTGCTATCACAGGTTGATATCCATCATTTGACCATGTATAATGTAAAAAGCAACTATTAATCAATGCAAGTTTCAGGAAAAACAATCCTTCCTTTAAAAAGACAATATATAGTATGAAATACTCTATACTCACTACCTAATTATTGTTAAAATATGCTGAAGAATCTTAACATTCTAAGAAACTTTTTTAAAAAAGCATAGCTCATAGCAGACAAGTGACTGTGGGCTATGTGGTGAACAAAGCAGTGCCCACCCGCCTCAGTGGCTGCAGAAGATGAGCAGTCACACCACAACAGGGACTGACAAGATTGCAGGAAGGGAAAGGGCTGTATCATGGCTTAAGCAGCTGAATGCTTGCCTGCGAAACTGAATTCCATCCCTGCTTCTTTCTACTCCACAGCTGCTGCATGATGTTAGCCTGGTCACATAAACTGAGATTTCAGAGATGGACTTGGTGACCATACAGTTATTAAGATTCTGATTTTCAGAGGGGGGAAAAAAATCAAAATATCCCACTGGAACACGAACAGTGGCTTTGTAAAAACAGAGCCCTCATTTTAAAGGTAGTTTGTAACAAACCTCTCTTTAGAGAGAAGAAAATTCCTAATATTTTACCTCAGCTATTCCCTTCTATTATCCACGTGTACCTCGGCATAAGTTACAACTCAAATAGCCTCTGATTTGGCATCTGCAGTCTTCTATCTGCAAAATAGCTAAGCATCTACAGAGCAATCAATATGCCTGAATACTACCTCAGAAAAGACAGATATTTGCACTTCCCATGTGCTCATTCAATCTTTATACCCAAATGAATACTAATGAAGCAGCATTCAAAACTTCTCAAAGAGTATTTAAATAATTGACATTTGTTTCCCTTTTTGTTATTCACAGACATTAGGCAAATGAAGATTCCAGAAGTCACCCACTTCTCACTTTTTCCCAAATTCATTACCACTGATTGAAAAAGGCTTCCTAATCTACATATCCAGTACACTAGAAAAATACCCACCCATCACAGATGATCTGAGAAAGATACCTGTTCAATAATTTTCTCTGTTTATATTCTCTTAGTAAACAGCCATAATGAGTAGATGTCTCACATCATACATACTTTTCACTATGCCAGGTCATTAAGGATAAGATTATTTCCTAAAATCTCTCTGCAAGCCAAAAAGCCTACTAATTCTACAGAATCTGTCATTTCTCTGCCCTATTTAACAGCAGAGAGGAAAAGAAACAGCAGAGTAAATTAAAAACAGGCTCTTCACACTTGCCTGCCACACTAGCAGTGTGCCAAGCGTCACATGAGGCTATTTCCACTGCAACGTTTACAAGAGCTGAGGCAGCCAGTTGAGAGAGCATGCAGAAAAAACACCCCAACCCTGAACCTAATTTGAACCTTGCCTGTAGGTTGGGGGGAAAATGAGAAAGGTGAACTTTATTTAACTTTTCCTACACCTCTGCACTTCCTACACTGGGTCATAAAAGGGAACGAAGTATCAAAAAAAAAAAAGATTACTTATGGGATAATCTGGCCTAAGTGAAATTAAGAAGAGTACAGAATTCAACAAGAAAGGCTGTCCCTTCCTCCCCAACCACAGGCAAATCAGTTTCTAGGCCAAAGAGGTTTAGATAAGCTCCAAACTTTTAGACATTTATCCAAACTAAACCACTTGAGAGTCACCCATCATTTAATGTTGAATACCTTGGCTGGGAAGCAGAAAGAAACTGCCAAATCTGCACATCTCCAACAGGTCACACATTGGCCAACAACATATATCAAAAACATCTGAAAAAATAAAATCATGATGAGCTTTATCTTCTGATCAAAGAAATGTAAAAGATAAGAAAAGTAATAAAAGGCAGTACAATGGAAAGAAAGAAAGAAGATTTCAGTACACTAAAGTTTGTAAGTCTGGGTTAAGCCAAGACCTTTATTCTTCTCTTTAAGAATTAAGAATATAGCATACAAAAATAAGGGACGCTTCCCTACTCTAAATCTCTTCTTTTTCCCAAATATTTTTTTAAAAACAAACATCAAGAGACATATCTATCATTAGCACTGGGAACTTGTGCATACCAAACTGAGGTATCCCACCTCATAACTAGATTACAGATTTCCTCTTTATGTTGACAGACTCCCAGACTGTCATTTAGGACCCATGTAAAAACACAGTAAATTATGCAGAGAAAATGTTAATTGAGGAAAGGCAGTATTATTAAAGTGCAAATGAAAATAAAGTTTACATAAAGCCACAGCATCCTCTGTGAGCCAAGAGACTTGCACTCACATATAGATACAGAGTTCTTGACTTAATATTCTGGATGCTGGGCAGATGTGGGTTCAACTTGCTATTTTTAACTTTCCTGTAAAGAGTACAAGCTTTATGTGCCAGCCAAAAAGACTGCACGCACTACTGAAAAAAATCCTTACGTGCCACTGAACACTGTAATTTCAAAAATGGGCAACATTCATTAAAAAATGAGAAAAATCTACTTCAAGGCACTAAGTAGTGTCAATAAAATCCAGAATTTCAGTAGAAGCTGGCCTTTCCAAAGCAAGTCACAACCATTATCTACTTAATCTTTAACTATCCTGTAAATACAGTACACATTATTACTTCCAGCACATAGATAGGCAATATTAAGCATGAACACAGCTTGTTTGTTGTCACAGCAGATCCATCCTAGATTTCCCTACTTCAACTAAGATTATAACTAAAAGTAAGATACCCAAAGTTAATCATCATAGGATCCCTGTAGAGTCAGAGGAACATAAGTACATCCAAACTGTGATTCATCAGGCACAATGAATCACAAGAAATTGTGGTTTTACAACAGGCCTCTAAACATGGTCTCCAGCATTTACTGAATGTAGTGTAGGATGGTTCACCTCAAAATATACACACAAAGTTGTCACAAGATGAATCCCTGCATGGATGCTGACAATATCTCAGTTTAAGTATCTGATAGTGTATTTTTTTCTGGTTTTAATAAATCCCAAGATAGATTAGCTTTTTCCTTGTAAATTTAACTCTACAAGTATTGTTTTGAGGCTGATTTCTTGCAATGTTCTATTTACCACACAGCTGAATCCATAGCTGAAATATTTACACTGCTGTTCAAATCAGTAGTCTGCAAGTACTTTCATTGTCCAAAGTCCCAAACAGACTTCACGAAACCTCTGGCACTTCTTGATGGAGCATCCTTTTCTTCTTACTTTGGGGAAAGACCATAGTCAGATTTGGGGATGATGAGCAAGGAACAATAAAAACAAAACTTAAAAAAAAAGTTGTAGAAGCAGTGAGCATCTTTATTAATGTGCAAGTTTCTCCCTTTTGAAGATTTCTGAATTTTGTGTATTGTGCCTTCTGCAGAGAGGATGGGTGCCAAGCCATAATACTAAGACAGACTGCTTTACCCCAAGTTCATGCATATTCACCCTAGGACCACTTCTCTGCATTGCCTCTGTGAGCACAGTGTTGTGTATTATAATTCACAGATCAGAATTCAGCAGTGAAAAAAACCCTAATGCTAACCCTATCAGTCACTCTGAAAATTAGTTTACAACTTTAAACTAGCAGAAAAAGCCAATTGCAAATGACTGGAAGAACTTACAGGCCTATGCCTGTAAGTAAAGCTTGAGCCATGGAGCAGGGAGAACACTGACTTCTGTATCACTAGAGTCTGTGTGCTGGCTTTACAAGCACGGTTTCAGATGCAATGAGGGAAAAAAGAAATACACGAATTACTGCAGTGAAGTTTTCAGATGGCAAGCAGTTTCTAAGAAAATGTTTTGGAAGTTCGTGTTATCAGGTCATCCAAACACTGTACAGAGTCCTGAGATGTTCTGATGCACATGGGCTGTGTACCTTCAGCATAAATCAGCAGAATCTTCCCATCAGTTCTGATATTGTCTGATTTCACTTGACTAAACTAGCCTTCATTCAAAGATTAAGTTCTTATAATCACAGCAATGGTATTAACTGTGACAGACTGTATGTAAAAATTCAGTATCACTGGGATGCTGTTTGGTAACTGAGCAAATCTCATGATTATCCTATGACCAACCTCAAAAATACAAAAGACCACAGAACATAGTTCCCTGCGCTATGCTGCTTCCAAAGAAAGAATATTATTAGTTGCATTCACTGAATTCTGCTGGACAATACCCAGAGTCAGCATTCTGACAGACTGTCATGTAGTTATGGACCAAGTCAGAAAACTGGGTCTGTGCTTTTACAGCACAGCTCTTATCAGTGGCCAGGCCAGCCACAAGGCTGCCCTCACACAGTCAGAATCATCCTTTTTACTGTCTTCTGGACTGCAGTATGACTATGAGACACCCAGGCTATCAGACGATGTCAAGTGCTGTTGACAGTGGGCATTTACTGCTTTTGCCTTTGGAACTAGAGTTTGGCTGCTGTTCACTAGCTGGAATTAAGTGTTAGATTTGCAAGGCAAAACTAAATCAGCAAATTTTTCAAAGGATCTGTTAAAAGTGTTCAGGGAGTATGACAACAGTGAGTATTTTCATGAACAGCAGCATATGCTCCAGAGGGAGGAAGGGATCTATTCAACACATCGCAGCATTCATTTTTCATGAATCCTTAAAGCTTTATCAGCTTTGATGAAACAGAAGTCAAAGTTAAGGTTGAGCAACTACCACAGTTAGATCTGAGACCCCACAGATTTATTAAACCGACAGAATAGACAGCAACTGCCACCACTTTCAGGGACTGTAAGGTGGAAACTCACATTTGAAGTCATACTGAAGGAAAAGGATCAACCATACATTGCTAATCTGTACCTAATGAATGTGTCATGGTGGGAGTATGCAAGAAAGTTTAGATTTAAGATCCTAAATTCTGAATATCCATCTTTAAAATTGTCCAAAATACCAAAAGTTAAGGAAATTAACTTGCTATTGTTCTCTGAATTTGTATTATATCTTCTCAGAGGCGATCATAACTGCAAAACAAGGAACCTGAAGAGGCATTAAAGGGTAAAAAAAATATAATAATTAAAAAAAAAAAATCAAGCATTTTTTTGTGCCTTAATTGCAAGCCAGAAAGTCAAGGCAGTTTCTGGTTTTCCAAAAACAATATGAAGACTTACCTAGTTTTGTTCTGTGGTTATTATAATAAACAAAAAGGTAAGTTTATCAACTCTGAAACTTAATTACCATGAAAACAAAAAATCCACCTCAACCATGTTCAGACATCCTTTCATTCTAATTCAGATATTTTCTTGACCTGGTGACAACCCATAATTTGTCAGTTATCGTAAGGACCGTGAACAAGTAGTAGGAACAGGCACAATGTCTGGCTTTGAGCTTGGTAATCGTGTTCTTTTCTCAAACTGGGTTTAAAAAGACAGAAGCATGTCAAGCATCTGTTTACAAAGAAAATATCTGAAATGCTTAACTCAGTTCCACAAAAGACAGAGACGATGCTGATAAAAGCAGACAGTTACTCTGTTAAATGGGATTGCGCACACAGAAGCTCTGCTAAGTAAGGAAAGCCTAGTGCCAAACAGTAATGCCATTGTAAACATTAGCTTTTCTTCTGCAAATTTTTATTATCGACAAAGGACAGAGCAGCAGAGATTACTGGTCTATCACCGTTGGAAAGCAACACGCAGAATACAGCCTTGCACTGTTTTCATTTACCAATTCCCAACTCCAGTTTCATGTTGTCACTCTCAGAGCAAAGGCAAAACTAACAAGAATTCTCTCCCCTCAACTCACACACAAATGAGCAGAATTTAATTTTTTTTGTAAAGAATCTTTTTCTTCAACTGTTGTGAGTGAAAGGCAGCAACAGGAGAGTTAATGCAGCTAGTCTCACCTGAGTGGAACTATTATGGGCAGATATTTTTCTGCATTAGACAAAACCCGCAGCCTTTCAGTGATCGCTATGGCAAAGACACTTGATGCAATACAATTTCTTCTGGCTGCGCTAGCTACTAAATATCTGTAACAAGTTTAAAGGGGGTGGAGGAGAGGGAATACCAATCAAGTGGCAAATAAGTCACTATCCCAAGTGTAAACAAAGTAACTCCCCTGTTATTTTCCCACAGTCAGTTTCATGAATTTACAACTCCATTTTTGACAGGCCTGGAGGCAATGGAGTACCACAATTCATGGAAAGCACTGCTGACACTGGTAGGAACCTGAGGAATTTTAGGGAAAGCTCATTATCATGCTGATTTACATGGGAGTTTGTTTGTTTGTTTTCCAGAACTAATGCGTTTGGGGCTTAGACTTCAAAAGCTTTAGATATTACGTGAACAACACTTCTCAAATTGTTGAGAGGCCTATGACCATCAGTGGTTGAGCTACAGTTCTCTGCATGAAGGCATGTTTTCCTAAATGGGAGAAGTAAAAAGAAATTGCAGAGAGTCTAGACATTTCCTTCCATAACTTGATACAAAACGAAACAAAAAAGATTATACCGAGTGAAACAGAGTTGAAAAGCACTTCAGGATGACTCTATTTAGAATTACCCTTTGTTTCTTACTTTAAAGAGATTTTGAAGAATTTTTAAACATAGTTTAAGCATAAAAGCAGTATGTACTACAGTAGACAACTATAAGTGCACAAGTTCGGCTATGATAAACTATGTCTGCAAACCAGGAACATCAGTTACTTTTTAACTAGGGAGTACATCAACATTCGTTAACGTGCATGTGTAATTTGACAATTAAAAAAGCGACGTATGATAACACTGATAAAAGCAGGATGTGACTGCAGAACATAAAATAAGCTACCGCAAATCTATGATAATTTGTCTATTTTATGAGGATGGAAATGAAAGCAATATAATTAACCCACATAAGCAAATATTTCCTTTTTTTTTTTTAAACTTAATTTTGTGACCTCAGGTCTTACAGAAACAATTCTTAAACCTATGAAAAATATGCTACACAGAGCATAACAAGACTGAACAAGCATGCAATCACTACAAAAGGAGATGAGTGGCCAGGAACCAGGCTCCCACCTAAGCAGCCTCACGTGCCCACCCCAGTCAACTCAAGCCTGTCAGCCTCACATACAGCTTCTTTTCAGGAGCTCCCTGATATCACTAAGAGTCAACTTGAAATGCAACAAGGTAGAACCAGAATCTACTTGCCAACATCTCATGGTCAAATGGCACAGCAGATTCCTTCACAGTAACTTAGGAACTATATCGAAAAATATGTTTGTACAGGTGTATCATTCTTAAACAAAACAAACAACAACAACAAAGGCAACCTTTAGAATTCACTGACTGGTACGAACAGTCACCACTTTGTTCTTCTCCTATCAATAATCAGAACAACAATTACTTATATGAAGAATTCCAGAAATGTTTTGTTTCCCAAAAAACATTTAAGCAATATTTAAAAAACAAAATAAAACATTAAAACACCCTAACTGCAGTGTTTTCAAGGGCTGCAAGCATGACAATTGGTCTTCAGATCAAAGGTAGCTCAAGATAGATGCAGTCATTCATCTCTTCAGAATAACCCTAAATGTTCAGATTTCTACATCATTTGTAAGGGCTGTAATGGGCATAAAAGCTTCTATCTAAGTCTATTTAGTGAGAATCAATAAAACTTTTAATCATACAGTGAAAAATATAACTTGCAGAGTAAATTAAAACAAAACAGAAATGCACACAATTTGTATTATGCTTAGGGAAAAGATTCCTTCTCAGCTGATTTAACACCTAGAAACACCTGTAGTGTTCCAGCTATAAAACCCAGTGACAGAGGGTTCACAGTCAGATCTTGGGAAACTGACTCAGATTTAATGTTTAAGCTCAGGAGGAGTAAAAGGCAACCAGAGAAAATGGAAAGTTGTAAGTTGGGTTGTTTTTTGGTTTCATTATTGTTTTTCATGCAAGTAAGTTTCATGCAGAGGAAAGAAGGGGGGGGGAGGGGCAAGAGGGGAAGTGTATTCCTAATTTTTTTTTTTGTTTATCCAAAAGTCATGGCACAGAAATGAATCACATCAGACAGACAGTTCATGCACGCATATATATTCTCACCTTGGAACAATGAAAGAAGTCCAAATTTGCATGGTTAGTACCAGATTTTTAGAGATGCAAACGACTTCATTCGAAGCTTCATTAAAAGGTAGAACTCCTACTGGTTTTGAATTGTCAGTATTTCTTTCCATATGACCCATTACAACTAAGAAGATATTTTAGTTCCAAAAGGGGAAGTAATAAAACAGAATCTCTCTTCATTAGAGAACCAAGGTATATTTCTTCTTTTTAACATCTTCATCATTCTCTGAATACAGCTCTGACCTTGCATTTGGCCCATGGAAATATGCCAAAGGAAAGTTAATGAATTCCACATCACCTATTTATGGTTATTTATTTGCATGTTTCTAAGCTTGTTCAAGTGATATTAAAGAAGCTATTTCATAGAATACATGCAAGTTGAACCAAAGTGAAGCCTTTCAGGTTACACACAGAAAAAGCAACAGAGTTGATATAGATTTTTCACAGGCCACAGACAGAAAATAATGTTCTTCACTGTTGAGCGAAAGCATGCAAATCTCTGAATGCAAATAAGCATTTCTGCAAGAGGACTTCATGTTGGAAATTCACCCCAACTAGTATCATTAAAGCAAAATACACCTCTTCAATGTAACACTTGTCACAGCACTGGAGATGTATCATAACATAGTGACATATAGACTTGAAGGATTGCATCAGGGTTGTTACTGTCATTTAAAACTCATCTCACACACTTGAATATAAAAGGATTACAATACTGGTATATTACAGGGTTTTCTTACCAGAATATTTAGTTGGATGGCACAATGCAGAACTTTGCTGGAGATACCTTGTCCTGGTTTCAGCTGGGATAGCATTAATTTTCTTTCTAGTAGCTGGTCTAGTGTTGTGGTTTGGGTTCAGTATAAGAAGAATGTTGAAAACACACCGATGTTTTCAGCTGTTGCTAAGGCGTGTTTAGACTTAGGTCAAGGATTTTTCAGCTTCTCATGCCCAGCCAGCAAGAAGACTGGAGGGGCACAAGAAGTCGGGAGGGGACACAGACAGGACAGCTGACCCCAACTGGCCAAAGGGGTATTCCATACCGTGTGATGCCATGCCCAGTATATAAACTGGGGGGAGCTGGCCTAAGGGGGATAATCGCTGCTTGGCAACTGGCTGGGCATTGGTCAGCAAGCAGTGAGCAATTCCATTGTGGATCACTTGTTTTGTGTATTCCAATGCTTATTATTGTCATTTTATTATTGTCATTATCATTACTAGTTTCTTCCTTTCTGTCCTATTAAGCTGTTCTTATCTCAACCCACGAGTTTTACTCCCCCCCCCCCCCGATTCTCTCCCCCATCCCACTGGGTGGGGGTGAAGTGAGCAAGCTGCTGTGTGGTGTTTAGTTGCTGGCTGGGGTTAAACCAGGAGACACCTGTAGTCACTCTAGATGCCCAGTACCATGCAGAGATAAAAGATCAGGTCCCGACAGCTCTGCTGTTGTATTAAAGCAGCACAATATCCAATCTAGTCAGACCAAGCCTCTCAGCCACCACCTCCCCATTCTGAAAATGGTTGGTTTGCTTCTCTTCACATTTCTGTATTCTGTGGTATATACATCTTCTGAGATTTAAAGCAAACACAGCCCTAGCCATTGAGCTAGTTGCAGGGGAAAAGAAAGAAAAAATATTAAGTATTTCTCAGAAAAACAGCAAACCCTGCCTGCTGAGGTAAGCATCAGAGCACTAACCCCTTCCCCATTGTTCACTGTCACACCCAGGGGCAAAGATAAACTGCAGCAGGAAGGTTTGTTGAAGTTGATTTAAGAAGTTATTGCCCTCAGCTGTCGTTCTCGCCCTCCTGTCAGAGATTACAATCCCCGCGGCAGAGTCAGCAAGACAACCATGTGCCTCCAGCTCAGCTACACTAGTTACCATGCTGTACATTAGCTTAATTCACTTAGATTCAGCACTTTTGGATAATAGCTTGATATGTATTCAAAAACATGAGGCAGGGAGAACCCATCAATAAACAACACAGAGCAAGAAAACAAGAAGGGTGTAACAAAAGTTCTCAGGAAACAATGACAATCATTGTATATAAAATGAGAACTGAAAAAAAAGAGGCAGCACTTTAAAAATCCATGGTAGTGAAAATCCAATATGAAATTTAGGTCCACTGCTAGCCAATACCAGAAAGATAAAAGAAAAAAAAAAAAAAAATACTACCTCCCCAGCCCCCCACCCCCGAAAAAAGAGAAACAATAAAGTGAAAAGTGTAATGGATACTTTCTGTTCCTTTGCAGAATGAAGCAAGATGCAATTATTCCCTAAGACACTGTTAAAGGAACCAAAAATTTCCCCATCTCTAGCATGTAGCAGGAGGAAATGAAGCAAGTACTAAGTTAAAGACACTTCACCTCAATGTGTCAGCACAACTTTGTAAGTTTAAATTTTAGATGTACCATAGGAATTGGGAAAACTCCAAAGGATAGGGCAAATGTCAGTACAGCCTGACTATTTTAAAAAAAAGATAAAAAGGGAACTACAGAGATGTTCAGTTAAAAAAAAGAGACAGTAACTGCAGTCATGCAAGAACAAAAAAACTCTTAAAAATGTTGATGCTAGAAGAGCTACTTATTAAAATATTAAAACAACAAAGAGCAAAATAAATACCCTGTTAAAATGATTGTTTATACTTAACATTTTTTTTAATTAAGGATGCTTGCATTTTCAGGGTAACATTGCAGTTAATGGCAGTTAATTTGGGATGCCGTGACAATGAATTATTGTTAAAACTCTACTAACACATTCAGCATCGTTTTCAAAAAAATACATACAGACAAATAAATCTCTCTGCTTTTTGACAGCTTGCAGGTCTGGTTGATAAAGGTGAGTCATGCTAACACTTGAGTTTCTCTTAATACAGGTAACTTATCATTAAAGGATGCTTTGACCAAGAAGTTTGCCAAATAAAGGCATACATTACACAGATTAAAAAGTTGTCCCCCTGCCTGATCTCAAAATGTTGCTACTGGAAAGAAATCCACACAAAAACTATTTTGAACAGTCTCCTTTGGAACAATTCCTGGTTCAGGACTATTCAATTAGTTTTTAATGGACACTAAAAATGATAGAAAGTATTTGCTGACTAAACCTGGATGGAAGTGTGTTGCAGGAGTATCCAGTAACAAGGCACTTTACTATCACAACATGGTATTAATCACTGAGAAAATTATCTTGGTCCTACAAGATGACTTGAATGCAAAAGTCTGTGAAGGTAGGCCATGTTCCCAGACAAGAGGCACACATGTCAGAATGCAGCAACTTAAGAAAACATTTTAAATGACTGTCTCAAGCTCTCAGTACAATGCAGAGCAGGTGTGTGCATAATACATTAATAGGACTATTAGCAGAAACAGAGAAAAAATTTTGCATTGACGAGTACACTTTTATGCTTACCTTCAGAACGGCTACAAAAATACTGGAGATACACAAAGAAATTGCTACTTCATGGTTGTGTGTCTTCTACTTCATGGTTGTGTACTAAGACACACAAAGAATTATTTATTACACACTTGTTAACTTTGCTAGCAGAGATACACCAAAATCCCTGGACTAGGAAGTTAAACAACAACAACAACAAAGTATGTGAGGTTCCTCAGTATTTCGGTGACTTATCAGGGGATGAAGTGGACTCATCGTCATATGAGAATTTAAAATAAGACTAAAGTTTAAAGAAGTATTCTTTAACACACCTCATGAGCAAAGTAAAGTTGTTCTTGTGAAAGACAGACATCAACAAGGACTTACCAGTACTTTCCCTCTTTGGAGGCTGTGAATCCCCCAGCTTCCTAACGCCTGCTCATACAGGTATGAGAAAAAGTATGTCTGCACGTCTACAGTGTGTCCGCATACTCACCTTGATTAGTTTTAATAATACCTATTGACCCAGGGGCTTCCTCTGCTCACTCAAAAAGCTCACAATTCTCTGCCACAGTGCCCAACCAGCCAGGTGTTTTTTGAGTGGAGAAGGGACAGCAGCTTTCTTTTGAAGCATCAGACACCAGTCGCCAGCCGGAGCCTGGACAGGGTGGGCAATACTGACAAGTCTTCTTCCTCAGGGCGAACTTCTACACACCCTTGTTCGGAGCAATGCTGGATTGCTCTGCTCCCGGCTGCACGCGAGCCTATTTGCACCATCCAGGTCTGGAGTTAGAGCTGTGAACGTGAAGCCCCTGGCCAAGCCGGGCTTCTGGCTGCTCTGTCTTCATACTATGTCTTGCCCTAAGCTCCCAGCCAGGCTGGCAGCTGGAAGGGGCTTCTCACCAAAACACCCCGGCAGGAGTTTTGCTGCTCCTTAGGGCTCAGCTGCTACCGCAGGATCCACAGTCCTGCTGGGGCAGCACGCCACGGTGACCGAAAGAGCCGGTGTAAGGGCCTGAATCTTTCTCCCTCCTCCTCCTCCTCCGTGGGCAGGACGATCCTGAAGACCGGGCTCTTGCTCCCACTACGCGAGGGTCCCCTGGCAGCCATCTCCTTCTCTCGCACCCCCCCGGCACCCATCTCCCTCTCACCTCTGCCCCATTCCCCCCTCCTCCGGCCTCCGGCAACACCTTCACGGGGCCTTCCCTCCCCACCCGCGAAGGTGGCCGGCACCGGCCAGGGACGACCCCCAGCCCCCCGCCCCGGCCCGCCCTGCTCACCCGCGTCGTAGAAGGCGTCCAGCACCGCCGTCTCGCCGAAGTCCAGCTCCCCGAAGTTGACCGTGCCGAGCTGGGCCCCCTCGGCCTCGCAAGCCCGCAGCAGGCACTGCCGCGCCCCGGCCTCGGGGCTCCGCGCCCCGGCTCCCGCCTTGGGCGGGTCGTTCAGCACGTACACGGCCCGCAGGCAGCGCGGCCGCGGGGCCGCCGCCGCCGCCGCC
>NW_010972753.1:767567-883002 GCF_000737465.1 Haliaeetus leucocephalus
GCCCGCCTCCGCCGGCAGCTCCGGCTCCGCGCAGGGGGACGCCGGCTCCGCCGCCGCCGCGCTGCCGCCCGCGGGGCTCTCCATAGCGGCGTCGAGGGCTGAGGGGAGGCGGTGGCTGCCGGCAGGTGCTCAGGCGGGGCCGCGCCCCATGGCGAACCCTCGGGCGAGCTGAGGTGAGCTGAGGTGAGCTGAGGCGAGGTGAGCGGAGGTGAGCTGGGGCGAGGCGAGGCGGCTCCCTCCGCGCAGCCCTTCCGCTCCCCGCCTCGCCTCCGCGGGCGAGCACGGGGACGACGTGAGGTGAGGCGAAGTGAAGTGAAGGCGGCCGGAGCGGAGCTCGGTACCGCCCCCCCCGGACGGGACGGGCCGGGGCGGAGCTCGGCTCCCCTCAGCGGCACAGCTGTGCCCGCCCGGGACGAGAGGGCCGTTTCCCTCCGCGGTACCGCCGGGGCGATGGCTCCTGGGGGATCGCTTCACCCCGCCCGCCGCTCCCGCGGGGGGATCGCTGCCCTCACGGCGTTCCTGCTCGGATCCCGCCGGGCTTACAAGCCGTTGGCGTGAGGCGAGCGGGCTGCCCTCGCCCACCACGGGGCTGCCGGGGGGTCCTGCCCCTGCCCCGCCGCCGTTCGTTCAGCCGAGGGGGGCCGGGTCGGCCGCGGCTCCCTTCCTTCTCCTTCCCTTCCCCGGGGGAGCCGGCGGGGACCTGGAGCCGCTCTGTTTCTTGCGGTGCCTGCTGCTTTTTCTTCCCTCAGCTTGCTCTATCATAGCTGTGTCCGTGTGTCCCGTCCCGCCCCCCCTCCCCCCCCGATTCTTCTTTCCCGTATTGTTCAGACGACTTTGACCCCAGACAAGCCGTGTCAGAAGTCCGGACAACAGTTCGCCCTCAAGTCCCTTCTCTCGTCTTTAAAATCTCCCGCGGTCGTGGCAAAATCAGCTCCTAGAAACTCGGTGGCAACTCCTGGCTCCTTTGTAAGAACAGAACTAATCCTGAGCATCCCGTTCCCCGGCGCCTTTTTCCAATCAGCTGAACCGACGGCGGCAGCCCCGGTGTTGGCACCGCTCTTGGGCGAGCTGCTGCTGATTTACGCAGCGAGAGAAGGCGAAAGGCAGGCTGCATCTGGATAACGCTCTGCCTCGGCCTCGTACCCCGGCCGTCAAAAGGACCCTGATGCACCCCACGGAAGTCGCGGCCTACGGGCCAGCGAAGGAACGGTGGAAAACTGCCGTCCTCAAGCAAATTTGTGTTTGAAGCAGTAAACCTGTCTGGAAAGGTTTTTCATCTCATTTTTCACTCACTGTGGTGGAAGAGGTTTTAAATGAACAGCGTCTTCACCTGCTGCTGCAGCAGCGTGGCTCCTTGGGGCTATCACAGGTTAATGTTTTTACCATGTGCTGTAATGCAACAGAAGCAACAACCAAAGACTTACAGCTCAGTATTTCCCTCTTTAGGTGTCTGGCACCACGGTTTGGTGACCACAATAAGAACTGCAGCAGGCAGTCTTTCCAAGAAGCAGTCTGACGCGAGGGTGGCGTAGCACTGCGCAGCATTCGTGTTTGCTTAGTGGATCCTAAGGATTTTACAGAGAATGCAGATAAATGATTTAAGAGGCAAACCTGTTTCTCACTGTGGAGAGTTTGGGTGAAATAAACTGTTGGATTTGGTCCACAAGTTGGGCATGTGTGTGCTTTTTTGACAAAAGCACTAGTCCATGAGACTTTGGAGGAGTGATATACGATAGCCACTGGCGATACAACCCATTCCTGGCAGCTTTCCTCTTTAAGCAAGGGTCAGCCTTTTTATACGACAGCTCTAACTCTATTCGCCTTGATCCAGTAATGCACCAATTAGCTGATGTCACAGGAGAAAAATCTAAATCTGCATTTAGAAGATACTCAGCGTGCACATTGAAGCCTCTGACCAACAAAAAGCACTAGCACAGACGTTTATGATCCTCCCCAACACAAATCCTACTTTGTATTTTTTGCATTATAAGAAAGTTTGGTTGAACAGCTGGTATTAAAACTTGAAATGAAAAATACAGTACTGGCAAAGTTAAGGGATTATTTGCACAGGAACACATTCATCTTAATGTTCTTGGGCTTTCAGCAACTAACATGCAAAAAACAAATTGCAATTTAATAGGTTCAGAACAGCAGATGCACGGTGTGGTGCTTTCTGTGATAGTGAAAATTGTCGAAGTGTCAATTTAGAGCAAACATGTAGGCTGAAATTGCTTAGCGGGATGTCTCTGAGACATAGTAAATAAGCCTTTTCTGCCTTCAAGAGGTTATCAAAATCTAGTTTGTTGTAGACCTAAGACATGTCTTCTGGTTTAATTTTGCAGTTTTTAACATTTGGTACCATTTAAAATTGCTTGCGGAGAGCTCTGGCTCTTGGTCTTGAAACAAAGTTATAGCCTCTCAATAGATACTTTATGTGAGTATAATTAAGAAAAGGATATTTTCCTCTTTTCTTAATTATATTCACTCGTCCTCCAAACAGTATCCTCACTATTCCTTAGGCATTTTTCCTCACAAGGTGTCATGGTCTAAATACCCATTTTCAGTAGTTTAACCTGGTGCAATTTGTTCAGAGTTTGCACGCTTTTTTTGAAGCTAGAAAAAAGAAGTATTTTTAAAGAAAGAAGCTTCATTTTACATACTGCAACTGAGTCTTCAGAAACTGTGGTTCAGTGCTGGTATGCCTGACATTTCCACTGAGCAACAGTATCTTCAGATCTTGCAAGTCACCTGAGTGAGAATAAATGATAGATTCAGGTTTTGGGATATTCAAACTGTTTCTGTGCAAACTAAAAAATGTTAAATCTAAAAGAAAAAAGTTAAGTCAAGTCATGAAATGCTCTTTCCTCTTTTGGAAATATGGTCCAGTAATGAAGTTATAAAAAGAGCCACCCTGCCCCCAGAGCTGCCTATTCAAAGGTCCAGGCCAGAAGTGAACATTCCGCTTTCAAACACCTTTCCAAGACCTTTTGCCTTTGCACAGACCCAGCCTGACAAAACCAAGCAAAAACCCGAAAGGCCAGCATTTGCTCTTATACAGTAACATAAAGATGATGCCACAATTTTCTCAGGCAGCTCTTTGCACCTGTCAGATCCACTTAGTGCAGAATATTAATTACCACTTAGACCCCAGGAGCAATATAGCAATATGTTTGCTGCAATTCACAAAGACAACAAGTGCTCCAAAGAAAATAGCTGTCCTTGAAACCACCCCCACCCCCCACCCCCCCCATTTTGCAAATCCCCAAGCAGCAGTTATTTCTCTAGACATAACTGGGCTAATGGGGAGTGAGTCCTTCCTTTTTTTCCCAGGGCTACGAGCTTACAGTTCAAACTGTAAAGCTGAGCTCTAAACTTATAAAAGTTTGACTCCACAGGCAGACGTGCCACCTTTTCCCCTCATGCATATATAGCTACAGCATACCTTAGCTTCCCCTTTTTGAAAGAAAACACAAGCAAGAACTAGTGGCATAAATGCCAGGCTGCAATTTCATGGCACTCTTAACGTTTTCAGCTAGTAACGAGGGCTCGTCCCATTTTACCCAGGGTCAGGGAAAGCCAAGATCTCTTGGTTCACGTAAGCACCAAGTAAACCAGAAGACACCCAGGTCCATGGGGAACCTGTGGATCTGAGCTCTTCCAAAGTGCAAATCCGCCTGCCCGTGCCCAGGCAGTATTTCCCAAAAACTGCCGGCCAGCGCAGCGTCCTGGGCATTCATCACACCCGGTGCGGAGATGCCCAGGAGCCCGTCCGCGGGCACTTGGCACCGACCAGCCTCGCGCACGGGCGCATCCTTGGCCATGACCACCTTAGCAAAGAGAAGGACTAAAAAAAACCCTCAACCTTTCCTGAATCTCTATCGATGCAGAGAGCTCACACTTTCTATATGGCTGATAGTTGGCATTATTTACATTGTTTCTCTCTATCAGACAGCTAGATCAGACCAATTACGCAAGACTCAGGCATGTGCATTTATAAAGTCTGGTTAAAAACTTTGTTCTGATTTAAGTACCTGTGCCTCTCTGGCCTTCCTCACTCTGGTCAGGAATTGAGGAGCAAACAGCCAGCTTAGAGACAGAAGTTAACTCAAGTTCTCCAAAATATAATCTTTAATCAATTAGTCAAACAGAAAATCACTTATCTCCAGCTTTCAACACATTTCAAATAACTTCTAGTTTATCCTTCAGATGGGAAAAAAAATCAAACCAGGCCCCCATCCAGAAAGACCTCCCTCAGACCCTGAAATTCCTGAACCCCCACTAAGATGACTAATGCTGGAGAAAACCTCAAGAAAACCTGGGGAAAGAGAACACTTCCAGCTTAGGAGGATGGAGTCCTCAACTAACTGTCTATATCATGTTGATTTTTAGTATTCAAGTACTAGATATGAATACTTTAATAATATCAGCCCTAGATTTCTTCATTTCTACAGCATCTTGACGTGATGAATATTTTCTCTTTCGCAGTCCTAAACCTAACAGATTGCTCTTCGTGTTAGGTCTCTCTCCACTTCAGCAGGTCCTAGGCGTGAGAAATACACGTTTCCTTGAGGAATAAGAAGCAACTTCAAGAGGTCTGGTTTAAAATGTTTGCACGGGCAGAAGATTAAATACGCTTACTGGGCCCAATTAATTTTCCTGTTTTCAGCTTGATCAAAGTATCTTCGACTTCTCTATGTGTCATGTCTTGGTGCTTTCATTGCAGTAGATCTTACATACTGTTTTAAGACAAGACTAGATTCTCACTTTTAGCCTTTCTCAAGTTATTTCTCGCTGAAAGAATATTCATGATAAAGGCCACCTGAGTATTCACTTTGATTCCATTTAAACAGGCTTGTTCTGTCTACTGATTAACAAAAGCCCAGCAAAATTGTGACTGTGGCAGGGAACACAACATGGTTATGCACACGTGTTGTACAAACAATGGAGAGGACTAGAATATGTGGTTCATTTTTTTTCACATTTAGGCAATTTTTATATTGCTGTAGATGCCAGATACATGAGGATACATGGGGCTTAGAAGCTTAGCAAAAGCAAAGCCATCAATGCTGCTTAAAAGCATTTTAAATATCTGTGATCACGACGGTTTTGGTATTACCAGTCGGGACTGTGAAAAGTAAAGGAATCCTGAAGAGGCAAGAATTGCTTTGAAGTGACAAATAAAAAACTATAATCTGTTATGGTGATACTTGCTTTTATCATAGGTACTAGTGAAAACTCCATATATTTAAGCAAATACTGAGATTTAGTACAGCTTCAGTAAGAATCCTTAAATTGCACCCACATTTTCTTCTTGTTAAGGCAGTCAAGAAATTGCAACATATATTAAATACGAGCTTGATACGTGAAGAAAGAAATCTACCAATGTCCAAAATAGGGGCTTTTTTTTTTTTTTTTTAAATCAATAAGGAATTCACATTCACGAACTAGCAGTGTGAAAAGTCATGGGAGAAGCAGGCAATAATTGGTAGGAGTACAGCTAAGGCACCTAGTGAGACAGAGAGCCACCTTAGCCATTCTGAAAACCTCTGGCAACTATTTTCTCTGCTTGTATGATGCCCTTTCTTTCTAAGTATGAGCTTATTAGCATTGGGTCTGATTTTAATATCTGGGTTTGGCTAGGTGCAGTTCTCAGTACTTTTAATGATGGGACCTGAATGCACATAATACTTACTGCACACCAGTCTACAACTGGTCCTGGTTAGACAGTGAGACAAAGTGCGATGCCAGCCGCTTCGTCTTCCTCCTTTGTCAACGTGTATTAGTTATTCTTTGCTAGAGCAGTGCCACACGCTCGAGGCTATTAAACCCACTGCCAGATAACACACAACTCTTGTACAGTGAGAAAATTTTATGGTCGGGTACATTGTCACTCAAATGCAGCCCATTTTCAGACATCTACCTGCCAGTATGATAGGAATCATTCCTGAAAAGTTTTATAATGCTGTGAGACCTTCAGCCCATCATTGTGTCAAATCACATCTCTGTCAAAGCACCAAGAGTTTCTTCCTGCACTTCGCAGTGAAAAACAAGTTAAATAATAACTCAGTTCCTGTTCAAATCCCAGACACCCGGAAAGCACAGAGCATTCCTGACCTTTTCATAGGAACCCCACATATGCTTTGCTAATAGCCTTGTAATAGAAACATCCACCTCTTCTTTGATTTGGGAAATTCCAAATAACAGCTGTTTGAAGAAAAGCCTTGAGCTGATGATAGCAGTAAGATTTCCAGAAGCAGTAGTAAAAGGTAATCCTTTTTGTTACCTGACAGCCTTCTTTTCTCTAGAAATTTAAATCCAGTTGGATAACTGTGAATGAATTCAGTATTGTTTTGGAGTGTTCTTAACTGTTCACACAGCAACAGAGAAGTAAAACATAAGGTTATTACTCTGGCACACACACGCATGCAGGACAAACACCAGGTACTCTTTCTTACATCCCCAAATGAGATCAGCGAGCTGCAGATTTCCACATGGCACACACACACCATTGCAGCACGAAACCAGCTTGTGGAACATCCCATTTGCTTTCTGTTTAACGGAGGCACAGCAACATCTCAGTCCAGCCTGCAAAAAGACCCCAGCCAGAGCCGGCAGAAGGCAACTACCTAATCCTGAGCTGCAGCATCGGCACCTTCACATGGGCAGAGGTGGTGGGCAGCCCCCCTCCTACGTGTCACAGGTGTGCTAGCACATACGTTTCCAGAGCAGGAAGGTGTCAGATTCAAGACAAGAGGAGGTTTAGAGTCTGAGTTTGCTGCCATTTATAATGACGCAGGAGAAGGCTGAGGAAGCGTGAGGCCCGAGTCAGGGGATTTGGAAGGTGAGTGAAAATGTGGGTGGGAGAACTTGGGCTTACCCCAGACTTGCACCCAGCTGGACAGAGCGGTGCTGCTCCAGCTAGTGCATTGGTGACAGGTACCTGCTGCACTGGTGACATTTGGGAGCTCTGAATCAGCACTTTGACTGAATCAGCCTCATTGACTTTAACATACCTCAGGTAGTCCAAGTCCAATATTGAAGCTCGTAGCCATTGCAGTAATGTGGCATCCTTCTTGCATTAAGAGCTCCCCGAGCACAGGTTACTGAAATGCATTTCTGAGGTGAACAGGTGCTTCAGGTCAGAGCATCAGAAATTTTCCGTTCCTCTGAGATCAGTGCCAGGCACGACTGCGTATTCACAGCACAAACATCCTGAACCTCCGGTGAGAGACTTGCCATCCATTAGCAAACTAGCTTTCTCCAGCCAACACAGCTTTTGCTGGGGTCTCAAAATCTATGTCATGTTTCCCCCTGCCTTGTGCTTTTATGTGCTAAATGGCTGCACCTGTACTGCCAGCGGGGCTCAGTAAATTTGGCTCTTTGAATCCAGAGAAGCCAAATTATCTAGCAGCAGCAATTTCCATGCAGGTGCACCTACTTTTCTACTTATCCTTCCTTAGCTGCTGTTCTGGTTTTTGGTGGCTTTGTGCTAGGAGAAAGAACATGGTGCACGGATTGTGTGAACTGTGCTATCACCGGCACTTGTTGTGCCCTTCGCAATGAAAACCATCCCCAGAACGGGGTAAGCCCAGGTGATGGGTCATCCTGTAGCAGGGACAGATGCCCAGCTTAATTTTCACTACCTCTAAGAAGAACCCCAAAAGTGCTCTCACACAATGCCAAACTCTCCATTGCTGTTATCCAAGGAGGTGAAGGGGAGCCTGATGGGTCCCTTTGGAGAAGGACGTTTGCCATTCACTAGCTGGGACGAAGCACGCAGGGAAGAGCTTGTCGTCCTGAGGAAAATGATCTCCCACAGCAAAATGAAATGCCAGGTCTGGGAGCAGTGAACTGAAGGGGTTTTACCAGGGAGAGTTTTGAAAACAGATACTTCTTTAATGTTCCGATATTCAAAATTGCTTGTGAAGCCTGGTCATTCTTACCTTATTTGCTTTGCCATTGTAATTTTCAAGTTTTCTCCTCCAAGAGAAACAGCCTGGCTGTCACAGAGTCCGGCGCTCCTGCAGACGCTTCGTACGCTAAGTAGCTCACGAAGTTCACCGGGCAGCTGGCTACCGTACACCTGGACACAAAAATTTACTGCATATACTTGTGTTCAGCCCTTTGACCTGTTAGCATAAGAACGGATGCATCTAACCCTCTTGCTCATTTACGAAGGGATTGTTAATTAAGTAACAGAACTTAATAAACACTTTGAATATTTACCATCTTATTTCCAAGTGTCAAGTGCTACGATCTCACATTAAGAAATACTTGCTCCTTTTAGACTGTTTTCTTAATAACCTAAACATTTTCCAAATCAAGAATTTGAATATTAGCATCCAAAGGCATGAGCCTGGTGTTTCACACCTGGCTTCTACACGTAAACAGAAGTCTGCCACAAGACTGGTGTGTGCATATTAATGAAAAGTCATTTTACACAACTCTTCAAACAACAATATTTAATCATTTCACATCAAAATAACTTCATAGCTCACCAGCGTTTCCTGTTTTTCTTTAAATACAAGCCCAAACATTTTTAAAAACAGCCATTTATAGCCACAGGTTTAATGCATAATCGATCCTCTTTGAAAGGGGAAAATCCATGTGTTATGTGAAATACTTCTATTACTACAGTAAAATGCAGCAAGAAGAGCTTGTACTTCTACAAAATCTCTTCTCTCAGAATAATCAACATTCAAAACAAAGCATTTTCACAAAATCTTATTTAACTTCCTTTTACAAAGCATGATATGCTGGACTTCTAACTTGGATTTATAAAATGACAAGTTAACATCTCAAAAGGATTAAAAAAAAAGTAATCTGATATAAGGAAACTCTGTGCCAAATTCAGACTTTTATTTGCAAAAAATGGAACATTTCTGAGATGTCTCTTATATTTCTGAGGTACAACTCAGGAATCAATACTTTATTTACCACAGATACAATAGTTTATCTCTTTCCAGGGATGCAATTAGGAAGCCAGAGCTGTTCATTTCTGGATATGTGTTCCAAATGTATGACTACAAACAGAATTCTTACTCCTTATCCCCCATTTCCTCCTGTTCTCCTAACTTCACAAAAACCATGCAAGTACTCTAGAAATCTTTATTGCTGGAAAGCTATGTTGGGACTATCATTCTTTGTACAAAAATATTTTAATGCGGTTATTTAGAAATGTTAAATAAGGGCATTTCAGTGATAAAATATTTTATTAGTGCTTCTGTTTGAGTACACTGAGCAATGTATTGGGACTTTAAAAAAAATTCTCAAGTTTCACTATCCGATCTGTCAGTCTCAGACACCACTGTTACAACAGAAGCAGATGCTATGGCAGAGGAAATCATCCCCACGGTCAGGTTCTGTATTGCCAGTTGAGACCCATAAAGCAAGATTCGGGTACGGTGGAGCGTGTATTTTATGTATCTATGCATATCAAAAAGATTATGGGAACTCTGCCAACCACATGTGAAGGTGACCAGCCAGCTGAACACTACGTCTCATCCAGCTCCTGGCAGGCAGGGGGGTTAGCCGTGATAACACGATATGCTGGCTGGAGCCAGCTCTAGCATCTGATGAGATGACAAATAGATCCTTTGTGTGGGTTTTTTTTGTCACCCTGAAGCATCACCAACATCACTCACCCACTCACTCCATGCTATGCAAAAACATCCATTATTTAAATGCTTTGTATAAGCTCAACAGAGATTGCTGACAAGGTATGAGATACTCCGCGGCTAGTAAAGAACACACGAAACCTCAAACAAAAAAACGGGAGACCTTATTTTGAAAGGACAAAAGCAAACATAGAAACTGGAGGAAATGAAAAGAGCCTCAGGTTCAATAAAATGATGAAAAGAAAGTCCTGCTGCAAAACCAGACTGTAAAGTGTATCAGTCTGTAAGTGTACAACATGATGTAGCAAACAATACCACATAAACAACAAATGAAACAATATCACACAATAGAGAACTTTGTGCATGAAATAATACAACTTTTTATTCACGTTTTATAGATTACTTTTATTTATTTTTGCTTTAATAATGCATATTCTGTTCACTCTGTGCAAAATTGGGGACAGAGGCGGGCGTTTAAATCATCTAACGAAAATCAAGCGGACATGAACATTCAAGTTGAGGGAGAGGCCTATCAAAACCAGGAAAGCTAAAAAGCCACAGCTGCTCAAGACAAAGCTGCTCTCAGCTGCGCCCTTTTGTCCTGCCACCTCGCACAAACCTGGCTCTACCGACTGAGCAGCTGTACGCTGAGAAGGTGACCTCCGCCGGGCACGGGGACACGAGTCGTCGTGGTAGCTACATCGGGGAGACCTGGCTCGCAACCGGCTCCAGTCAGTGTGTGGCAAAGAAAGGCACAAATCATTGCAAAGACCGGATTTCTGTTGGTTTGTTTCCTTCTTGTAAATACGTTTCTGTACACAACGTAAGTTTAAACTGTAGGGGATCTGGGGACATGAAATTGCATATTTAACAGAACTTAAAACCAGAACAAAAAGTAGGCTGTTCTATCTCGAAGCAAAAATAATCCCTCCAGCCCCAACATTAACATTCATTCCTGGCTATATGCAGTACAAACATTTTAAAATCTGTGACAAAAGACAATTAAAAACCAAAAGTCAAAATCATAAAGCTTGTAAACAGATAATCTGAAATACACTTTATTTATGGAAAAATATCATCAAAATAGTACCACTATGGACTAAACTGCCTGAGTTTTCATTTCACCTAGATATTGAAGTAGAGAGCCTTTAGCACAAGAAGATCAATTTCAGTCACAACTAGTGCCGCACAGCACTGCTTCGGGTGGGAATTTTGTCCTCGTTGTTGGTATTTTTGTTGTGCTATCAAAAACTGTTGTGCTAATCCTTCAAATAAAGGGATGTTGAGGCAATTCTTAAATCATTTGGCACAAAGTTATTTTGGCTGGGGCATAAATTTGAGTCTCAGTCATGAAGAATAATGCAATATTCCACCTATCAAGTATTCACTTTGATTGAAGAGCTTTCTTTATGTCATTAACTTCCATCTGAAAAAAACCCAAACAACAAAACTGTGATGAAATCAGATGCTTTAACAAACTGAGGCACAGTTGGTGCTGCTTGAAAAGCACATGTTCCGTCTTGTCCACAGGTGTCGAGTATGGGTTTTATACTACTCTTATTTCCACAGATTTCACAAATTGAGGTCACCTTCTCAGCTGCATAAGGTGACGACTCGCAGCTTCCTCCCCTCCGAGCCTGACAAGTGCAGCCATCGAATGTGCCACGAGACCTTTCAAACTCTTTAAATTACAACTTTGACAAGCCACGCAGCTCGCTGCCAGGAATTACTTGCAGAATGAGCACTGTGTCCGTGTACCAGCTGCTGCACTTACACCTGGCACAAGTAAACTGAACTGCTGACTGTGAGCACTGGTAGCTGAGGCGCAAAACCTATTGTTCCTCTCCTATAGGGATGGTTCTTGCTGTAGGGATGGCGGTTGCCTTCTACACCCATCAAGCTTGGTCCAGGCACCTTAAGGGCTCTGATGGATCTACAGCCATGTGGTAAAAGGATGTGGCTGAAACCATCACTGGCCCTAGTTGTACACTTGGCCCCTCTGACAGAGACTGGAAACCCCGAGGTGTAGGTACTGGATTTATTCAAACACACCCACAGTGCTCAGCTGCGCCGTGGCCTCAAGGCAGTCTTCTTTAATGCATGGACTGAGAGCTGTGCTACCTTAGGACTATCGGAGCACTCTTAAACTAATGCAACTTTTCTTTGCTGAACTCTCATCTTCATGTAAAGCTAGTAATGCCACCTCAGCTAGCATCTGAACATCTACCAGTATAAGCAACATTTGAACTGGAGTAAAAGCATTCAGCTATGAGATCACCATTTTAAAACCATCAATACAGGTTTCTGTATAAAGATGTAAAGCCATCCTTGGAGGTAGAATCCAGACCTCTGAACAGTGTGGTCTGTTAGACTAAATCAATAACTGCTATCAAAAATGTTCATTGATTTTATCTGAATAAATTTCAATTTTAGCTGAACATGAACTGTGTGTTACTAGAAGCCATACTCCTATGTGGTTGCACACATAAAGTCCTTTAGGCAGCCCTGGAGCACAGACATTGATGGTCCCCAGTTCTGCCACCCTTTTCCATGTTCCCAAGCACTTCACTGAGCAGGAACAGCCCAGGGAAATCACAATTCGCTTTTCTATCCCTAGTACAAAGAAAAAAGTAGTTGACCTATACCATAAAAATATAAAATATAATGAATACTAAACCACTTATCCAGTACATCAGAATAGAATAGAATGGAATGGAGTAGGGGAAAGGACCCACAACAGTCATGTAGTCCAACTGCCTGACTAATTCAGGGCTGACCAAGTTAAAGCATGTTGTTAAGGGAGTTGTCCAAATCACTTTCCCAAACCCAGAAAAGCAGTTGCAGCATCATTTCATATCAAAGCAGCACAGTCAATGATGCTAGCAAAGGCCCAGCTCCATGATTCTCGCACAAGTAGGGCAGCGTGCTACCTGGCAAATGACTAAGCCAGCATGACAACATCTAGAGCTCAGGTACTATAGAAACTACGGCAGCAGTAACTGGGCTCTTCATCAGAGCACCTTCTTTCATATTGTTTAGGATGCTTTAGTAAAGACAACCTGCGTACAGTCTGTAAAGCAGACATAAAAATCTTGCTATATGAAATAATATTCCAAGCATATCAACGCTAAGACAAGCCTACTACAAAATATAAAGCCTTGAGAAAGAGCAAATAATTTAAGAAGACATGATTTCATTTGTGACAAAATCAAACCATTAGAACTGAGACTAAAAAATATCATAGTTTGAATCCTATATTGTGTTTCTTTTTTTTTTTTGTGTACTTGTGCCTATAGATTTTTAGATAATTATCAGGCTTTTCAGTAAGAACCCAGTATTGCAATGTATATGACACAGACTGGCAACACTATGAAGGGAACAGGTATATCCCTTTCAGAGATGTTAGTAGTTTTCGATTCACTCGAATCTAAGTACCTTAGCAGAGTTTTATGTCCCATACCCTGAGGCTAAATCAAAGCTGGCGATACTTCCATAACATTATAAATAATTTAAGTACCTGCAATCGTAGACGGATCTTCTTTTCTTCATCCAACTCAGACAGCAACTGTTTAATCTCTTTTCTGTTAAAAGAATGCAAAAAAAGCTTGGAATGTAAACAATTAAACTAGTAAAATACAAAAGATCACCTCCTGGAGACATATTTTCTCTGCTTCACTAGTTACCTTTTTTCCTCTGAACAACTAATTAAAGTCAGCCTACTCTTGTATACTGTATGCTATACTACAGACAAGTAAGACTCTCTATAGTAAGGACAGTACCCTCCACACCCCATGTGGCTAATGCATAATATATTTCCTCCCAACAGCCCTGCATCCACAGGCTTTGCTCTGGACTATCAGTATCAACACGGCATCAGCACCCGGTTGCCTTTTTTTCCATACAAAATGGAGATGGATTGGCTGTTGGTGGGCTGTAGGAACGGGTAACACAAATCCTGCCCCATACTTAACCCCCTGAAAAGCTGTTTACGCCAGCAATGCAATGTAACCTTCAACTTCATTTAAAGACTTAACGATCCCCAATACGGATTTGCTGTCATCCTTCTTTGTCGGGAAGAGCAGACACCTTCTCATGTCCCCACTGACTGATCTCACCTTAAGACAGAAACCAGTAGGTGGAAGCAGCCCTTGCGAGAAGGGCCGGGGAGACCGGAGGAGCAGGGGTCGGCCTAAGAGGCGAAGCCGTGGGGCTCGCTGGCTAGATCCAGCTTCAGCCATGCCCTCCCGCATCTTCTCCCAAACTCCCGGCACACCTCTGTTCCGCCACAGTCTCTGCACGCTGCTTTCCCTTTTCTTTTTCCTGCCTGGGCTACACACAACTGACGATGTAAGTGAAGGTTTAGCTTCCAAAACATTAAATATTCTCAGGAATAGCAAAAGCTACATGCCAGCCCCAGTTTCTCCTAAGAAATGAGCAGCTTAAAGAAAATAAAGATGCCCAACACTAAAATATTAAGATTCAGGGTCATAAACACAAAGGTCTTCAAATGTCCTAATGACAATTCAGTTACTTCTTTAGTAATATGAGCTTCATGGGAAAATGTGCTAACAGTCAAACAACAAATCGATTTAATAATTTCAGGAACTTGTAGTAATTCCTACTACAGCTAGAACAAATGCGCCCCTTATTACGATCAATGCACATGAGTTCCCAAATAGTTATTGGCAAATAAAACCACATTAGAAGCTTATTCACCACTTATAGCTTGTAACTTAAATTTTTCAACACCCCACAAACATCTGCTTATGTCATAACACAGGAAAAAAAAGCAGTTACAGATGGATAGTGCCAATCTTTTTGCCTGACCTTCTCACCCCGAACGTGTTCTGTCAGACAAAAATCACTCACAAACACAAAGGCACACTGTGCAGAGTAACAGACATGAAGGCAAGGTCAGGAAGGAACTGCCACCACCATGCATGGACGGATGCATCCCACCTGCAGTTGTGATTTGCAGTACTTACTTCTGCTGGTCTTTCATGGTTTCAATGATGGTTCTTAGCTCCTTAATTTGTGTTCTCAGCTCCTCCAGGGCAGTCTGACCTTGGCTCAAGTGCTCAGTCTTTGGCTTTCCTTCAGTACCAAACAGGGATGGGGAATTTGACCTGTGGCCTGTTGTTCCCATAGCAATGGAGTGAAATCCAGGTGACGGTGAAGGGGATAGTGATGGTTGCACATTACTGCCACTAGCCAAACCTCCTGGTTTTGGAGGTAAGGAAGTTTTATTATCAGACACCTGCAACAAAAAGAGTAACATTTAATGTCTGGAGAAAGCTTTATGAAAATCAGACCTCTAACAAATATTGTTTCGCTGCTTTTTCATAATGTTGGAAGTCCATGTCAAACATGGACAGTTTTGGTCAAAGCTTAATAAATATAACAATTAGTCATTCTCTTTGTACATGTACATCAGAGGGGCTCTAGCTGGGATGCAGAAGTTCAGACAGCTTCGGTCAGGCTTTCCACAGTTGCTACAACCAGTCAGCAATAAGTGTTTCCAAGATCTCAGACCTAGCAGTGAAATGAACCAGGGACAGACGCTCAGTGTTTCTGTCAGAAGTTTGTGAGAACATACCTACACCCATGGACGTCTCCTGCAGAGCACAAAACTGCATGATCAAGAATCCGAGTTGTATTTTTTTGCAGATTAAATTTATGATCGTCAACTAACCATTGAAGGAATCTTCAACATCCAATTTTTTTTAAAAATTAAAAAAATGTGTTACACGTTGCCCTTAGCATCACAAAAATAGCAAAATATTCCTTCAGTTTGCTTGTTGGTATGATATAAAAAAAACCCAAAATCCCATGGCTTCAAAATGATAATGTAAGAAATAAATGTATTGTACCATCCTTTGTTAACTGAAGCTTCTGTCAATTCCCATTAACTACCGATGGCTCTTTATTCCTCCATAAACTTAACAGAAAAACGCAGCATTAACCGAGTTACCCTGGAAGCATGTGGCTATAGCTCAGAAGGATCCCATGCTTCTTGAATTGCAATCCAGTGCTCTACTTATTAGATAAGGCATAGAAAATCTGAAGTCCATCTACCATACACCACTACCTACTTCACTGCATACACCGAAGTGTACAAGTACAGTTAGCACAATGGCAAGTAAGGTGAGTCTTAATTATTTATCATATTGTTATTTGGCAATGTTAATGTGTGCATTATACGACAGCTACCAGGAGTATCTGAAAATCTGATTTGGCCAAGAGTAAGAAAAAGCACTAGGCAACCCTCCAAGTCTATCTCAGGAAAAGAGATACTGAAGTTGAATGGCAAATAGGGTAAGATATTGAGAAAAAATGGTATGGGAATGCAAAGACACATTGTAAGTGAGGACTGGGGGACTGGGGTAGTGGCATTAGCTGGACAAGGTAACTGAGAGAAAAGTTAGTGGTCAGATGAAATTAGGAGAAAGTGTGATGGGGAGGGCAGAGCAGGATCCACCGAGTTCTGCAAAAAACAGTCTTCCCCACTACAGGAGCATGATTGAGTACAGAACCTGTCCTGGGCAAGCACTGCATAAAAAAAGTATTCTGCAGAAAAAACAGCACGACCACAGAAATAAAAGTGGCGTTATAGTCACAAGAAAGCTGAATCACGCCAGTGGCTTGAGTGGTTGACTTCATCACCTTAATAATGTTCTTTTCACATTTTTTATATATGTGTGTGCATGTGTGAGTAATGTGTACCTATAAATGGATCTTTCATACATAATAATCCTTATATCAGTAGATGCAAGTTTCCTTTGGATTGAAAAGAGACGTCCGGCTGAGCTCAAACCTGGAGCAAGTGAGCAAGGCACAACGGGAGTCATCCACGCTGAGCCCCTTATTCCAGTGCTTAACTGGCTATCAACATTAAAGCCTCTAGCAGCTACTTTCTGGCAGCAGTCATCTTGTTTTACAGGAACATCTACATCCTTGGCATACCAGCATCTAATTGACAAATGTTGGCCCAAGAGTATTCCGTAATGCAAGGGCTCCCAGAAGAGGGAGCTATGTAACAAAACATTATCCTCACAACTTGATCACAGAAGTGCGTGACTTCATCTTTCAAATACGTTTGTTACACTATTAGAATGTAATAGTTGTAATATTAAAGGTATCCTTATGTACTAAAAACTAGCTCCAACCTCTGAAGCCTGATCTACACACTTCTTCTGTAATATTCGATCATCCTGTGGTTTTCTACCAATACACAGTAAAAATGGCAAAAGCCTATAAAATGAACACAATTATACCAGTATAAAAAGCAATTATACATGCAAATTTAAATCTACATACTATTAGAGTGGGTCAAAGAGTTGTATTTTCTCTGCTTACAGACACTTCTAATGTAAACTCAATTTACAGCTGCAAAAAAAGGGCCTTTGTTTCTAAAATTTATTTCCCTAGCTTCTCTGATTCTGTGAAATGTATTTATACTAGAAAGATTTTTTTCACAGTATGGTTATGGAGACATTTTAACTGTGCAATTCACTTTAGACTTGCATTTCAAACACAGAACAATCTTTAGTAACCCTGACTGTTGAATTAAATTAAAAAAAAATAAAATACTGTTTTAAAAAAAGAAGATGCACGTGATAAGGTTAAGCAGAGGCATTCCAATTAACTTACTTGTGATATTGTAACCGTTCTTGATTTCCTTGATGCTTCAATAGCTTTGTGAGTAATGGAAACATGTTCCTCCTTCTCGTCTTCAGGACTTGGTGAGTCAAAGAAATCAGGGCTTGAAAGGGATGACTATGTAGACAAACATGCACACCACAAGAGAGGGAGAAAAAAAAGCAGGTATTTTCATTGTACAAGAACTTAACGAAGGAAGAAGAAAAGCATTTATGCAGTGAATTTTTTTATTTTTTTTTTAGTTATCATTTTCAAAGTAACAATACGTAAAATCAGGACTCTCCCTCCCCTTCACCCCCCTTTTTGACATCTTATTTTCAAGGCTAGAATGCTTTCAAAGCGTTCACGAAATAAGCTGTACTCGAGGGTTGGATTCAACATTAATTGCCATCCTTGCACTGCGTTACAAGATGAAAGCAGCCTCCTGTCCACAAGAAGAGCTGCACCTCCCCTGGCGAGGACGCAGAGCCGGGTGCTGCGGGCTGCCAGCTCTGTCCCTGGGCAGCTCTGCCGTGGCTGTGCTCAGGGCAGGGCTCACCTGGCTGCTCCCCTCGCACGCTGGTGGCACGGCAGGGCTGCCTTGTGCACGGCTTCTTGGTAGAAGTGCAAACGGGGAAGGTTCTTTCCACCCCTGGTTCCTTCCCCCATAGGGCTGACAGGGGAAGAAAAACCTTTTTACTTGTCTTTTATGGGTCTGTATTTATGTACGTGGTCAATTTTGAAAGCTTTCTTTTTTGTGTTCTATTAGTTTCACCATAATCCTTTTTGTTTCCCTCCACTCTGTTTTTCTTCAGCAACATAAACAGAGGTAACCATCAGTAGTTGTTCTCATTCTGATGTTCCAGAATGCAAAAAAGCACAGAAATGAACAAACCCCAAATCCCAAAGAAAAAGACACTGAAAAACTAAGCAGTGGCTTCCAAAGTATGGTTTATGAGACCAACTGGTCTAAAGATACATATTAGAGAGTGAAATTTGAATCACCCTTATATTTACAATTGTGAATGTAACGAGAAGAAACACATGATGGCTCAAGGAGAGCTGTTGTAGGCTGAAATGGTCTGTTCGTCCTCAAAATCTGGTAAATATTCTAGAGAAACCAAGGGAAACGCTTCTTTTGGGAAACACCTTTAAAATCCTTAATACTTAGCACAGCCTAGTTTATTCCAAAGATTTTTACAAAGGCTTTTTCTGGCCTCAGTCATGGCTGGCAAGGAATACTTGGCAGCACCCAAATAAGGGGGTACAAATCTTATGAGGGAGGGAACGTTTTAAACATCAGTATTCAAAACACTGTCAGCCTTTTGACACTAGTTTTCCTGAGCTGCATCTCTCTGCCTCACTGTACATGTGAAGGAATGGCTGTGCAAACGTAGTAAAACCACCAGGGAACACAAATAGGGGGCGGGGGGGAAAGATCAGAAAAAAATATTTTTAAAAGAAAAGGAAAATTAACTTACAGATGTGAGAGACTGGGAGGGTGGTCGCCTGCCAGTAGCTTTTGGTCTGGTTGTGGTTGGATGATTAAGCTTCTCAGCAATTGGTATTACAGAGTCAAAACCTTCCAAGTCTTAAAAATAAAACAGAATTGATTTGGTTTGCTGGCAATTGTCCTCAAAAGGAAAGAATCACAATTTTTTTCTAATTTCAAAGAAATCAAATCCCATTTTCTCCATTGTGTCACAGTGTTCTGCACACACTAAGCCACCACGATGGCACTAAAAAAACCTGGAAGTCAAAGGCAGCTGTTATCCAGTCACCCTTGCCAGGCAGAATTACCCTTCCACCTCAAACACAATAAAGTAGAGGGGGAACGTATAGGGGAGCCTTTGGCTTTGTTTTCAGCATAGTGAAAGCTAAATGACAACATGGGTCCTGTGGCATGGAATAAACAGTTTCAAAATTTCCATCTTGCTATTAGAGGGGTTAGTAATTTTTTTTTTTTCCTGAATAACTGGAGACATAAGACAGTGCATGCGTTGTCTCAAGAACTGTACTGTCAGCGCTGCACCTGCAGCAATTGCCTAGGGGAGCATGGAATGCGGATGGTGGAGCTGGAAGTGATCTGCAGGATCCCGGACACGCGCAGCTGGAGGTAGCACAGTTTCCAGTAGCTGTGGGTGAGAGGAATATCTCCCCCCAGTAGTCCAGAGGCTATGGTAAGTAAAAACTCTGACAGGCTCCTGAAGCTGTACAGAGCCCAGGAAAAACAGGTCTGCTCAAATGTGGTACTGACCATCTTCACGGCTAGCGAAATGCACTGGGGAAGTGTTTACTGAATACAGCCACGTGCTAGCATGTTTACATGAAAGAACGATGCGGAGGCTGAAGGAATACTCCAGCTCGTGATTACGTGCCTGAATCAAATGGCTTAACACCATTCATCTATTTTTATGGGTTATATCAGTTTCACTCACTGCCATTTCAAAATGCCCTACTGCATATGTTAAGCAGAAATGAGTCAGAAAACATACAAGAGGTATTTTTGACAAGATAAATCAAAATTCTGTAAAATTACTTTCAGACGTGAATCAAATACTGGAATGATATTCATTATTCAGAGACTATTTTTCATTGCACACATGTAGGAAGAAATAGCTTTTAAGTTAATAGTTATAGATATTGGGCACTTAATTTTCAGAACTGTTACAGAACAATGAATCTCTGGAGATTGAGCTTTGTTGCTGTATTACGACCATCATACAAAATTGCACAATGGAAAAACAAATGAATTAATGGGCCTATGCAATAAACTATATGTACTGAAGGACACTTAAACTGATTCCAAGTACTCATGATTTGGCAGCTGGGAAGTAAATGGGATCAGACATTCCTTATTCAGCAATATTCTTCTATCTCTGGGAGATAAAAAAAAGAAGAAGAAGGAAAAAAGAGACCTCTTTCAATAGCCCTGAAATAGTCTGAGGTTATTCACCTCCACATACTACTCTATTTTTGGAGCAACTCTTCCTATTTATAACCAGTGACCCCACTGTCCTCTACCAGGTATTTTTCTCATTGCTTTTTTTCTTGACTGTTGCAACCTATGTCCAAAGGTAGGTCACAAAGTCTGTCAATGGGAATTTGGCAATCCAAAGCCTCAACTGTACCTGACGAGTCAGGTGGGGCTACAGTAGAAACGAGCTAGCATTAGCAGACTGCACAAAACCTATCTGGAGTCCTAAAGAACTTCAGAGTTTCAGGAGAGGAGAAACGGAAGTAAAAATGTATTTTCTGGGGAAAAAAAATGCAAATATAAGAGCTGGTTTCCAGTAATATCCAGTTTGAAGCTGACGCATGAGGTGATAGCTAAATGACTTGCTTAAGATTACACAGCAAATCAGTGATGTATTTTCATACACTGTCTGAATTTTCAGCACTGTGTTACTTTAAGTTGCACAGCAAGAATATATTGTCATCAAAAATATACACTCGTCTATAAACACGTGAAGCTCACATACACGAGTACAAATGGAGGCGGAAGCAATCCTTCCATTTGTCCCAGCCACTCCTTCCCACCTAAATGGTTTTACTATTTTTTCTCCTGAGCTAGTTTTAATCCGGCTCATTTTCCAACAGCATGTGCCCAGCCACACAACTACCGATGGTGAAGGGAGGATCGGGATCAGTACCAGAGGACCGATACAAGCTGCTAAAACTGAGAGGAAGAGCAGGCTCCAGCTTCGCGGGGCAGCAAACTGGCTGGAGTCCGGCCGCAGCCTGGGAAGGCTTCCAGTGCGTGACTTCCCTCTCTCTGTCTTGCTGCTCCCATGGTACGTGCCACTGTCCCTTCCTCTGTTCTTACAAAAGGTAAGTATCTACACTAATATGGAAAACAAGCAAGGAAAAAAATAGTGAAGGCATTAATTCAGCGTGGGGGTTTGGGCTTAAATAAACTAATAATTACCTAGAGTTCTATGTTTGATAAGAATAGTCAAATATTCATGTTTAAACTGTAAAATGTGTCCTTGAGACCCATGAGTGCTTGCAGATAAAATCTGCTCCACGCATTTTAAGAATACCATGAAAGATGAACATTTCTGTGCAAAGCTTCTATTATCAAGAAATATTGGGAATGATCCATTTTTTGCACTTCTGAATGCATTTCTGATAGCTAGAAAAACAAACTAAAGCAGCCTATACCTGCACTGAGTTTTAAAAAAAGAACAGAGCAGAGGTTGGAAAGGCTCCACAGGTAGAATCTGCTGCCAAACTAGTGAAATCACAGCCATTCAGCTGATACTATAAATGAAATTCTATTTAAGTGTAAGGGACAAGGTACAATGCTAAAATAGTAAATCCATTTCCAGTACTTCCATATGCCCTTTATCCCCCCCCCTGTTTGTTCTCCTTATTTAGATGTGGTTCTTGCTCCCAAATCTGCTCTGCATCTAAGGTTATTGCCACCTTCCACGGTCATCACCTATGAGATATTCATTCAGGAAAATTCCCATCTAGTAAACTGGTAACTAGTCAAATGAGGCACAGAACCACTCAAGAGACCTCTGCCTTACTGTCATCTATACTGTAGGTTCAGTAATGAATTCACTCATGCTGTTATTTGATTAATTTTTGCTGATGGAAAGCAAGGTTATATGGGTGTGACTATATTACTCACTAAGGTCATTAAATGCAGAGATTTGATTTTAGTTTGTATTTCTGTAGCTATCAGAAGTTGGGAGCTTAAACTTAGATACTAAACAAAATGTAAAACCTTCCTGAGCTGGACCAAATGGATCGCCGTTAAAAACAAAGTCCCGTCTACTGTATTCACAGCCATGTCAACTGCCAGGAAGGCAGACCTGTACTCTGCACTGCTCCAGCTTTCTCTATGTCTAGTAATAATAAACAGTAAGGAAGGTTCCCTTGAACACATAGAACATAGAGGGCACCCATCAATTAACAGTGCCACTCCCTAATTAAAAAATAGTTGATACTTGTTCTGCAAATAAACAGATGCATTCATCATTATTACTGTCTCACTGATCAAGCTGGTAATTCATGAAGTAATTCATAAGATGGGAAGAAAGACATCAGAGTAATTCTAATATAGTAGTGTAGTAGACATAATACAGTGTCTGGCTTACTGAGCAAACACATTTAATGAATATGAAAAACGTTAGCTGTGCAAGAATTATTCCCTGGTATCCTTCCAAGCCAGTTAAGAATAGGATATTTTTCCCCATTGCTAAGTTCATTTGGAGACATGGTTATTTAAAGCACGGTGATGGTGTTTTTAAAAAAAATGCCCAGATCCAGGAAAACAGTTATGCAAGGAAAACGTTCTCAGCTCATTAGACTTGCACCTTCTTGGAAAATAACCTTCAATTGACCCCCCATCCCCGCCAAAAAAAAACCCAGAAGGAAAAAGTTAAATGTTTATGCTTCCTTCCTTACCCCTTTTACCCCCTGCATTTACTGTTCTGGCAAAAAATGTGGCTAGGCCTTACCTTTATCTTACGTTCAGGTTTTTTAGTCTTTGGGCAAAGTAACTTATACATAATGAAGACAGAAAGCTTTCTGAGTTAGCAGAGAGATTTCACCTTGAGAAAACTGAAATGGAAAGTGATGGATAATAGCAGAATCAAGACATTCAGAATGCTAATGACGAGGCGTCATAGACCAGAAATACAGCAGGGCTGGAAGAAACGAGGCAAAGGTGGTGTTCAATTCATTTGAAGAAGATAATGTCACAAAAGCCACAGAGACAGATTTCATTTCATAATCATTTTCAATACATTTAAAAGATTGACAATAGGCTTGTGAAATGGTATGTATACTGTCTTTAAATGCAATAATCCTGAAAGCTATCAAATGAGACAGAGATACTGCAGACAGAATCTTCTGCACTAATGTCCATTCAATACATAGCCCTAATTAAAAAGCAGCTCAAACAACAATCTGAATATTACTGGGAATTTTCAGAAGACCACAATTATTTTAGCTACTTCAAGTGCCCAGATTCTGCTACCCTCCCCATGCTGAACAGCATCGTACCCTTCAAGGAACACAGCCATGCTCCCAGCCAGGGTCAGGGCAGCAGAATCTCACCCGTAATGAATTGCAGACTCTTCTCTGAGATTTGGGTAATGCACTTTTAGCAGGAGGGCTCCCTGGCTGCAGGGTTACTGTGTTCAGGAGCGTAACAGTGATGTGCCGGGGAGACCTGCCCGCACGGTTCTTTGCTCTGGAGGGAAACAGCTTAGCTCACCTGGCTTCCCAGGACAGCAACTGGACAGCCACCTTTCCCAAAGTGTACGGTTATCCTTTCCCATTTCGACCCTGACTTTTATCGCTTTACTAGCTGAATGTAGAAGGCTGCCATAATGAGCTTTCCTAAGCACTTGCCAGTGCCCTCATAAGGATTTTATTTTTAACGATTCAGAAGATGCCAAGAAAGAACTGAAAGGTCAAGAAAACTGAGCTAGAAGAAATGGATATGCTGTTTTCAAGCACCTCAACTTGACACACTTGGAGAACGATTTAAATTTCTGGTTTACTGCCTTTTTCTGGGCCCTCCAGGGCAAGAGATCTAATTAATTTACGTAATGGACCATTAATGTATCCCTGGTTACAATATTTACAATTCACAACTATGTTTATGGGCGATTTTGATTCACTGACATAAATATTACAACTTAACCCAGTTGGGTAATTCTGCTCCTTTGCTTCGCTCTACTAAAATGAACATGAACAGCAGCATAGAAAGAAATAACTGCTTTAGGCAGGTTTCGGTCTTCATTATATGAGTCACATTTTGTCCTCCAACCCTTATATTTACCAGTATTTTCTTTTTTCCAACTTTTACTCTGTGTCTTCAGGCAAAATAGTTATGTCTCTCAGTATAACAGCCTGTGATTTAAGGACAAACCTGCTCCATTCTACAACTTTTTACTGGAAATATTCTCCATCTTTTTCCCTCATGTGGGCCAAATCTTATTAGATCACTTGTTCTTCCAGTCAGAGGCACAAGAGCAATCACCTCCTCTAACAAATATGAGCACGTTACAGCTCTAGAACAACTGCAAATACAGATCAAGGAAACATGATATACTGAAGATTTTTTTAATCTGTTTGTTTATTAGATATTTTCAAGTCAGGTTTTTTTAACAACTCTTCCAGGCAAGTTAGCACTAGCCTTGGAGGGAGGGACAGAAAAAGATTATGGCTAATAACATGGGTTTGGCCAGTTCTCCATGATCCACCAGCAAATGCGCTGAAGATTAAAGCCCAAAGAAATGCTGAAAAATGGACTCATGTTAACCAGCTTTCAGGGAATCTCTTAAGAAAATTCATACCAACACTATATGTTTCAGCAGGAATTGATGAAGGCGTATGTGCCTTACGTTAGCACTGATAAAGATTATTAACCGCATTCATAAATACTATGCAAAATGTGTGAAGAGCCAGGAAAAATATTGGAAAGATGTTTCTGCTTGGCTCTGTGTGGGAAGTGCCTGTGCAGCTCAGTCTTTTTGCAAAGCACAGAAACTGCTTCTTGTGTGGATTAACTGAGCATTTCCACAGTAGACGTATTATTTTTATTTCTTTGTGGCTTATTTTTTAAATCACTTAGCTTAAATCCATATGATTTTAAGTGTTAGATGATTTCAAAGCAAACTTATTTTGGATAGACAAGACTTGTTTCAGGATTGCAGGATTCCAAAGTGTGTATAGTTAAAAGACTTAGGATTAAGTTACTTTCAGTGTAGCTTATGTTGCTTTAGAAGCATTTTAAACCAAGCTCAAAAAGCCACTGTCAATCTAGAACAGTTGTTGGTACATAAGACTTTACAACAGATGTAACTACCATGATTTAACAACAGCAATACTGGAGACAAAGTCTGGGGTGACATGACCGTGCGCTTTCCACTTAGAGCCAGTGAGCGCTCTTCAAATTTCTGTTTTGTGGACTTTTTTTCCCTCTTTCAGACTAGAGAACCATCCTAGCATGTTGCTAAATATTTTTGTAAGGACATCATGACGAAATACATGCATTAAACTTTGCGATGACACCATCTGTCTGAAAGAACAGGTTAATGAAACCACAGCATTGACAAACAGCGCCTGCAAACTGTACATGTCACTTAACATCACTAAAATTTCCTATGGTACAATAAAATAAACTACAATGATTTCTTGTTTTATTGCTATGGTGCAAGATCTTCTGTCACAATAAACTCAATTTCAAGTTTTAGCTAAAAAAAACCCCCTGTAATAGCCATGTACACATTAGGTGTTCTACAAAATATTTCTATTTGTATTTGTTTGTTATGCATTGTCAACTAAAGCAAAGACAGGACAGACAAGAAATGGAAAAAAAATGCCTTACCCTCATGAAATGAAGAAAAGTTACCCATGGCAAAGAGATGTATAGAGGAAAAGCTGGATGAAAGATGTGTGGAAAAGAAAGTAAAGGCATCACTGAAAACAGGGAAAAAGAAAACAAAAGAAGTGAGGAGGAATGGGGAATGGTTCCTCTTAAATAATATATTCTGAAGGCTAGTTTTCCAATGTTTTTTTTGTAAGGATTGTGGAAAGAAGCAAAGGCATGAACAACAGTGGCAATAGCTGCCATTGTATCTACAATCAGCAGTGATGTTGCTGAACAGGACTTGCTCTTGTCAGTACAGATTGCAAAACTGTAATCAGTGCTGTATTATCATCAAGAAATTTAAATGTCAAGTCACAACTCTGCAGAACATGCTAGTGAAATCAGGCCATGCGCTAACATCTACATAAAAATCGCTTTTTATATATGCAGCTGACAGAATGTTATGCACAGTATTACACATCACCTCAGCCTTGCTCAAGCATTTGTGACTATCCTGATCGGTGAAGTTGGGTGAGAATGTTTTCAAAGGTATTTTTTAAAAGGGTGGGGTTTTCTGGTTAGACAACACTGATCCACTGGTGGAATGTCACTGAGAAAATAAACAGAAAAATGCCGTTTCTGAAACAAGCAATGTTTAACACACTGATCTAGAATAAGGGGCCTAGACAGCATACAAGTTTTGACCCTGTATTCCCCAATTCCCCTCTGAATACTGCTTCTCAGTTGTTGATGGAATTACTGGTTTTGTTGTTGCTGATCACTTGTTTGGTTTCTGGGAGATGGCACGTGGATGTACAGATGGCACCTGTACCATCTCCTCCCTCATCGTAAAGGTTTTGGCCTCATCATGATGAGGGAAAGGAACCAACTTAGAAATCCTTAAAACGCTTTCACAGAATGGAAAACTGCTCTCCATCCAGCTTTAGTATGGTTTGCTTTTATAATCAAAACTGTCTCTCCAGTGCTTTTGTACATCTCCCTGCTTTGAATGAAAAGCAAGAGCTTTAGGCTGGCTATAGGACAGAGAAAGTGACAGCCGTTAGATAGCCAGCTTAACATCGCTGGTGTAGAAAAGCCAGAAGAGTGCTGTAGAGTTCGTTTTCCGTTCATGATTCACCATCAGGACTTAGCGTAAGTGTGGAAGAGGGTGAGGCAACTTGTGACTGACTGCTGCTTTTTCCTCTGGCCTCCCCGAGAGCTCTGAGTGCCCAGGAATGGCATTGGGGCTAATTGCGGAATGAAGAGGAGCCCAGTACCCAGAATGGTCGTACACCCGAGCTGCTGCAAAGGCCATCTACCTTCCATTTTCTTCAAAGGCTACTGCTAAGCCCCACCTCGTCTGTCACATAGGTCCCCTCTAATTCATGGTGTCAGTTTGGATTACTGAAAAGACATCAAACCACTAGACTTAATCAGATCCATTTTGTCTGGAAGGATGAACCTCAGAGAAGCTGAGGCTGTCCTCCCCGCAGTGTATATCAGACTGGGGCAACACCGGTAACACGTGCCACAGTTAAATATTACTATTACCTGGACTCACACTGCCTGATCCGTCGAGTGTTTTGAAATACACTGGGACAACTCCACTCACTCATCCATCATTTTTACTAATAGCTCATTTAGCCACAAGATTTCTCCAACCCATTGTTCTCTTTGTAAAGAAATAAAAAATCTAACACATTTATCATAAATCTTTCCCATTACACTGCCCCATAAACTGTCCTGAACTCCAAATCTCTCCTCATAGTAAAAGACATTAACCCATTGGGAACTGTTTTGGCTTATTAAGTTTTAATTTATTGCTCTACCCCCTCTTAAAAGGCTGTTTATTGCTTTAACAATATTTTACATGAGCCATCAAAAGCCTCCTGAAAATTCGTATCAGTTATGATCTTTGGGTCCACTTTCATTCCAAAATCATCACTTATTTCTTTTTTTCTTCTAACGAGTTGTCTAAGAGGCCAGGATGACATGATTTGCCCTTGGAAATGCCATTCTGGTTTGACCCTATCAAGTTATACTTATCTAAGTATTCACACTATTTTATCCTTGGGCTCAATAGGTTCCCCTTGTTAGTGGTAACAGGAGGTCAACAGCAAACCCCTTTGCAACATGTTGTGTACGTGGTTTGGTTTATGGACTGTTGTTGGCTCCTATTCTCCATTAAAAAAAAAAACAACGGACACCCCCCTCCGCCCAAGTTCTGGAAATGAACAAAAATTATTATAAATTAAATTTCCTACCTTGCCTTTTATAGCATGTTAAAAAACCCCAGAAAAATACAAACCACGGTAAGCTTTTGTCCTGATAGTGATTCCAAGGCAACTAGCACAAGGATTAAAAAGGTTTAATTCCATCGGACCACCACATGCTATCTGCAGTCATAGCTTTCTCTTTCCAGTAAGCAGAAGCTCACATGCTTTGAAGCAAATTTGTAAACATGAGTAACAAACACTAAATGGTAGAATTTGACTGCATTTCCATACCATTCCTTTATATTAATCTTTACAATACAAATGTTCATGCAATTTATCACAAGCTTCCAGCAAATCTGGAAAAGAACATACTACTTGCTTCTCCAGAAGAACGTTACTATCATAAACCATAGCAACAGCAGAAGGTTAAACAAAAGCAGACATATGGATGCTGAAAAGCTCATAAACCCCTGTGAAATCATTTATATGATTTCACACCATATTTTATTGATACTTTGCAATTAAAATCCATCTATAACTTAAAGCTCTGCTTTCAGGTCCGAAGAAAAGGCAGGTTTGGCTGTTGAAAGTAGACTATTTTTCAGAGACGTTTTACTAATAAAGCAGTCCGGGTGGAAACCACCACACCGACGCAGCGTTTAACACCGCCAGCGAAAGGCAGCGAGGCTGCGGGACGCGGGGTACCCGGGTCTGCCTTTTGCAGAGACAGGGCTCTCGCGGCGTAGCTGCGGCTGCGGAGGAGAGCGACGGCGGCAGCTGGCACCGGCCTGCTCCGACGCCGAGGTGGAAGATGGCTGTCGCGGATTTTCCTTACAGCCCCGGAGCCGGAGCACCTTGCTTTCCGAGTGCCACGCACCGCAGCACCCGGCCCCGCAAACACCTCTCCTGCACTGCCAGCTTGGGAAGGAGGGGGGGTGAGAGAAGGAAGAAAAACAACCTATCGGTGCGCCCTTCCAGGTGATTTCCCGATTAAACCGTTTGTGTTGCAGGAAGCCAAATTATTATTTTCAAGAGAAATTTAGACTGCTTTTAATTGGTGTTTGCAGCAAAATTTATTCAAATTGGGTCTGAATTGGGTCCTTTGTATTGCAATGTGTAAAGCTTACTAACTGCACCAAAACCACAATCCTTTGCAGCATTGAAATACAGCAGCACTAATACTACATCTGCTAAACAAGCATGACTTACTATCGTTGGCCTTCTCACTTGTTTCAGATTTTTAAACAGAAATTACAAAAGCCCTCCTATTCAAAATAGCTCACCATTCCATATTTCCTTTTAGAAATTTTTTTTAAACAGAAAACCCCAACAAAACTTTTTTAAGTAAAGCAGAAATGATCCTTTAATCCTGTGGTTAAAATTTGACATGAATGCACTCACATTCATTGCCAAATCCTCAATCTGCCTTTTGGATCGTAACAAAGTCACTAAAAAGCAGGAATTTACACCACAAATTTCTTAGGCAAACTACAAAAAGCACTATAACTTACCGATGTCATTGCTTCTTTCAGAGGAGTCTTTCTCTAGAGTGCCGGATACTGTATTGCCCACTAATTCCACTTTTGGACTATCACTCCTGCATTTGGAGCAAGAAGAGGAGATATTTTATTGGAGTTTTTGTGTGGGTTACAGTAAATTGATAGCTAACTTGCAATTAATAATGAGAGAGCAAAATATTCTTCCTTTGCAGCACCAGAGTAATAGCAATGTGTCAGAGAGAGCAATCTCCAGTAAGTAGACATGCTGTATGGATTAACCTTATCTCATTTCTCCTTAACACCTGTCAAAAAAGCCTATTTTAGACACCGTAGTGTCCTGAATAATTCTTCAGATGTTCACAGCATCTCAACATGAAGGAAACTTAAGGGCAAAGGGACGTTCTTCAACATCTTATTTGTAATTTTTTCTAATTAATTGGCTTGAATAAACTGTAGTGATGGACTATCTGGAATACGACAGAAAGGGAGAGAACCTCAAGCTAGCATCGTACATTTCAGTGGTTCCTAGTATTTACTCATAAATGCAGCTCCTCCACCACGTTTCTGCACGTTGCTTATGACATTAGAGTACGAATATTGTTTCTGTAGGTCCAAAGAACCAAGATCACCTACTCTGTCTGAAATGTCTTTGGAATAGGCAAGTGTCAAGAGTTGTGACACTTTATACAGAGGAACTATTTTTCAGTCAAACAGGAAATCAAACATAAGCAACATGATTATTCTTTCTTCGTAAAACTTTCTATCCCACAACTACTTAAATTTACCAAAATAATCTGACTACTGAAACAATTAATTAAAAAAGACCCAGAGGTAATTGAGTAGCTCGGCATTGCACAGGTCACACAGACAAATCCCTGTGACATTTACTGTGATAACAACTGTTCAATTAATGCAATAAATTGTACTTACCATCATTATCAGGTCACCTGACAAGTATCATAGTTTTTCCACAGTGACTATTCCCAGCGTAGGGCTGTAGCAATTATGATGTACGTAAGGTACCCAAATTATGGGTGAAAACACAGACCTGCCCCTGAAACAACCCAGGCAGATGTGCATTTCTATGAACACTAATAATTAGCCATTGACAGTAAAATACATAGCGAGCTCCTGAATCTCATTGATTTTTTCATTTGACTCTGCTTTTGATGCCATAAGCTGATGACAGATGGCCTGAACCTCAACTCATGGTGGCAGTTTATGAGCAAAACACAAAAGGGCTGGAAACCCTACTTCAGACTTCAGGAAGGCTGTGATAAAGAGCCTGAAAATTTGTGTTAAAAAAATGGAGGAAGTCATAGATTAAGTGAACATACATCCAGTTAAACACTGTAGTAGGGTGACAAGTATTCTACGAACTAAAAAAAATAGACAAACAGTTTATGACCTGAAAAACAAACTAGTCCTACACAGCTATCAATATGGCAGGCAGTCTGCACCAGGAAGGAAACAGAAGAAATTGAACACATTCCTAGAAAAATTTATTAATTGGTGAGATGATAAATAAGGGTATTTTCCAAGTGATCTACCTGATCAATTAGTTTTCTTATCATTTGGTCTTTAACTTTTTAAAAAAATTGCTTCTATATTTGTAAATCTATAAGAAGCAACATAGTTTCTTGGCTGACAGGGCAATGAGCATCTGACTGAGTACTCTGTTTTGCACACATGTATTTCCCAGCAAACTGAGAGCACCATGTGAATTGGAAGTGCTCTAGGAAATGTGTGAGTACAGTTTTGGAGGAGGTTCTTAGGATGGCGTGATTTAGGGCTGAAAGTCACAACATTTATCATTTGACTACAAAAGATACCATGATACATGACAACAATCCCACAAAAAAACCCAACTCTGCTGTCAAAAGAATCAACAGGCTTATTATGCCAATCTATGTCCACGCTGTGAAAGGAGCGGAGCCATCCCTGCTTGGTCTCAGTGTCTCCCTCCCTCTGCATGTACCCATGCAGATAGGCTGTCAGCTTGATCAGACAGATGATCAGCCTGAAAGAAACCCCACACTAATAGAAATCCCACTGCAAACTGATTATTTGCCATCTGGAGCAACTCCCTGACCCATATGGCTGAACGGCTGCACAAATGCTGGTGCTAACATAAGGGAGGCTGCGGGAATGGACTGCCAGGAGAGGGAAACTGCCCCTGTTAGCAGCAGCACGGACGCAGGTTGGTTTAGACTGACTGCAAAAATGCACTTTCTGTAGGTCTTTATGGCTTATCTGCTCCAGAGAATTGACTCGTCTGTAAATCGTATAATCACAGGTACATCTAAATAACCTGTGAAGCCTTTGGAGCAAACTGACAGCTATTCTCTGTCCCACATGGTTTTTGTCTCTCCTATTGCCCTTGAAGCCCTAGCCTGCCTCCAAGGAAGGAGGATTATATTTAAATGGAAAATTAACCATCACCACAAAAAGTCAGTGAGATGCATAAGATGCAAGCCACTTAGAACAGAAAAAAACCCTCTTCTGCTCAGCAGCTGCCACGGAAATCTCACGGGACTCACTTTATAACTACAGCAATTTTTGCCCTAGGATCATGTACTGGTTTTGGCTGGGGTATGGTTAATTTTCTTTATAGCAGCCCGTATAGTGCTATGGTTTGGATTTGTGCTGGAAACAGTGTTGAGAACACAGGGGTGTTTTCGTTATTGCTGAGCAGTGCCTGCACAGTGTCAGGGCATTCTCTGTTTCTCACGCTGCCCCACCAGCGAGGAGGCTGGGGCTGCACAAGACTGACCCAAGGGACATCCCGACCATCTGACAGCGTGCTCGGCAATACGAGCTGGGGGAAGGAGGAGGAAGGGGGCACGTTCAGCATTATGGCATTTGTCTTCACAAGTCACCGTTACACATGATGGAGTCCTGCTTTCCTGGAGATGGCTGAACACCTGCCTGCCGATGGGAAGTGGTGAATGAATTCCTTATTTTGCTTTGCTTGCATGCACAGCTTTTGCTTTATCTGTTTAACTGTCTTTATCTCAGCCCACGAGTTTTGCCACTTTTGACCTTCCCATCCTCACCCCCATCCCACTGTGGGGGAGTGAGCGAGCAGCTGGGGGGGGGTGAGCTGCCCACTGGGGTTAAGCCATGACAGGTCAGCAAAAATTCTGCTGGTTCAATTTTTGTTCTAATTGCCTTAGGTATTCCAGATTCTGGAAATGGATACCAGCAGGTCTTAAAAATATTTACTATCTTATTAAACTGAACTGATTTAAAACCAAAACACCTTTACTGAAGTGACTGCTTCCATTTGAAGTTTCACATTGCTCAATTATTCAAGTAATTCAAAGTCTATTCCATGGATTATTTCATTATGTGCACATTCTGCCCTCTTCCTGTAAGGCACCAATTACAAGTTCAAGCTTACCAGGCAGAATACCTATACAAGATAAATCCATTAATTTGAATTAGCTGATAAAGAAATTCATAGGGAAACTGCTAGCACTGTGATCATCAACATGCATCATCATCACCTTAAAAATCACCTTTCCTTCTAAGTTTTAATCTAACTACTGTTACAAGTAAAATACTTTCAAATATAATGGTATTAGATGAAAAGAACAAAGCATTTTTTTCTGTGCTAGACATAGCAGAGTTTGGACAATTAAGAATGTAACAGGGTTACTGTTTAGATCTGCTTTTTCACTTTGTTAACGTGAAAACTGAAATATCTTTAAAAATGCATGGTTTCTTTATACAATTTTGTACTTCGAAAAAAGGAAAACAGAAGAGCAATAAAACACCCTTCCACAACTCTGAATGTTTAAAATATTTGTCATATGTTTAAAATATTCCAGGCAAAGGATAGGACAAAAGAATAGCTACCCCATCGCATGCCTAGCCAGGGAACTGAACACTAGGGTGTGTATTGGTCTTGCCAAGAAGACATCACTTAGCTAAAGGTCGTAGCAAATACTTGCTTTTCCAAGCACGCCCAAGTGACCAGCAGGTGTGGACTACATTTTGGAACCACTGGGCAAGCCTGTTCAAAGCCAAGAAGTCCAAAAGAATCTGTGGCAGTAGCACCTGGATAGAAGGGTGAGTTCTCAGAGATGCACAGCCAAAGCACTTCAGTAAGATGAAACTGGCAGCACAAGGCAGGCACCGTTTTTCTTACTTTATGTGTCTCAGATTTCACACTGGGAGCATTTGTTTAATGAACCATATGTGGAGGAATGAGGGGAATCAATGTCTAGGATTTCTATTTTATTCCACTATACGCTACACTCCATTCTGGTATTTAATTCACCATTAGTATACTAGAACTCCAGTAGTTCAATGGCAGCTAATTTTTCCAATAGTAAAACAGTACAATTATTTCTATGCCTATATTCTAGTATTTCTGCAAGATGTGCAGCTTGCCCATTTTAGGCAACCGTTTTTTTCTGGTTTTCACCTATTTCTATCCACTATGCATACAGGAAGTCTGCAGTGCACAACCCAGACGCTGATGACTAATGTAGCCACCTCGACTTGATTAGGACTACAGGCGAGGCCTTTAATGTCTGCAACCTCTGCTTTTCCGAGCTCTAGCAGAGATTAAATGGAGTTGTGTTGGCAAGTCCAATTTCTCAGTGCTCCTCAAAGGCTGTAACCACTTCTGATAAAGAGCATCATGTAATTATAGAATAACAACCAACATTAGAGCATAAATAGTTAACAGCAGTATTCTGCGGTGGCAGCAGCTTAAAGAACATTCTATGAAGACACATGTATTCTGCTAAAAATTGATCTAAAATGATCAAAGAAAACAGACTGAAACCAAGCTGACAGTATTTGAAATAGTCTAACAGTGTTCCTCAGTACAATCCAAGCTTTTGCACTGACTTAGTGCCCTGGCTAAGCTGGAATAATTTGAGGTAAACTAAGAAAATCAACATCAGCACAACATACTGATGCGGACATTTCCCACGTATTCTGCAGTGGAAACTATGAAGTTGCAGTAACAGTGTGTTAATCAGTAGAAATGAACTAGTAATGAGTAGCCTAAGACACATTATTCTTGAGAAGATGGTTATGATCCAGCCAGATGACTAGAAGGTCTTTCTTTTTTCTTTTTTTTTTTTATTGTTCTTTAAATATAGTTTACCATGAAATAAATTGTGACATTAACTGTAAAATCTAAATTCTTTAAATGTGTGTTTTTTCCACTAATCCCAAAAGCACTGGACTGAGGAAAACCAATACCTTGTATGAGTCACAGGCACAACTGGTCTTTCTGGTCGTCTCGGGGGCAAGGTACCAGGTCTATTCACAGAGTTGGCTTTGGGTGGCCGAGGTTTCTTCGGAGGTATAGCAGGAACTGAAGGCTTCTGCAAGTCTAACTGTTTTTGCTCTCTCTCTGATCTTTCTTTAAATCAATTATTTCCAGAAAAAAAGAACATGGATATTATTAAGTGGAATTCATTTGCACTCACAAGTCTACAATTAAACAAGAAATCTTCAACTGTAGATACACTGTATACAAAGAAAAAGCTTGTCCCCTTTCCACTTCTGTCCTAAATCATTCTTTATTTGAAATAACATGTTTACCACAAATCAGTTGCTTGCCCTGCCTGAATGTTCTGCCCGTAATTCCTCATGGCTGAAATGTGTGTGCAGTGTCTGAATGGGAATGCTATTTTTTTATTTTAGTAACTTACCCATTTCTGAGTGTAAAAAATAAGACTGGCAAAAAAATACATACCATATGGAACAATTTCCCATGAGCACAACTTATATCAAATTCTAATATGAAACAATATTAAGTTAGAAGGTCACAAAAATAATTATGCTGGATATTCTTAACACCTCTTGAACAAAGAGAGAAATACCATTTCTGGGGAAAAAAAAGTGTGTTTCAAGTGAACTACAGTTAAACGAAAATACAAGCATTAAAATTTAGCTATGTTTGGCAGGATGCAAACCGCTCAGAAAAATCAGACCTTTTATTTAGGTTTTTAAGCACACACTTACATGCTGAATTTTTCAGCTTCACCAATGAAAAACTGGATCATTTGCAGAACTGATTATGCTTGGTTAGGAAGTGCCACAATACTAATATCCAATCCCAAACATGCAATGCCTGTGAGTATGTAAAGTACAATACACATGAACAACTCTTGTAAATAATGTGCTCTAAATTCATAATACAAAACAAACACGTAAACGTGTTTGCTACACCATAGGAAACCCGACTCTTCTTAAAGAAAGGACAAAACTCTGAAAGGGACCAAAGTTTCGCTCTCTGTACCCTGCCATGTCAGCACCCCGCTTCCCTCGACAACACGGTCTGTGATGGGTCACGAATATTACACCTCTGTACACAACTAAGAGGTACTGGGAATGTTACAGGGTACTGCTTAATGGCTTCTAGGTTTCGGCTGAAGAGGGTCATGGAATAAATCAGCAGAACCACAACCCACATTAGGTCTGGAATAGTCCAGTAAGTGACTGTTGTTCACAGGCGTACACCCTTTTCCAGCACACTTTCAGTTGGTGCAATCATTGCGTCCTCTGTAACATGGCAGCTTTTCCAGCGTGTTGTGTAATTTTCACACACTTACTCCTGTGACTATACTGCGTCAGTGTCCAAGAATCTAAACTATGTGTGCGGGATGGGCTAGGCATCGTACCAACATGCAGCCTGAAGAACGCTCCTGTACCGCCCCTGCTGCCGCACCACAGCGAACAATTCCTGCCACTCCCTGGCACTCCGAAACGTAGGCATGACTCCTACGGCCTCTCTTCACCATTTAGAAAAGTTCCAGATATTTATACCCTGGGACAGTAAACTTCCTCCTCCAGTTTGACAATTGGCTTTGTAAATCCAAAAATGGAAAGCAAAGGTGTTTTGTGGTTACCTTTATTGCTAAGGTAACCACAAGACGTAGCGCACATAACCAAAAGTAAACATATGTAGAAAAAAGTGCTAAAACACCTGCCAGATTGCCAGGACGTATATCCAGAAGCAGATCTTGGTGCACAGTCTGAACGTTCTGGCACTAAATTATAACTGCGTATTACACACATCATCGTGTGCACACAAGTCCGAATACTTAGAAGTTAAGAAAACCCATAAACAAACTTGTCTGTACAATCTAATAGTCCACTTAAATGTATGAGACCTGACCCCATCTTAGCTAGAGAATCAATGCAACCATTTTCGCCAAGCTATTCAGAATGCACAATGAACACAATGAAACCATTAAAGGTTTAATTCGCTTGTCACTGCTCTGCGTGGTACTGTGTCCCATTTCTTGCAGTGTTCAAACCTGGTGCTGAAGACAGAATTTTTTCATTTCTCCACAGGCTTGCCTGTGACTTTTGTGACTATGATAATGGGGTGATTCAGAAGCGTTAATGACTGTATCTTCACAAAACCCCTCTGTGATACAGGAAAACCACCAACCTTGCTTTTAACTAGAGAACCAAGGCATATAGATGTTAGGAAAAAGGAACACACTAATCTGGGGTATCTTACTCGATCAAGGACCTGGGTTTTACTGAGCACAGAGCTTTAGACAGCATTTTATGTATTGAGAGCATATCTCCCCTTGACATCAGCTGAGGCTGCTGTGAGTACTTAACAGCCCTGGTACAATTGAATACCCTGAATTTAGTCCAAAAGCAACAATGAGATCCTTTCCAAAATGCATATCATCACAGATCTATCAGAGTGGGAAATAAATATCCAAACAATACACTTAATGAAAACAGAGATTGGGAAATGGGGATGTGCATCGATTCCATTTCTCCTGTGTCTCTGCAGAGAGGAGGCAGGAAAGCACATTTCATACCTTTTTCTTCTGTTCGATTAGGAAGACATTCTGGCCTTTCAGGAGGTACCTTTTTGATTTCATGCTTTCGATCTGTGGTAACTGTCAAAGAAAGGAAAATTTGGAATGCTGAACAAGAAAACAAACCAGCATATACGGGCACATAAGATTTAATTCTGCAATTTCTTAGGCTTTTTAGGTTCTCCAATTTGAAAATGTCTTGCTAAAACTGAACATAAATCTAGTTTCAAGTATTTGCTTACACCATAATGACAAAAAAAGCAATTGGATGTTTATGTTTCCACAGTCAAGTTCATAGTTTCCAAAATGTGCACCTCAAAAGCATAGGCACCTTCAGACCATTCTGTGAAAAAAAATAATATTCAGTAACTACAGATTTTTAAACATGGACAGATCCTTTACCATTGTAGACATACTTAACTGAAGAACAATTCAACAGTGCGGAGAATCATTAGGAATAAATCAATTAATTGGGCATTTCTGCCAAGATACTATTTAATATAGAAGAATACACAGGGCTTATTTTACATAGTTCCCCCCCCCCCCGCCTTTTTTCACCTCTGGTACTAGCTGTTCACTACCACATATTAGAAGGACAAGAATAGTAGCATTGACAGTGTTCTGCATGACTATTTTAACTGACAGCCTTTGGCCTGGAGGTATAAGTCTCTGCTGCCTTCTGCCTCCAGAGTGGAGACCCTGACATACTGACTTCTGTTGCTACAAGGAATATGGGAACTTGTGGCACCAACAACGGGAAGATTTTGCAAAAATTTCCTAGCACATGCAAGATGCAGTCTTCTAGTCCCAGTATTATAAGAAATGCTTTACTGGATATTGGCTTCGCTGCATTGGCTAACTACGAGGTGCTAATGCCATTTCAACTTAGCAGTGTTGAAAACCGCTTTAGGTAACACTTAGTATTTCAATAAAAATTACAGTAGATGACATCCAAGAAAAGCAGAGGAGGCAGGGCAGGGAACACGAGGCAATTTTTTTGCTTCAATCTATTCTATTATATGCAGTTCTCAAGTACATTTACATTTTCTGAATGTGCTGTCACAACTCTCTTCTGCAGCTGGTTCCTAGAAATCAGTACTCATCAGGGCAAATTGCTCATCGGTGGTGATCACTGGCCATTGTTTCTTTATGTAACTGTGCTGTTGGACAGGCAACACTTGTATCACTTCTCATGTCAATAAATAATACTGAATTGCCATTTTATAGTTGGATTCGATGATCTTAAGGGTCTTTTCCAACCTAAATGATTCTACGATTCTGTGAAAAATACTTCATTCCTGAGAGGAGAAACTCTTGCTAGAAACCAATTAAAGCCATTCTAAACACAAGTTATGCAAAGCACAAGTCAACATATTGATTGTCTTGCACATACTAGTGTGTTCAAGAAAAAAAGAGACACAGGTCTGTATACCTGGTTACAGTAAGATTCTAACAGTCATCATTAACACACAAAGGGACATTCTCAGGTCACGTCTAAAACAATGAGCCTGCAAACACGGAGGAGCTCCCCGGCTCAGGTGTACTCCCTACTTGGGCTGTGACCCCCAGATGAATCATTCCCCAGGCATGCACCACGATCCTGCCCCAGCTGCCAGGAGAAGGTCCCCTGCGAGGAAGCTCTGTGAACTCCGTACCAGCTCCCAGAGGGACTCAGAAGAGTATTCCCACCCTCCAGTCTAGACGCAGGTGTACTGCTCATCCCAGCTACCCAGCGAAATGCCTTCTGCTTTGGAATGACTGCGTAGGGGACTCATGCTCCTAACTTTAGTTCTCCACTTTTCACCTTACTTTGTAAAGTAGCCCAGCACAGACGGCCCTTTCAGTCTACTGCCGTGCAGAATTTGGAAATACAGCCAAACTTCCAGCTATAGTATAATACAAACTAGACACCTCCTTTTCATATGCGCTGCTTGTACTACAAAGACCAATTCCAATTCTCTGCTATGATTTTATGCTCTGCATCGGAAGATACTGATCTTTAATTATTTAGCCTGCAACTGACAGTTCTCAATTTATTCATCACACTATGACTGTTTAAATATGCAGAAACATTACTGGAAATTGTTGCCTACTATCAACAGTAAGGCCTGACATGGGGATGCGGTAAAATACAGTGTTATCTCAGTAAAGTGATAATTTGACAAAGTAGAAGATGTCAGGATGGTAATAAACATAGGATGATTTTCACCTCTAAATATCTATCAGAAGAAACTCTTGTGCATCATCAGCCAGCACTTGTCAGGGACTGAGTATGAAAACAAAGAACAGCAATAGCCTTGGCTTTGCCATAGACTTACGTGGCCTTTATCAAATTGTCTGCATCTCTTACGCATCCGTTTTGCCTTCTGAAAATGGGCACGTTATCCTGCTGTGGTGACACAGCTAACGCGTTCGATGCAAACAGGTACAAACATATTAAAAGTATTATTCTCTAATTACAGGAGTATAAATGGAAAGAAACATAACGTTTTATAGAGCTATTCCAAAATGTGTCAGGCTGTAAGGTCGGCTGTCACTAAGCCATATTTAGCATGCAAGCACCACTAGATGGCAAAGTTACACTGTTCGCTCTGGACACTGTTACTCACTGATCTTAAAAACAATCTATGTTTTTAGGAGTCACAAGACAGAGTGAAGAATAAACCATGGCTGTCAGTAAGCAACCCAAATATTTACAGTCATGATTCTGTAGTCAAAAACTGCTTGACAAATTTAAACTAGTTAAATTATAGCCTATTGATTCACAGTAAATTGTACACTGGTGTAACTTGTTCTTCTATTAACACATCAAGACTGCAGGAGAGAGAAATTTACTTTTTAAAGTACTGAAAGCTGGAACAGACCACAGTGACAAGAAAATTAATCTGGCTAGATTGGACGTGTTAGTTTTGTGTTCTTAACGTGTGCCAGCAGTGGGGGAAGTGGTAGTGCTGCTGCAGAATTTTAACAAACTAACTGGAGTTAAGGGATTAAAGAATTCCAGCCATAGTTTTGTTTCCACCACAACTGCAATACAAATGAAAACTCTGAGAGCATCCCATGCCTTGTGATTTGTGATTTTACATGAATGGAACAGGAATCTGGTTTCTGAGGTCAGAACTGTCAAGTGCGTAGATACTTTAACTGTTTCTAAGTTTCACGGAAAAAATAAACCATGCAGGCACTTTTGAAACTCTGTATTGAGAGGTTGTTTCGAAACTACAAATAAAAGTGGTTTCAGCTCTCAGTATTTAGATGCAACTCAGTCTAACATATTCCAAACCCAACTTTACTAGCACTTATCTGTTTGGAAGACATAATCAGCCCCTTCATACATTGCAACACCATTATCTACATAACCAGATTCAGGATAACTCCTGTAAGTTTTATGCTTATGGCTATGAAGTATTGAAAACCAAGAATCTCACTATGGCATAGAACCTAGAGACAGACAGACAGCTCCAGCATTCATGCAGATCTGTAAGATTTAGATTGCAACTCAGATAGGGCCACTGTATTACAGACAAATTCTCTGACACTATTTTATGGCTATGCAAAAAAGCTCTTTATCTCTAGAATAAATCAGATCTGGAGCTGTAAAGTGAATGCAGTTTCCTCCTGCAGATATTATTAGACTCCAACATATTGGGTCTATACTGGAAAGACATGCACACAATCAACTTCAGTCAAGGAATGGAACTGGAGAACTTTTAAAAACTGAAGTATGATGCTCACTCCAAATGAACATGTTCAAGGGGCAAAATACATTATTTTAAAATGGTGCGGATGGTTGCCTGCAATACATTTAAAAAGCACAACACAGTCTTTCAGGGTTATCATCTTCTTGCAATTTGATTCTGATTTATTAGTTGTTGTCTAGATGCCTCCTGCTTATCAATTTTGATACAGTTTTATTCTATATAAATTTGAATACACTTAATTTAGACTGAGATGTGCTCACTGATGTGCTGTACGAAATCAGCTGCACCTCACCTGATCCTTGTTTGATGACAGGAGCTGATGGAGGTGGTGGTTTCTTCGGTCTCTAAAATTTAATAACAGAAGAAAACAGTTTGCTTCAAAATGCCTGTAAATCTCATTCATACAAAAGTTAATCATACATTGCTTAACATTAATAATTATGAAACTTGAGACTACAGATCTGTCACATATTTCCCCTGAAATAACTTCATTAAAAGGAATTTGAAGAGACAAAATAGCATTGACCAAATAAAATTACATTTTTCTACTTCTGCAATTGAAATGTCCTCCTGAGGGGAAAAGTCCAGTTTATGTGGCTTAAGATTAGAGAAATACATGACCTTTGGTTTACTGAAGAAACTGATTTATTTAAAGTTTAATCTTGTAAATATTCCAACTCATTTTGGAAAAAAACAAAGACAAAAAACCATCTCAATGCAGAAAAACCTGGAGTCTGTTTTTTCAGACTCATGAATGGGGCAAAAATGCAGAACACAGGAAATGCTGCAAAAGTTATATTTTATTCGCTCACTGTGACATATTTACAGCTGCAATTGTGAAAGACAGTTATCAGAGTTTTAGATGTTTGGTGAAATGAAATAAATTATTCCAATCAATCTGTGCTTTTTACTTTTACCACCTCTGTTATGACCATTTTCCTAATAGAACTGTAATAGCTGAGAAACATGACCACCAAATCAGTGCCAGAACCATTTCCCTTCACCTGCAGGCTAGGGCAGGAGTGCCTTTTCCTCTGTGTTGATGTGTGTCCCACACACACCATATTGGCATTGACCGTACATATCTTGGAATGAATACAAAAACAAATAGAGCACCATGCCGGATCAAATGACATACCTTAACTCTCACTCTTAAAAAAAAAAAAAAAAAAAATTATTGAGAATAAAGCCTAAGTAAAAATTAATAATTGTTTTCTTCATATGTCCATCCTTTGTTCTGAGCCTTATTTTCTTTGCTACAGATTGATCACAATCCCTGTCACTATATTGCTGGCTATGCAACACTCTGTATTGCCTTGTGGAACTGCCTATAAGATGATGTTTCCAGATATGCATAGCTTTGTCAAACTTCAGCCAAACATTTAAGTTGATATTTTCTATCAAACTCATGTTTAATTTTTTTCCCTATTATTTTCTATATAACTGCCAAACGGCTTACCTCCTTTCAAGAAAGATCAATTGTTTTGCTCACTTGCAGTAATTAGTTCAGCCTCTGCCCTAGAGCTCACAAGTCTTGGTCTGAATGTTGACAGGGAGCAGGTTTGCTGTGAAGGCTGAACCCTTGCCACTCACCCTTCCCAGGGATCTCCCTCAAATCTAGCAAATGTATTCATCTCTGCAGAAAAAAATACCAGTTTTGCCCAGACTGAGTAAGCCTAGCAGCCTAAATCTCTGAAGTTGCCATCCTGCAAGCCTTGGGTTTCTCCTACCACCTGACCCTAACCAGATCACCTCCTGTCACCAACCCGAGAAAGCTGTGGCCAAGAACTCAGAGTGATCTTCTCTAGCCTGACTGCCGTGGGCCATCGTCCATGAACAGCGAGTCCCTTAAACTCTCGGAGACGCTTCTGAGTTTAGGCAACATGGTTCAAGGTCTAAATGCAGAAAAGTGCAGAAAAATGTGGAAAGGGAAGAAGACAGGGACAATAAATTTCTTGTGATAGCAATTGAGGGTTTAGTTGATAATAGCTGCAGAATGAAATAGTTGGTGCTGAGGTTCCAACAGCATAATACACATATTTGGGGCTTTATTCTGGAGTGGTGTGAGCCTGATCCCATTGACTGTCCATAGGTCAGCAGCTGGAATATATGAGGTGCTCTCCTTTAGCACATCTTTTGGTTTAGTTCTCATCTGAAAGGAGTCTAGTTCGTGTCCCCCGAGACCCGCCTTCGAGGCAAACCAAAGCACAGTACGTGCAGATGGACAAACGAGAGATTCACTACAAATCCCACCCCTGATTAAAACTAACACACTAATGCAGATAAACACAAAGGAGAAAGGATCCTAGGGTTCGTTAGACAGAGTGGCTTTAATTGGAAGCTGATGAGGGAAATACTTTGTTCCAGAAAGGCAGACAAAGATCAGAAAGGAGGTAGCGTGCAGGTGCCTTACGACTGCTGAAGGAAACATGGAGAAGGAAGGAGGAATTACAAGGGTCTGTGGCTGGATGAGATAACTGAGAAGGTGATGGAGACAGACTAGAAGTGAAGCCAATGGAAAGGAAACCAGGACTGATTGGACAAGAAGAGAACAAAACTACAGAGCAGGGACAAAGAGTGAGGAGGGAGAGGAAAACAAGCTGGATAAAGAAATAGGGTGTAGGGATAGAAAGTAAATCCAGATGGTGATTTAGACTCAGGTAGTGAGCTCAGGGGAAAATCCTGTAATTGAGACCACCTGAGAGGTGGAGACTGGGACTAGGCAATGAATAGAAAAGGCCTGGGACAAATAGCCATGTGTGGAAAAGGATCAGGATTGGAAAATTGGGGACTGAACAAGGAGATGGGAAAAGATCCCAAGTTTTCGTTCAACAAGCAGAAGAACTACTGCAACAAATACTTTCAGGCCATGGGATGGAATCCAAGGTTTCTGGATCACATCAGAAAATACCTGAAAAAGGCACTGGAAAAGTATCAATTTCCTTCCCTTTTAGCACTGATTCAAGCAAAGACAGACAGTCTGTAGTCCCACCAGTTACTTACTCATGTGGCCATATCCGTGCCATTTTAAAAATTAATAAAATTTTATCCTCCACGTTTACAGCAAACCTAGCTGCAATTTGTATGTGTCTGAATATTTAATTTATTCTACAAGTTATATTCATTGTACTCTAAAGAAAAAAACACACTTAAAGATATACAAGTTCAAAGAGACTGAATAAATTTCACCACAAAAAAAAATGGATAAGAGTAAAGGTGTTTTTCTTCTATAATAGGCTCACTATGTCCTAAGGTTTATGATTTCTGCCTCTTCTGGAAATCACCATTTATTACTAGGCCTAAAGCTAGGATGTCCACTCTACTATGGAATTGCATTTTCATCTCTCACAGTTTTTGCTGCTCTTCTACCTTCATTTTCAATAATTATCATGTTAGCTTCTGTGAGTTGTTTAATAGTTGCTTTATTAAGCTTTCCAAGTTATTTAATTTTTGCCTCCGGCATCCATTTTTATTGCCAAAGATTGAAGCTGAGTGTCGGTAAGTCTCGGTTTTATCACAGAAGGCTTACACTGTCACTGTGAAATACTCATCAAAAGCCTGATTGCAAGCTCATAATACCCCACTGATGACTGAAAAGGTTCCTAAAAATGGAATGTACTTTTGGGGGAAATATTCCATCACTTTATTCCAGGAAGCTGCAGGATTTCTAAACATTGTTTGGCAAATAACTATGCCATCTCTTTCAAATAAATAGAAGCTGAAAAAGCTTTTGCATAGATATTATACCTTCTTTTTTAATAATTCTGACAGAGGTAAAGAAACATGCCTCTGAGATACCAAAAGCTCACTGTTGCCTTTCAAATCTCACAGTTAAAATTTCACCCTTTTCATTCTGGAACACTGCTTGACTGCTGTCAATCAGCATGCAGGTGGTACACTAGCTTTCCATATTCCACCACAAAAACAATGGAGAAGAGGAGTTAACAATTCTGGTCATCATTGCATCACCCGACTCGGCAAACTTCCCTGGGACCTCCCGTTCCTCTCTCTCTCAAACTTAGGACGCAGGACAGAGGGCTTTCAGAGCAACGCAGTGGAGGCAGACTGACTAGATGGGCCAATCAAACCCATCAAAGAAACTCCATAATATGACTTTGAATGCCATACGTTCTCTTTGTGGATGCTCGTTACCCAGAAATTTGTTTCCTTTAACTTTTTTTGTTATTAAGTTAGAAGTAAAACTTTGCCAAAATCACGTATCCAAAAGAGAATTTCTTTCAACTCCACTTTCATTCTGTATTCTAAAGCAAAAATGAAAGAATACATTGCTTACCTCTTTTTCAAAATCAGAAGGAAGAAGCTTGACAAAGTTATCTGGAAACACACCTCGTCTGCCATTGAGTTCTCCTTCCCACCAACCCACATCAATGCAATCCTACAAAATAGTAAAATAAAATGAAAACCACAATGTGCTTGTGTGCTGAGCAGATTTGTGTGCTCAAGTGCTCTTTTGCATAATGTCCTGCCTTTTTACTAGAACATGACAATTTACTGGAGTGCCAGGTTAACAGGGTAATGTACCAGATGAAAACTTCAGTAATCACCCCGCATTACATTATCACATGGAACAGCTAGGAAAGAACAATAAACATACTGTAAGAGCTCAAGAGCTTGTCTGTGTCTAAAGCAAAACACGCTTTCACCATTTGATCTATTAAACCAGTAAGCATTTTGAGCACGTATGATACTGCCTCTCTCTGACCTCATTTTATAGAAAGACAATAACTTAATTAAACATCACACATCCCAGAAGGTAAAAAAGCTCCTTTATTTCCCATACTTTCAAGAAAAGCTTGACACATTAGAATTATTAAATTTCATCACAGACCAATTAAGAAGGCATTATACACCTGATCAAAATCAAGCATCACCTTTTTCTGCATCATTTTTGAGCAGCACAATGCAGAGTGCGTAGCAAAACAATGCACAGCTAAATGCTCACAATAAGTGAACTACTATATCAGTGAGTCTAAATGATGAAAAAAATAGCACAGCTATTTTGGTAATGAATAATAATACTAACAGAAGCCACAAGCAGTTTAGAGAAGGTTAAAATTGTTCCTTAAGTCCTGGATGGTAAGCTCCACGTTCACTTATGTTTGTGTTTGCTGAAGAGAACAATTCCAGTTGAGATTTTCCACGTTCTTCCCTGAAAGCTGTAGCTGAACCAATTCAGCTGTTTTCCAAAACACAATTATGGGAAAGTCACCCATTGTCCGCTCAGTCTTAAAACCATTTCAGCCCATTTTAGCGGTTGGCTCAGCACCAGGCTGGCCAACCTTTCTATCCTCTTGAGCAGTAGCCCTAAATCTTCATGTGGCTCAGAGCCATGCAATAAATATTATACACCTGAGACATGAGGGAAAGGGAAATCCCACAAACAGCGCACGGGTTGGACATGACAAAAACTCCCGAGGGATCCCCCCATTCTAGGAGAGCCAGGGCTAAACAGGGTTGGGTCCACAGCTTGGATCCCACATCTGGCAGCATCAGCCTCAAGCAATCACCGCGGCATCACTGCTCCCACAGCTGCAGGTCTGGACGGAGCAAACCGTCTGCTCCTGCCCGGTATACCCAGCTGTCCTGGCAGCAGAGCCGCCCTGGAACTGCTCAAGAGCTCCACGTGTTGGGTGTTCCTATTCCAACATTTCTAGTCTAACCCTGTGGAAAATCTCCCAGATGTAATGAAGTACTTTTGCTTTTCAAAAAATCACATTTCACCACTGTTCAGAAGAGATAGGTTGAAATTTAGCAGCTGCATTCTCTGAATGCTCGGTGGTACTGATGTAGGTCTAACAGTTCTAACGTGGGGTACGGTCACTGTTCCAGGTCACCCTGCGGTGAGGATTCTCCATCACTCCCTGCTGCAGAAACGGAGTGGTTCCTTCCCTGCAAAGACTTTATCTGGGCTGTGGAAAAAAGCATGATCGTGTACAAAGCTGGCTCATTACAATCACCTGTCTCTTCCTGCTATTCAGTAAAGTGAGAGCGAGCAAAAAAGCTGTGCATTGGAACACCAGAATACAGGGACAAGAGGGAACGAAGGGGTATGGATATAATAAAAGCAGGCAAGAGTGGGCAGGTAGTTTAGGAAAAAGGGGGAGGCCACAACATGCCCTAACAGATTTTCATGGAGAACAAAGCTAGAAAAATCGGACAGAAACAAATGAAATAGGCCAAATACTACGAGCCTCATGTATGTTATGAGGCAGCATCTCTCCAGAAACAGCACTAGATCAAGGGGTCCAGAATCTTAACATTCTTGTGGTGTGAGAAAATAGCTTTAAAAACACCAAGTGGAACTGCATGTCTTAACACCGTTTATCTACACAATTTGGTTGTGAAGGCGTACCTGTTGTACAATACATGTAAAAGCTCTGGGGTTAAAAATGTCACACGCTCAAATCAGTCACTGCTGTTAGCCATGCATATTAGGGGAACAGAATGTTAAATATTCATTAAAAGACAGATCTGGGTGTTGGTTTTTTTTCCAAGATGAGTATCCAAAATGAGCAAAGACTTTAAAACATAGCCACTCTGATCTTAATTTTATCATCTGACTAGGAACAATCATAGCATGCCCTCACAATTTAGAAAAGTTTTGAAGATAAATACTTACAAAGCATCTGCGCACTACAAAAGTACAGAGGGGAAGAAGTAAGAGGAAATGAGTATTTCTTTGTCTAGAAGACATAGACAGTAGTTTGAATAGGGGAGAGGATCCACTGAAAAAAATCTGAATGTGAATGGGCGATGAAAGATTGCATGAGAATACATGCATGCAAAATAGCCTTGTTACATTTCCATGAAATAATTTGTTTCAGCTGCTACAGGGATGACAGAATAATGCAAGTTAACTTAATGAGGTATATTTAATACCAAGAGAAGTCTTAAAAATATTGTTCACAATGACTGTGCTTGCTAGTATTTTTCTGTAACTTATAATGCATGAACACTGGATGATATTTGAGAGAAAACAGACTAGCGTTAAAGAAGATAATTGCTTTTATGTTTTGAGGCTTTTTTTTTTAGTTATTTTTCTGTTCTAGGCTTTTTATTTAGCTTATTTAGTCCACCTAATCTCCTGAAATAGAGTATGCGCTAACTAAACATGCAAGCTAAATAGCCTGGTTTCTTGCATCATGTCTGTTTTGGGTGTTTATTTTTTTTCCCCTCATATGTCAATATTTTACTCTGATGTAGTCTTCTCCTGATCTACAGATGCAGGTACTGAACAATCCTTTCATTCTTTTTCTGGTCGCTTTCTCTCATACTCAATCTGTGATTTTCTCCCACATTGTCCCTTCTCTTCAGCAGGGTGGCCTTCACCAAGGACACTTACCTTTTCTAGACCTTCCCAGCAGTTATTTACCAGTTCTGTTAGACTGTCAGGCCTTTGTCAGTGAACAGGGCTGATTCTTGACTAGCTGATGTTTTCAAAATATCTGCTGAGTGAATACAGGGCTCCACGGAGGACCGAGATAATCAGCTAGTCATGCATAGCACAGGCAGGCACTGTGCAGGACATTACTCTTAGCGCAGAGCCAGCACCCCTCGTTCCCGATGTGAAGGCGCTCTCCCGCCTGGCTCTATCTACTCACGCAGCCTAGTCATCGGTGCACTCAACTGTTCTATCACGTGGTGGGTTTTATAATGCCCTCCACCCCCCAGGCCACTAATCTGAAATTGCCAAAACATTTATAACCCAATTTAGACTTCCAGAAATATTAAGAATAATTCAAGCGTCCAGAGATGAAAAGCTTGTGCTTCAACTGATAGCACAGCTTAGTGCTAGCTAATAATCCTGACTAAACAACACACAACGTCACATATATCCTTTTTAGGTTGGATTTTTTAATGCCCTTAGGAAACACAAATCTTACTCCTACTTCCTCATTTTATTAACACCCATGAATTTTGTATTTGATGCTTTTTTTAAAGCTCCTTTGTTTTCACGAAGATGCTGTTGTGTTAACACGTTCATTAATCCCAAACAGCTGCAGGTTTGCTTTTTTCTCCTCTCCAGCCTGTCACTCAGGCTCACGCAGCCAATCACCACGGCGCACTTTCATACAGTAAGTAAATCTTTAGGCAGCTTCTCTTTAATTTTCTCATTTACTTTATTTGCCAGAGGAGGCTTCTGTGTCACTGAGCAAAAGGACAGAAAGAGATCTCAGGCATTAAAAGCTACAGATGAGATCTGGTGAAGAATCTCCGTGGTGGTGCCCTCCCACTACCCACGAGGTTGCAGGCTCGCTATGTCTCTGCAACCTCTGGAAGCCCACGTACGACGCTGGCAGCGGGTACGTCATCACGAGACAGACCATCACCCAAGGATACCCCAGTTACAGCTGCACAAGCTGCCTCAAGTACTAACAAATGCCAGAGCTGTGAAGCACAAACAAGACGACATGATTAAAACAATGTGGCTGCCTGTGAACATTGAGCAAAAGCTACTCCAATACTTCTAGATGCCCATCAGCCACGCAACCCTAATCATATTGCCTTTTTTAATATATCTTCATGTGTTCAAGGTCAGCAAAATGGCTGTAATTTCAAAATGCAGATTTTCTACAAAAGCTGTCAAGCTATTACAATCAATATTCTAAAATTTATTAACAAACCAAGTGGATCTCTGCTTTATCTCCATGTTATCCTGCCAGGCTCATAACAATGTAAACAGACAAAAATCAGACGCTGAAATATCCCAAAAGTTCTATGAAAAAACACGTATTCCAATTACTAAAAATGCATCTTAGTTTAATTTAAGAAAAAAAAGGAAAACAAAAGATTTACAAAACTGAAAAGTAAGTCACAGCAAAAAAGTAGAAATTGTGTTTGACAGATACTAGAGTTCATGCAAGTTAGGTGGTAGCTGGGCCAACATTTCACTACAGTAAAAATCAGCTCCTACCAAAGCTTGACTCAGAGACTATACCTCTGTACTCATTGCAGTGACAGTGCAATCAAATGCCTTAGAGAAATCCACTGCCAGTTCACATTGCCATGCCTGTTTTCATTGTTCAGGCAGAGAGAAAACAAAAATCTAGAGGGGAATTCTAGCATTTTCTTATTGAAACACAAATCTTGTTTTTATCCTCATTTCCAGTGAAGTAGTTTTGCTCCAAAATCTTGTCTCTGATGAATTTAGTTCAAATGACTTTTTAGACAACAAAGTAAAGGGAAGGAGGAGAGACAAAATGAAAGAAGGGTTGAAAGGCTCTTCTATGGCAGAATCAACATCCATTCTAATTCCAAGCTCAGCAGATCCTAAATAAGTGATAATAAACTCAATACATTGGATTTATTAGCAACATGCATTTTGCGATACGTATCAGGGTAAAGAATTGGACAAAACGTAGTGATGAGAAAGACACAGGTGTTGAGGAATTTTTGAGGAGGAATTTTTAAACTTTATAAGAAATAATATTACACAAAATATAAGGTACTAAAATGTCAACCTGAGCTGGAATTCTTACGTAAGTCAGAAAAATATTGTAAGAGGAAAGAGTAAACGTGGGAGAAATGGCAACTACCAGAAAACTAGAATAAAACTAGCTTTTGTCAACATGTTGCCAACAAGTTTAAGGCTGTACACAGGTGAACTAAAAAACACCAGTCCTCTTCTTGACATGAAGGGTAAGAGGGAGAGAACTATCCTTCATGTAATTAGAAGTGAGACACGCAAGCTGTGAAGAAAATTGTAAGAGGGAATAATCTGGAGAAAACAGGCTTTTTTTTTTTTTTTCTGAAGGGAATATTAAAACAGAAAAGAAGAAAACAAAATACAAACCCCAAACCAATGATAAGACAAGAAAGATAAGAACACAGTTCCACTCTGAAACTTCTGTCTGTGGTGACTAAAGGGAGATGGGGGCAAGAGAGAGAGATGGGTGGCTAGAGAGACCAGACAAAAGCCGTGCAAAGTTTCCATTTGGAGCACCAGATTTTTCATACTGTTACTGAATGCAAGTGAAATATAGTGAAATACTTAAGTAGGGTTGACAGGATAAGGTTGTGGCTTACAAACCTCCTTCAGTCAAGCACCATTGCTGGTTTTCTTTGGCAGTTAAAGAGGTGACAGCCGAGGTTGATAAGGAAGAGCTGTCAGTCCCCTGCTAACTTGATCTCCGCTTTGCTAGCTGATACCACATTCAAGACCATGAAATTAAAAGCCATGAGTTCATACCCGGCAGGTGACACGTCTCTCTCGCGGTGAGCCCTGCCCCAGCTACGAGCCCGATGGTGACGGATTGCCCCGTCACACAAACACGACTGAACCCTCCCTCTGGGAAACGCTGGATTTTCATATACCCCAAAGACAGAGGGGTTTTTTTGTCATATAAAGCTCTCTCTTAAACACCAGGCTTGGTTATTACAGGCTATTATTATTATTTCTAGCCCACGCTGCCACTTGCACTCTAGGCCCGAGCTGGATGAAAGGATCATGAAGGTGACCAATGCTTTCTCTGAAACTGGAAAGCAGTACTTCTGGTTGTGAACATATTTATAATAAAAACTCATGACCTGGATTTTTTTTTCATTATTTTGCTAAGAGTCAATAAAGCATACAAGATTGCTATAATTTAAATGTCAGACATGGGCCAATCTATGTTTTCTTCCAACTGCTATGCGTTATTTTACTTTTTTTTAATTCAAGCCACTTAGAGGAGAGTTACTATGTGCTATGAGACTGGACTTAGCCACTGAAAATTAAAACCAGTAGCTACTCGGCTCTCTGTTCAGTTATCATTACGATTTTTCTCATGCCTGTGTTCAGAAGCCCACTGGACTTGTATCTAGATCATCGCTGAGGCCGGCTGCAAGCGCAGGCGAGATTTCTCTCTCCAGCAGCAGCCAACATCTGATGACACTCGCTGGGAACCAGCACCACAGCAACTTCTGCAGCTTTACCAAAAGAGATGGGAACCTGAGAGCATCTCCGCAAGAGCCTGAAGAACAGTACCGTCGCAGCTGGCAGCGCACGCCGGGGCACAATAACGGGTCGCAAGAGATGCAGAAAGTTTTACGGCCAGGCAGGTATCCGCTGCTTCAGCCGCGTTTTCCATTTATTTTAGGGGCAAAGATGTTTTCTGCCTTTTCCCCCAGAGCAACCAGGCCCTCCAGGCAGCGCCCGCTCCCTCGTCTCCTGCTGCCTTGGGAAGGACTGACCATTCCAGGGAGTGCCACGGCCCAGGTTCGTCTCTCCCCTCCCTACCCTACCTTCCAAGCTGCCCCTAGCGAAGGGGAAGGCTTTTGTTGGTAAATGAGAAGTTTTTCCTATTCCCCAAGGCCCCAAAACAAGTAACAAGCTATATATTTATTTTCTCTCCTATTCATGACTGTACTGCAGCTGTGTCAACTCTTGAAGAAACACATCGGAAAAAAGCCGATCTTCTCGTCTGTGAAAAGGACTTCTGTTTTTCTGAGGGAGCTGATCCCTGCGCGGGCTGGTCCTCTGAACTTGCTTGTACTTTGTAATACTGCTAAAACATGAAGCCATGGTTTAGACATCAACCCGTAACTGCTCAATTTTCAGCTTTTCTGATTAAAAGTTTTTGATACAGAAATATTTCATCCTACAGATGTCATCATTATAGCTAGGATAGAAACAATGCCAAACCCAAGAACAAGCAGGTCCTCAGAAAAGGCAGCTGCAAAGCATGTACTGTGGCATGCGTACTCTTGGAGTGCTCACATAAGTTTTCTGCTCATGTCAGTAGAAGCATGCATGCATAGTCATCATTTCCAGAGATCTTCTAAAATAACTGGCCCATAAGAATTATCTTTTGAATTTAAGATTTATAGATAACTAAGCTTCAAATATACCATTGGCAAGCTAAATTTACAAAGGAAAAATTCAGACTATTCAGAGTCCTGAGATACACCATAACGGTGCAGGGTTTGAAAAAGTGAAATTTTCATGGTAGGATACTACAGTTTCACCGAAATCTCCACTAGAATACATAGTTCCTTGCACAATTGAAAAAAAAAAAAAAAAAAAAAAACCCAGAAGTTGTATTCATCAAATGTCTGCTTTCCTTCTGCCCTTGCAAAGTGGGTTCTCACCAAGAAGAATGTTTAGCTGTTAAAATAGCATTCAGAAAGCCATGAATACTTCTTACACTTGCACTGGGAGCTTTCACGTGCCAGCTCTACTATGCAGGCAGCAGCACATTAAATGACTACCACCCTCTCTGTAAGCATCTCTCTAGCAGTCTTTCCACAACTGAGAGCCAACCTCGTAATTTGAAGAAAAACAAAGCACCTTTAATGGGAACACACGTGTCTATACCGCTTTTCAAGACACCATCCATACACACAGAGTTACACGTAACACACAAAGGCTTCTGAACTTGAGCGAGGATTAAAGGTCTCACAGAAAGACAAATCTGAAGGACAAGCACCGCGCCATCCAGCCCACCCATGCAGAGCACCCGTGGGGCAGCGCCGGGGCCAAGAGCTCCCAGCTCTCGTGCAGAAGGCCACGGGACAGGCTCTGTGATTTTACAAGTTGGTGTATGACATCACTGGGCAAACCCAATAATGTGCGGAGAAATTTCTGTTTTGTTTTTTACCCTGTTATTGAATGAACTGCCTTGATTTAAAAATACGGTCAGGTGTCAAAGATCAGCATTATTTTAGTAACTTTGAAATGAACTAAACAGAACCTGACCTCACACCACATCAGATCTTCATTAATACAACCTTGTCATTGGGGGGAAACAACAAAATCATGTTAAAGCTGGGTGAAAAAAACAGTTTAATAATATTCAAGAATATTTCTTTAACATTTCTTACTACATTCAGTTATCATGATGCTGAAACTAAGCCATATTATCCTCAAAATCCAATTTTATTTTACAAGTCAGAAAATAATTGATTTTAGAGTCTTCATAAATTCTTGTAAAAATTGGTAAAATATCTATGAATGAAGGAAAGCATCTCTCTAGAGGCTTACGTTACACCCACCTTGTGCTACCTAAGACTGTATTGAAAATGATCAAGCTTTGTTACTTATTAAGCTCAGTTACAGAGATTGAGACCTTAAAGAACAGTGAAAAATTGTTGAATACTTTTGAAGAAAATGGCTATGATTTAAAGTACCTGGTTAGTAATCAAGTACTCCTCAGCAGAAACATAATTTTAAAATCTGGCAATAAGGCAGAATGAATCTCTCAACAACTACCTAATCCAAGATAATTTAGATAAAAGAGACAGTGCAACAGACAATAAATTAGTCTTCTGAGGCAGTCCTGGAGAACACCCGTTTTCCCTTCACATACGCTTTCTGGGAAATATTCATAGATTATGAAATACTGAAAGAAAAGTATGAGAGGAAACCTCCCAGTCTGGCTCTGTTTGGCCGTTAATCCAGGGATTTATCCTGCTCAGGTCCTCAGCCTATGTCCCAAAAGACCCAAATCCTGCATGGATCCTTCCCAGCTCCTGTCAGCTCTCATGCACAAGCCATAAGGAACCTTACATCTGAGGACACCAGTTGTATCTTTTAAAGCTTAAGAAGTCAAACAGGTACACTTTTCTTTATCCATAAGCTCCAAGGCTCCACAAAGAATTTACCATGTCAACACTGCATAGAAGGAAATGGGAGAGACTGTCAGAAATTACACATTATTTCAGCTGTGGTTACACTACGCTTTCCAGATGGTGTTTTTTACTGGAAGGCACAACAAGAAGATACCTCTCCAGAAGACAGTCAGTTCAAGAATTGGCCCAGGTTATTGGGCCCTGCAAAAAAGAAATTGGGTGCGAACAATGAAGGACCTGCAATACCCAGGACATTAGGGTAGAGGATCTAGCAGACCAGATAAATTTTGTCTGTCAAATCTGTTGCAGGCAAGGTCTAACCTTTAGACTTTATACTCAGTGACTAAGTAGTTTAATCAATAATGGAGCTGAAATGCTTTGATGAAATATTTGTACAAACAGGAAAAATTACATCGCTCATTGAACAAAACAATCTCTTCTGGGGATTCACTTCACTTGCAATGTTCAGTCAGCAGAATATCATGGAGAAATAAGTATGTTCGACATCATAAAACTCTAGCACTCCAATACTCAAATTAAAACTAAATTAGCCAACACAAACACAAAAGGTGGTGCTAGTAAAAGACATAATTTATGCCTCTGATGAGCCAAGATATAGTATTTATGTAATTACTTTTTTTTTATTTAGAAAGATTATAAAAACATAGAACAAAACATTTGAAGGATTATTTAATGCTATTACTACTTAGATTGCAGATACGTTAGGACCAGGGTCCTAATTACTTGGCACTATATGTGCATTTTTACTTTCCCTTTAAATAGCTCTCCCTAGCCTGAAAAGGTTGGATTTCAGATAATACCATCAAACCAGTAGGTGAAACCAACATTCAGGATAAAAGAAAGGATGAAGCTAAGCAGTGAGTCTAAAGCCCACATCGTGAGCAATAATCACAGTCTTCCACATGCCTCAGCATTTCAATGATATCTTTTGTAAGCACAGGGTAGAAAAAAAAATTCTTTCCTTTTTTATCTTAAAATATGTTATCTCTTTAGATTAGCTTGGCTGTATTAAACATACTTACAAATAAACCTCACTCTTTGCAAATGATGCAAATCTTGAAGCATTGCACGCATGAGGGATCCTGCCACTTCACCTACATAGCTTGGCATGAACTTCCATTTGTCAAAATTCAAATTTAGGATTTCCCAGGAACAACAGAATCCCTTCCTCTGAAGGCACTGCTGTAGTGCTGCAATCAGTGATAACGAGAACAGTAAAAGAGAACTTCAGTGTGTACTTTAAAAAAATAATATTATAAATATACTAACAAGACGAACATTCAAGTGCTGGCTGTTCCCTTCTTCCCTGGACTAATCTCAGGCTTCACAGTTAGCGCTCAGCTCAAACATTCGTGTTTCAGTGATGTTTCTAAAGATACCAGTGAAACGTAAGCTGCACCTGGTACCTTCTTAAACATATTGTCAGGCTGTGTCTCTACACAGACCTTACTTAATGCCCCATTGCTAATCACAGCAGCCAAGAGATGCTGCATGATATGAATAAATGTTAAAAATTTATTTATAAACATCTGAAAGTCTTGGCCAAGGACAAGGTTCAGTCAAGAAGCAAATTGAGAGGACAATTACTTACAGTCTGGTTTCCCTGTAACTTACTGAGTGTATCAAACCATTTTAGAAAGTGAATATATTTATTTATTTGATCACCACTGTCCCCACGAGTTTCAGATGACTGCTTTATATCACTCGTATGAGGAAACACTCACACTTCTATGCAACGACACAAGTTTTATGCCATGTATTTGCCACGCACATTAGCAGCATGTCAAAAGGGTCTCCTTCTACAGGACCTACTCCAGCTACCACCCCACACGGCACTGTGGCCTGAAACCCAGCAAAAATCCAAACCTTCTCATTCCCATTGGGTCAAAACCTTCAGAGGAAAGTTTCGGGTCAGGGAACAGTGACCCTACCGCCAAGCCCGTGTCTCAGCAGGCTGCTGACCGCCGGGGCAATCCCGCTCCTCGTATCGCCCTCTCCCACCCACGCGTCCCTGAGTGTCCTCTGGCCAAGGTTGCCAGATGCAGCGCAGAAGGGTAGGAGCAGAACCATCCCTTTCAGCAGCCACGCTTTGCAAAATATTTTCTTGTATTGAATCAGCAACGTCAGTACGAGCAGGTTTCTCCATCAGCTTAGGAGGCGGGATGGCTTGGGGGAAAAACTGGTGCTAGGCACAGCGCAGGGGGCAAGGAACACAGAAAGCAGATTAGGTACGGCTATTAGGTCCGGCCAAAGATGTGTTGAATAATTCATGGATATCTCAGGAGAGAAAAGGGCAGGCACTGAGACCCTTTATGGTATTGTTCTCTCTGAGGGAAATACCTATTTATTTCCAAAGGCAAGCGGTAAGTGCCTTTACTGCTTACATGGTATTCTTTAAACACAAAACATCATAAAAGCTTTCTTAAAGCGGGACATTATTTGAGGTTTACTTACTCTGTTCCTTTCAGTTTCTATGTGCAAGATTGTTGCAGAAGTTACAAATGCACAAAGTATCTTGTATTAAACCCCCAAACAGGCTATGTGCCTGACCAAATATTTAGTGTCAAAAATCCACTGTGTTGCTCTGACAGAAAGCCATTTTTATGTTTTATTAAACCAGATCATATTTTCCCCTGCATAACCTAAATTTTTTGTATTGTTGTATTAGTAAACTCGTTTCTAAAAATGAGATAAAAGCTTTTAGCTGTCAATCAAGGAAAAACAACATTACCTGAATGGCTATCATGAAATATGACTAACTTCTTCCCTTCTTTTGAAACAGACAACCTTCCATACTTCTGCTTTAAAAATTTCTGTTTCTTGGCCAATGAGCTTTATTTTTAATTACTTCATATATTACCCCTCTTTTTTTTTTTTACCCATAGAGTGGAAAATACCGAAATTTTCACCTTAATAGGGAAAAATGAGCGATACTATCTACCTATTTGCTCATACTGAAAGAAAAACTGGAAGTCTTCTAATTCCTCCACGTATTTCTATAACCAAGGGTTGTAAAGTATGTATGTGCTGTTTGCAATTAAAAGCTTACAGAAAAATTCAGCAACAAAAAACCCCCATAGAAACAAATGGAAGCAAGAGAGAGGTTTCCACCGTAGTGACACCACGACCTAGCGAAATGTTCAATTAAGTATCAGCTAGTGTGTCCTCCTCTATCACACCGCCCGGCTCCTGCTCCTTCCCCTGCTCACGGCCTCAGCTCACTGGCACGACTCTTGCACATAGCACTTACTAATTTCATCCCTTTGGGAGCCTCCCGCATCCGTCGGAGCAGCTGTTTTCCTTCACAGCCCTACCCAGCCGAGTTCGCCTTGGCAATTGCTCAGCTAACGAAAGTGCTCGGGACAATTACCTCCTGCACCAGGATGAGCACTCAAAGATGTTGTAAGAGGGAACACCGGGAGAATTGTTTTGGCGAAAGGGCTGTACTTGGGTGACTGTCTATAAATTCCGTGAGGGTGAAATTAAGTGCCTAATGACTACCCTAACTGGAAAATATTAAACACTTCGCATAAGGACAGATTCCATTCTCTAACACGGACAAATGCACAGAGCAGTCACTGCAACAGTGAAAAGGTGACATTATGAAAGAGACTATCAAGAGCGAATCTCATTTCATTGTTTCCTTATACCCTTCTATTTGCCTGAACTTACTTGTCTGTCCTACCACTTGACTGCATGTGCTTCGGGGCAGGGACTCAGTACACGTACAGAAAACTTGCAAATCTCACACTAAATTATTAACAGTAACACCGAAAGCAAATACTATCTTTGCAAAACCTGACTGCCATTATACTTATTTTTAGATACTAGGTTTATGGCTCTTTCTTCCCCAGCACAGAATTAAGCACTACAAATTGGATTGCCATTAAATATCTGGATTGTCATTAAATATCTAGACCAGATAATTTGTCATGGAAGTCTTTCACTAGTGACAGGCATTACCCTGTTCTGTCTTTCATGATATCAATGCACCAACTTTGCCAGTACTATTTGAAAAGCATCAGCAAGATTTTGGGAGGCTGTAGGTCACTGTTGCTTTATTTTTCACTGTTGCGTGCTGGATGCCCTCTGTGAAACTCACCTCCTCATGAAAGCTCTTTTGCAAAATCAGAAAGGACCCCCTTTTACATTCATCCATCACTTCAGTGCAACACGTTCCTACCACTAATGCCATGTATTCAGGCATTAGCCTGCAGCAGGAGAAGAAAGGCTTTGCAATCCAGGTTGGTGGAGGCTGAGGGAAAGCCAGGTGGGATATGCAGAGCACGGCACAAGATTATTATTCCAACCGATATATTAACACCTATTCATTTCAACATCTTGTACATTCAGAATTGGCAGAATTGCCACTGCTATTGCCCTCCACTACTCCTACTCTGATAATAAGGGTTCAGGTGAGGATACCCTTCTATTACTGTCAGCTTTTCAAATTTGCAATGATTTTTGAAGTAGTTAATTTTATTTATCCAGACCATTTTCATTCCTGGGAACAAAGTGGTCTTTACTGCCTAGAGCTGAGGTAGATTGATGCAGTGCAATGAAATCTTTCACAGGCAAGTAAAACTGCTTTCAAATGAGTGCGCAGCTGCCAGTGTGTTCTTGATGTATTTGCTTTGAAATTATTTAGCTATTACTATTGATTCCTCACACAGGTCATTTTCTGTATGCCAGTGACCTCTCCAGAATCCTATGCATTTTGTCAGAATTTAGAAGAGCTACTAAAAAACTTGTAGTGTTTGCATAAACAGTCTTTATTAACACTGGAAAGTAGCCTACGGTAGCTATGTCTAAAAGTGCTGGAATGAAAAATCCTAAAAGATTTTCAAGATGACAGTTGAAAATGTCACATGAATCTTCTGTTGCTTAAAAGCAACTCGATTGCAAATAGAGTCTCCAAAATCAGTATTTGAGCATGATAAAACACCTGTTTGCCACTCTCCTTCAGCCGCACAGTGCAGGCACTACCAGTGTTCTTGTCCTTATCCAAATGCTGTCAGGAACATTTTGAAGACACTAAAAAAATTACCTAAGGAACACAAATGTTTGACATTACAGAGAATAACCTACAGGGTAAATCTCATGGCCTCTTGTCACTCATATCTTTTCAGCTTATGAATGTATCTTATCATCAAATTGCACAACTATCACCTTAACTGTACAAGTAAAATTACTGTATTTTGCTTTTGTTTTCTTTCTTCCAAAGGTGTATTTTTCTTAGTCTCCTTTTTGCAAAGCAAAGGTACCAGGTCTACTGTTTTATTGCCTTAAAAATGAAGTTTTTACCTGCCTTTACAATTCTGACCAATATTTTCTGGTCTTCTATCTTCAAATATTTTGCATGAAGGGATTAAAGGACTACCATTTGTTCACTTTAATTTCCTGTAATTAATAAGACCTTTTCTATGTATCTACAAGAGTATTTGCTTCACTGGGGAAAAGGAGGAGAGAAAAGCCTTTTCCAGAAATGTTTGGAATTCATTTATGTGAAGTTAGTTTCTGCTTTTCTTCTAGTGTTTAAGGTAAATTTTAACCTATGAGAAAACAACTGTTATTACCATATGTTTGGACTCTGTCTCATCGTGTATCTTTTCCATGATTTAGGCCTATGCAGTTCATCAAAAAATGACTCAATATGCTGTTTAATCAGCAATTATTTTTGGCTATCATTCTTGCATAATGCCATCCTTCCCTTATATCTCCCAAATTACATACCATTCTGACCACTAAATGATCAGCCTCTACTGACTCACTTCAGTGTTTAAATAAAACTTATCAGCACATTCTCCAAGTGATTAGGGAAGTCACTTGTGATTGAGCAAATCCGTTCAAAGTATTCTTGGCTATTTCATAAAAAAATTCAGATATTCCAATTCCCTTATCATAGAGGCCTATAGAAAAGGTCTGACCAGCTTTTGATTCAATATCTCAACATCCATCAAAACAGGAAGAACTTGAAACAGATTCTGCAAAGGCCATGATAAAAAAAAAAATTGGTTTGTTCTTTGTATGAGGTAGATATTTGATGACCTTGACAAAGGGATTTTTATAATTAATTTAGCTGAAAAAAAGAGAGAAATCTCATATAATCTTATCCCTTTTATCTGCAGGGGCATTGTCAAAATGGTGATTTTGAATTCTGCCTTTACTGATACTACTTTTTTGTAATTCTTTCCAAAAAATAAAGTTTTAGCGTTTTAAGATGAATACCAGACTAACAGCTTCCTCACACATGTACTCTCACATGTGCATGCACAAATAAACAGGCTCTCCTAGTAACTTACCATTTAGCTCATTTAAGTCATTCCCCTTCCTCTTAGCACCTATCAAGTGCTATCTCATCTTCATGCTTTTTAAGATTCTTTTAATGCATTTTACGTTATTTTCATGAGATTTCTCTCCCATTCCTCTGTCACTCACTCATTACTTCAGCCACTTCCAAACATTCTCCCAAATGCTTTTGTTTTCAATTAAATGCAAATGCAGTATGAGTTAAAATTGTGGGTCTTCAACATTCCCATAGATCTGACTGTGTGAAAATAGATTAGCCTAGTGAGGGGCTTTTCATATGGAGAATTCATATCACTTCTGGTTTTAGTGATTTCAGCAAAACACATTATTTTATGATAATGCATCTGTGGTTGTAGGAAGTAGTACGACACCCATCTCTTTCTTTAGAAGTAACAATCTTCTCTCCCTCCGCCTAGATAATTGGCAAGAATAAATTTTGTCTAATGCTCCAGCATAGAAAGCAAACCTTGCAAAACAATTTCTTGCAAATAGATTAAAAGAAGCTCTGTAATCTGATAGCAAAGCAAAACCATGGTAATCGTTTCTGAAATACTCTGTATATTTCTATTTAATTCCTCTTAGTCAGTACGGATCACTAACTGGTTATGGAAAGGACTCTCTAAGCCCAGTGATTTGAATTCCAGGTAAAAGACAACTCTCTAGCAGAAGCCGTTAGTGGGCAGAAAGGTGAGTCTGACTTTGTTATTGCTGACAGAAGAAAAATGACAACAGACACCTGCTTCAGAAGTTTTGGACTAAAATAAAGTTACTACATCCCATAGTAGAGCATGGAGGAGGCCCCACTGTTTTCAGAACTCTACAGCAGGGACCCTGACTCCACATCACTTGAATTTTATTTTTGAAACTATATGTGTTAAAAACAGATGAAAAAACCCCGCAAGTCAGACTGCAATGATGTCTGCAAACCACAAAAGGATCTGCAAAGTGACTGCTTGTTAAGCACTGTGTCTTCAGTATCTCAGATTAGTTCAGGCACAGTATAAAAAAACATCCACAGAGAAATGCCAAGCCTTTTTGCATTGAGATCCCCCACTCTCTAGAGGCATGGTTTTATGTAACTGTTCATAGACATGTCATATACCACAGAAAAAAGAAGAAAATTGAACAAAATGCCTGCAGTGGCTTGATACCATCAGGCTGGAGAGTAGATGGACAGGGGACATACTAGCAAACAGACTGACAAACTTCTCACTGCATGGTTGGGAAAACTGATCAATTCAGTCAGATCATCAGTTATTATAAAAGAGAAATATCCTTCCATTGTGGAGGCAGAGGAAGCAGGAAGAAGAAAATGGGAAAAAGCAAGTAAATGAAGTCTTGTACTGAAACCTCTGTAAAGTAATTTTCTCTTTATCTATGTATACTGAAGAACACAGCTCCACCTGGAGACCAGCCATCTCAGAGAGTTAAATCAACCTGCTCAATAAAGCGTAAAGTGGACAGGAACAACGTCTTAAAAGCCATTTCCATGATCAGAGGCACTGTAAAATACCCACACAAGAACTTTCTAAATCAGGCAAAGCCAAGCAGTTTTCAGGACAAGCTACACAAAAAAGTCATTGACGGCAAGTCATTAAAGAATATTTAATATACATAATTTAGTTTTTGAATTTGCAGTTTCTCTTCCTACCAAATGTCTGATTATTTTGCCTCAGTTACATGTATATACTTCAGGACAAAGATGATGTCCTCTAGGACTGCAGATGGCTTTGTATATAGCAAACACTGCCCCAGATGTACTTCCTAAGGTTTGGGGTTTTTTCTGCCCAGGTGCCAAATTGCTCAGTCAAGTAACAATTTCTTACAAAACTTATCAATTATAGAATTCATTCATTTACTTTCACATAAGCACAAACAACAACAGCACTATTGTGCACTTCATCACAATTAATCTTCATCATGCAAAATCCACAGGCTTTTCAACTTCGCAGCTTTTTTTCCCAAATACTTACGTCCAGCAGTCAAAAACATTTAAACAAACTGTAAAGTCTTTAACCAAGAGCAGGAAATTAAGTGCACCTAAACTATAATCCATCCTCTGTAACATGGTGCACAGCTCTTCTATAAGAAAACCAACTGTTTACTCCCCATCTTACTGTATAGCTTTTGGAGATTTAGTATAAATCCTGGCACTGTTTTTTAATTGCTAATCTTGAATCATTTCAAGTAATTTTAAAGAAAAGAATACAGATCTAAAATGATTTAATTTCTTCTTTATCATCTTTTTCTGCTTTACCATAGTGTTAAGGGTGGCTACATTTAAATAAGTGTTTAGTTCATTAAGCTAATTTAGGCACATTATCTCCATCTAACCCCCAAAAATCTAATTCACAATTCCTGCAAGAAAGATAACTCATACACCTAACAGAGATGTTCAAAGCTGCCGCTTTCTTGAGTCTTCCAGTTTATTCTCTAGGCTTTCATGTTTGTTACAGGGATCAATTTACAATTTCTGTAGATCTGCCAGCAGATTCAAATTAAGATTAATTGAATAAACTTGTAAACTCAAGAGTACAGGTCTGCTGTTCTTCACTTAACATTATCAAGGTAAGGCTCTAAAGCACAAAAGGAAGGGAGATGTAGGGCTCTCTGAAGTCTACGTAACATTTCATTGTCAAACCGGCACTGTCTTAGGAAGGACACTGTCCAAGACACAAATAGGGATTTTTATGGCAATTGAATTATGCCAATTTAAATATCTGGATCCCTGCTTATAGGAGAAAAACATTGCTTTTACCTTACTGATAAGCGTGACGACATCACCTTCTCGGATTGTGAGTTCATCATCATTCTGTGCTTCATACGGAAATATCACTTTGCAATACTCCTTGGCTGAAAGGAAGAACATTCAATGTGATAAATTGTCACTTTATAACAACTGCTTATCCAAGGATGAAAATCTTCATAAAATGTTCCACAAGTGTCTCTTTGTGCTGCTTTATTTTCTTGCCACCTTTCTTTTTGTATTTTAGACCTTCATAAACAGTATGAAATATTTAAAAAACTGCACACTGATGAGCATTCCCACACACGTCATCCAGGGAGTCAGCTCTGTAGCCCCTAGAACCATTATCTCAAATGAAATTGCTCCAGACAGCAACCTGCCACAAACCATTTCCCTTAGAGTAAGCCTGTATCTGACACTTGCTTCAACAGTTCCACTGGTACGGCCTTCCACCAGATCACATAAATTGGAAGCATAAAGGACCCAGTAGGTTGACACAGTTTTTCTATCCCTTGGTGTGCAAGAAAGCAGGTATTTTATAAAGATGATAAAATAATAAATAATACATAATACATTAGTAAATGTAAAGGCATTCATAACTAAGCCTTCTGTACACTCAGCATAAAAGAGTTTTGAATATTAGTCTACAGTTTCCTCTTCCCTTTTCCCTTTGCTGTCTGTAAATAAGGGCCTCAACTCAACCTTAATCTGGAAAATACAGGAGCCAGCACTCCTACTCGGAAATCATAAAAAGCAGTTGTCATGAAAAGCAGTTACGTACAACATGTTGCTGCGCAACAGACAAGTATGTCAACGTGCCTTACAAATAAAAAGGGAATATGTATTCCAGCTGTTAAATAATGTATAAATATATGTGATACTCTAAGACAGCAGGTTTAAAAAGACCAAAGAAACACACAGAGGAATTACTGGACCCTTTGTAGAGTGGCATGTGACTTTGAAGAAGTGTTCACCTCACTTCAGCTGTCTCAGTTTTGATGACCTCTACCTCTAGTCAACTGTCATGTTCGATGCAGAGAAACAGGTACTTGCAGGCCACAGAAATCTAAATTAATTTGAAAGAAAAGGACTTATTTCTTTATACTTACTACAGAGAGAACCTGCGCTATTACACTTGTGGGTATTTGCAGCTCCACGGGGGGGCGAGTTCAGCTGCCCAGACACTAAGTGCCACTTCAGACACTCGTGGGGATGTAAGACACCCGCGCGGTTGGCAGATACCATGCACAACCTATGGAAGAGCCAGGCCCCTCTGGCCTGGCCGCTGAAGGCAAGCCAAAATACCTTGGGGTATCATCTCAAACAGCTCCAGATGCAGCCTACTGACTTCAGCCCCCAGGGCTGGGCATGATGTCTGGGTTCAGATTTGGGCATCTGATGTTAGAAACCGACGATGCCAGTGCCTACACTCGCACTGCAGTCGGTGGAGACGAAGCCGCTAAAGTGAGCGAAGCCTTGAGAGCGGCTCTCACCCTGAGAGAGCGAGCTCTTCACCCTGAGAGCAGACACCTACATTTGGTTAGCCGAATCGCACCCCGAACTCCCTGGACAGACCTCCGCTGGGACCCGTGGGAGCCCAGACACCGAGCTCACACGCGTACACCAAAACTTAGGGCTCCGACTCAGAGGCTGCATCCCAACAGCTGAAGTTTAGCGACAGGAACATCGACCTTAAACAACCAGCCAACACACGTGCGTGTGAAGGGTTTCTGCCTGTAAGCACAATCAGTCTGAGAAACGAATCAGTACTGATGGGGAAGGGGAAAGCTCTTCTCCAGTTCACACACTGCTGCTCAGAAACGGCACGAATTTTGTGTGGCGCCGGTTCAAGTAAACAAGAATTTCTCAGGCTTCACAGATTTATTTTCCTGAACACAAAAATTTAAATTTATCCAAGAGCATTAGCAGTTGGCTTTCCAGCCCCGCTCGGTACTTGGTCTGGCTGGGATGGAGTCCGTTCTCTTCCCAGCAGCCTGCAGGGTGCTGCGTTTTGGATTTGTGACTAAAACAGCAGTGGTAACCCCCCCGCCCCAGTGCTGTGGCTATTGCTGAGCAGTACCTGCACAGCATCAAGGCTTTCTCTTTTCTCTTTTTCTTCCCCATCCCCCAGCACGTAGTCAGGGGTGGGCAAGAAGCCGGGAGGGGACACAGCCGGGATGGCTGACCCCAGCTGAGCAAAGGGATGTTGTGTGCCACATCACCTCCCGCTCAGCAATGAAGAAGGCTGGCCTTGGGGGTGTTGGTCTGGGAGGCAGACGTTGCTTGGAGACTGGCTGGGCATTGGTCTACTTGTGGTAAGTGGTGGATGATTGCCTTTGCATTGCTTTTTTTTTTTTTCTGTTTCATTCACTCATTAAACTGTCTTCATCTGTGAGTTTTCTTGCTTTTAGTCCCCATGTTCCCTCCCCTGGGGGGGAGCAAGTGGCTGGGTGGAGCTTAGCTGCTGGCTGGGGTCAACCCACCATACCCCTTCTGATGTCTCTGAAGAAACAAGAGTCTGATAAAGACAATGAACGTTATCATTGAAAAAAAAACACCAACAAGGGAAAAATAAGCCTCTTTCGCTGTTTCTGAGAGCAGGGAACACTGTCAAATAAACATTTGGTAACATTGCCAAACGACTGGGCATGTGAGAACCACCACGTCACAACTCAGATTTCAGGCGATGAAAGCGATGTTTAACTGTTAGTTTACTGCCTTCTGGAGAAAGGGTTTGGATCTCTCTTTATGGACCCAGCTAGGATGTTTCACCTGCTCACTTGTCCTGAACACAGTATAATAACATTTTATGTAAAAGCTGGTTAAAAGTTGACTTAGGTCAGGTAGATGCAGAGCAGCACGTAAGAGAAACATGAGATTCAGCACATTTTTACGCTTCAGTGTGTACGCCCTCTTAAATAATTATGGTTCTTTTTTTTTCCTATTCTGAGAGTATCTGCATCCTGAAAAACAGCTTTGCTAAATAATATATTCAGTGAATTAGTACAGAGGCGATGTAGATATAATACTGTACTAAAGAAGCTGAGTGCTGCATACTCAGGGAAGTCTCTGGTTACTGTAAACAGGCTTAGCACCTCTTTTTTGGGATACAGAAGAGAAGTCAGGCTGGGCTCTAGGAGGCAAACACCACCTGGGCCCAAGGAGGATCATTCTCGAGTATCCATTCCCAAGCACATAAGTTGTTCCTCCATTCGCTAGATAATCTATACACTGTATAATCTCATGATTAGACAGGAAGCCAAGCACAATGCACAGCTAATCAACAGTGAAGAACAGCCACTATACCACAGTAACGGAACTATTCTGAAAGGATGCCAGCAGCGCAGCCCTCGCCCTTGGCATGGATGAATCCCATGCATTTCAGATTAAAGAATGCTTTGAACAGCAAGTGTCTCCAGGGGGCTCGTGTCTCCTGAATCCTGTTACAGGCAACCGTCCCTCAGCTCCCCCTTGCTATTTGAAAACTGTAAATTTGAATCATCCTTCAAGATGAAGACCCCGACAGACAAGAGTGGGGAGAAGGTTGTGGTTTCAGCATCTGAAAAAGTCAGTTGATAATCAGGAAAGTAAGTGCTCTCTTTCTTCTCTTTTTTTAAAGCTTTGCCGCTAAAAGTATGTGTCAGTGTGGATCTCACAGTAAGTGGCTGCCAAGAGCAGCAAGACTTTAACCAAAGAACTCAGTCTTTCACATATAGCAAATGGCTACGCATCTTCATCTTCTAGTTCTGATGTCAAGAACTCTGTTCTCCCATGACCTGTTCGTCCTCCCCAACAAGCTCTTACCTTTATTCTTTCTTTTTTTTTGTTACAATATCCAGATATCAGAGAAACAAGGAATTAAACTAGAGAAAAACATCAAAACCCAGATCTTAAACTCAGCCAAATACTGATGAAGTTCATAAAGAGCCAGGAGACAATCTTGTGAGAGGCACAAGAGGGAGCTGGGGTAGGCTTACGGCTGCCCTGTGCTCTGAAGTCTGGCACAAGAACACAGGGTGAAGGCACAGCCATGGAAAAAATTCATGGTTCACGTACCGTAGAAGTCTGGACTCCTCGAGTGCAATTTGCGCTGATGTACACTAAATCAACACATTCCTCTGCCTAACAAGGACCCTGTGGACCACACTGCAACAGAGCTAGGTCTCAACAACACAGATGGGTTTGGAACAATATAAGTGACTGAACAAAGTCAGCTTTCTAACTTCTTCTAAGGGAATGGTAGACCAACGTGATTTAAGTAAGTAAAAGCAAAGCCAACAGCACTCAAAATAATATGAACCTTTACAAACAGATTAATAAAAGCAGAGAAGAATCTAATGGGTCACGTCACTCTGCTGCTAAAATTGTCCTTACTCAGTGGAGAACAATACCGCAAGAGGATGTAGAAGCACTTAATTTCAACAGTTATGTTTAGATGGGAAGGAAGAAAAGATAAAAGGAAATTCTAATTTCAGACACATCACTGTACAGATCACACTGGAACTTGCCGAATTCAGTGGTTTTCAAAGTGAAATAAAAAAACACCAAAAAACCTAAACTTCAAAATAATATATCCTATTACAAGACTGGTAAACAGACTTAAACCAAATTAAAGCTTCAAACTGAGATACCAATATTAAGCATCCCTCAACTGTAGATGATATATCTCATTTTTACATTTGACATCGAAGGCTGGATTTATACCTCACAGATGGTTCTTCCAGAAGCCCCTCTTTTTTCCTCTGACCTGAAGACATTTTAAAAATATACCTGCTAATAAATCCCTGACAGCAGACATCTTGGAAACAGTAAGGGAGGAGAAAACATTATAATCATGAGTTTTTCAGCCCTCATTTATTAATTCAACAATAATTCACTCTGTCAGACCACAGAGCCTCTCTCTGCAAACTCACAGCTCCTCCCCAAGCAAACGAGAACAACCCGCCATAGGCAATGGGCACTGCTCAAGGAACTGAGTGAGCAGATAAACCTTACAGCATATCTTACAACTCAAACAGGCTGGATCTAATGCAGGATGTTCAACTTCTGGCCCAGCATATTCTGAACTGAGAGGACTTGGGCTAGGTATAATCCCATTTGAAAGTATGTGCCCTTGGCTACACCCTGTGATTTTTGAACTGTATTCTTCCAACAAGACTAGGTACAATGGGGACACAACAATAAGCATCTTCTCTGCCCTCGTCCCCCTTAGTCCTGTCGTTTGGAAGGAAGAACAAAGCCTTTGCTAGCTTCCCTGACAGACCCCAAGGGCCTAGGGTGACAGGCAATTCATCTTCCCAGCATCATCCCTGTAGCTCAGAAGTTGTGTATTGGGTTTGTGTGGCAGGGTTTTGGTAGCAAGGAGGCTACAAGAGTGGCTTCTGTGAGCAGCTGCTAGAAACTTCCCCCATGTCCGACAGAGCCAATGCCAGCCGGCTCCAAGACGGACTCGCTGCTGGCCAAGACCGAGCCCATCAGTGACGGTGGTAGTGCCTCTGGGAGAACGTATTTAAGAAGGGAAAAAGTTGCTGCACAACAGCAACTGCAGTCAGAGTAAGGAGTGAGAACATGTGAGAGAAACAACCCTGCAGACCCCAAGGCGAGTGAAGAAGGAGGGGGAGGAGGTGCTCCAGGTTCCGGAGCAGAGATTCTCCTGCAGCCTGTGGGGAAGACCACGTGGAGCAGATCCACCTGCAGCCTGGGGAGGACCCCACGCTGGAGCAGGTGGGTGCCCGAAGGAGACTGTGACCCTGTGGGAAGCCCGCGCTGGAGCAGGCTCCTGGCAGGACCTGTGGCCCCATGGAGAAAGGAGCCCACGCTGGAGCAGGTTTGCTGGCAGGAGTTGTGACCCCATGGGGGATCCACGCTGGAGCGGTCTGTGCCTGAAGGACTGCAGCCCATGGAAGGGACCCACGCTGGAACATTTCGTGAAGAACTGCAGCCTGTGAGAAGGACCCACATTGGAGAAGTTTGTGAAGGACTGTCTCCCGTGGGAGGGACTCCACGCTGGAGCAAGGGAAGAGTGTGAGGAGTCCTGCCCCTGAGGAGGAAGGAGCGGCAGAGACAAGGTGTGATGAACTGACCCCAGCCCCCATTCCCCATCCCCCTGCGTCGCTGTGGGGGAGGAGGTAGAGAAAATCGGGAGTGGAGTTGAGCCTGGGAAGAAGGGAGAGGTGGGGGGAAGGTGTTTTAAGATTTGGTTTTATTTCTCATTATCCTACTCTGATTTGATTGGTAATAAATGAAACTAATTTCCCCAAGTCAAGTCTCTTTTGCCTGTGATGGTAATTGGTGAGTGATCTATCCCTCATCTCGACCCACGAGCCTTTCATTATATTGTCTCTCCCTGTCCAGCTGAGGGGGGCAGTGATAGAGTGGCTTTGGTGGGCACCTGGTGTCCAGCCAGGGTCAACCCACCACAAGTTGGAAGGAAAAGCAGCTGCAAAGAACTACATATTTATCATGTGGTCTGTCACTGCCCATACTTCATTGAGGAAAAAGTCTCATCCTAAACACTATAAAGGGGCTATCCTCTAAAAAGAACTGGATGTTTTATGGGGGTAGTTAACATGCATCTCTGTTCAGCACCTCATGCCCCACAGTCTGTCCTGAGTTCAAAATGCGGCTTATTTGATACAGTCTCAAGCCCCCCAGAAAATCATTGCCTCAAAGAGGGAGAACACTAGCAAGAGAGAGCCTTCCTACAGAATACAGCTGCTTCATTATCTAGGCTGCTACAAGCACTGTATTTCACCCACAGAATTCAGCGGCTCGATATGTATTTACGATGACAGGGTAAAGCACTGGTTTCAACGTATAGACCTTCTATATGACTTGGGATTCTGCAGTACTGTAGTAGGTAAATTCATTTGTTTGCATTTTGAGAAACTGGTTAAATATTATTCTGTTCAAACCAGAACTGAGCAAACTCCATTTACTGTACCAGTGGACCCTGTTCACTTTAAAAGCATGCCTCTTCTATTTGTTCTCCTGCCAGACTCTAAGGATGAGCTGTGACATTCGAGACAACAGTCCACAGACAAACATATGTTCAAGCTTAAATTTCACAGGGGACAGTGAGTCTGGAATTTGCTTTTCCTCTTAGGCCAGGATGACACAATTTCCTCCTCTCACATCTGATGCTGCTTCTTTTTTGTTAGGTAAGAACTCTTCAACCCCATGGCAAGATTTCCTCCATCTCAGGGAATGTAATCACTGGGCTGGAGTCACCCTTCTAACTTTTCAGAAATTGGTTATTTATTTATTTTTTAGTAAAACAAACAAAAAACCTGTCTAGTTGATTTTTGAGGCTTAAATATTTCCCCCTTGATGAAGTCTAAATCATACACCAATCAATATGGACACAAACAGTAATACTAAGTAAGAAAAGAAGCAGCATTAAAGTAGTATTCCTTGAGCTTAAGCTTCCTCTCTTTAACTATCACTCATAAAATGTTCCTGAAATGGAATAAAATGTACAAAATCTAGTGAAAAATTACATCATTACCAAAACCACAAACCAGATGAAAAAACCCAAACACTACATTCAGCAAAACTATTAACTGCCATACTCAAGACTCATAAATGGATTGCACTAATAAATATTTTCACAGAACTTCACAATATTCAAACTGTCAAACCACCATTTCATAAAAAAAAATAGAAACAGAACTAATTAGGGCCCCATTAATCTAGATTCAGCTACTCCTTACACCTTCTACCATCACGCAAAAACATTAGTTACTTGCTAGGATTTTGGTATTCCTATTATGCAATAGGTTAACACAAATTGTAAATAGTGAGTGGAGTAATCAAATTAAGTGCTGTGGTCAGTGCATTCTGTGACTTATTGCCTTTGCTGTTTTGTTGTCTGCTTATTTATACTCCATTTTTGCAATCTCAGTAATCTGCAATAGCTGTCTCAGTCACTGTAGATGTTTTTGCTTTGCTGAATTTTAGAATCCAACAGAGCTACTTAAAAATTTATATATATTTTCTACAATATAGCCTTCCCACTGCAAGCCACTTAAACTAAAAGCAAGGTACTTCATAGAAAAACCAATATATCTCACCCCCGAGATAGAATTATAAACACACATGCATGCATATGCCATCCCAGCTACATGAGAGAGATGGAAATTCTACAGCAGAATAATTCCCCTGTAAGCCTAGCCACCCACAAACCTAAACCAAACAGCTCTCCCCTCTTCTCTTCAAAGATGCATTCCTTCATTCCTGAAAGGTTAGTGATGTTTTCCAAGGGTCCACTCAAGCTCTGTAAGGATCTGTGCTTTCAGTGTGCTCTCCCTTTGAGCAAAAGGTCCTCTTTTGCCTTGAAGAGTCATCCGTTTATCCCTCAAAATCTTAAGACCACTTCTTAGGGAGATTTACATAGCATACTATTGGGAGATGCATCTATAGAACATGCTGCTCTGTCTTTTGCTCCAACCAACACACCCCATTGCAGAACTTAGGCCACCTTGCATGTCCTAAGAGCAAATGGTAAGTGCATCAAGTGCCTTGCTGCAAATCACTGCCCTACCACACCAGGAAAGCTATAGGAAAAAAGCAGACTCAAATCAAGATGTGGGAAGAGTCAGCAACCATCACTCCATGCTGAAGCCCCTGCGGGCAAAGAGGGAAGATGCTACCGCTCTCCATTTCCTCTCTCAGCAGGCTCTTTCACAGTACAATTGCATTTTTTGTCCAGTTGAGACTAAGGAATAACAGCATCAGTCACGGAAAAAAGTAGGTGGAAGATGAAAAACTGCATTATTCCTCTAGCAACATAACCTCTCTCTTGCTTGCAGCATACGTCTCCAGCAGTAATCCCAAGGGAATCTAAATCACATAGCCAAAAGTCCCCTCTCCATACTGAGCTGAATCTATGGATCTTCTGTTTCTTGCTGCTTCTTTGGAGAATGGCACAGTATCTATTCTGTTCAGCAATTAAAGACTCCAAGGAAGACTGGGACCCTACCATCCCAGACAAAAGTGAAAGTACCTGAGGTCCAAGATGGAATGATACTTCTATGCTGAACGCTGTGATTAGGCCATTCATCAGTTTTCTGAGACTGCCAACTTCCCTGGATTCAATGCTTTTTCAAGCTTGTTTGTGGTAGGTTTTTAGGAGAACGCAAAAATTAGATTTTGGAGAAATGACAAATACTAGATAAATCATAGTCATATGCCAGACTCTGATTGTACTCCTCAGGTCTCACTATCAGACATTTAACTGTATTATGAAAAAAATATTCCTCTGCCTATATCAAAACCCAAACCAGACTGAAGTATGTTTCATGTTCACTGGAAGGTTTTTCAATTTAAATGAAGACAGCTTCAACTGATTGGAAAGTATCTCCTGTGACACCATTTGAGGCTAAGACAATTATATATAATTACATTATATCAGACCTTCCTATACATGTCCTTCTCTTTCCCAAGCAAGAACAGAGATGCCAAAAATTCTACTGAGGCCCCAGAGATTCCAGGAAAGAGAAAATGTCCTAAATAATAAAGTTTAGGTAAAATTCATAGAACATGCGAAGATACTGTACAAATAAGTAGCCCACCCTTCTCATCGGTTCTGGCAAAAGGGATGTTGAATGACATTTGCACACAACCGTGGTGAAAATAGATGGCAACAGAAGAGGGATTTTCTGACCAAAAAGGTGTATCCGAGGGAAATAACAAAAAGGTGAAAGGACCGACTAGAGCCCAGAACCATTGATGGAGAAGTGTCTCTGTGTCAACCAGAGCTCAGTGTGTCACCGTAGAAGGTACAGTTCTCCAACCACTGTTCATAAGGTTTCCACATTTGTTTGTAAGTGGTATAAGTATGAAACCCCAGTACCCTGGGATGCAGTTTCAGCTGTCAGAAGTACAAGCTGATGTGGAACGAGGCAGCTGCCTCCCAGCCTGGCTTACCACACAAGGGTTAGTGCTGCGGGGGGAAAGCCCGTGGGACCATCCCTTCTGATGGGCACCTCCACTCCGGTCAGCTTAACCTGCTCAAGCTGCAGGTTGGGAAAGGTAATTCCAAACACATTCATTCAGGAGCCCTGCTCTACATTACCAGTTTGCTCATTTTTCAGTATTTCGAGTTCTCATTTCCTCAGGGCAATTGAGTTCTTGCAGTACTTCCCTTTAACAGCCTCGTGTCACAAGGGGAACAAGAGAAGAGGATGCCGCGAGTCAGTTAGCGTGGTGCAGCTAATGGACAATAACTCACTAAAAGTTGTTCTAAGCTGCTTTTGCAGCTCTGAGCTGAAAACATGTGGTAAAACAGGTCGTAAGCATACACTGTTCTCAGACAGCCCCTGTTCTGCTGCTCCAGATGCTTGCCTTCCTACGTCTGTATGTGTTTTGGTTCTGAGACAAGACATTACCTGCTAGCTATCTAAAAGGAAGGAGAAGGACTGGGCAAGACTTAAAAACTCAACAGTTTATATTATACTCAATTTCTTTACTAAGGCATGGCTATGTTCTTTTCCTTCTTATTCTTTTCTACTGGAATCCATAAAGTTTAGTTGTAACTTTATATAAATAAAATCAAAAGATTGGGAATATATACCTAAATTATTTGGTAAGCTAGTTGCATATGCCTCCCTAGAACAGCACTTAGACCTGCCTAGAAGATACAATTATTGGTTTTTGTTTACTAAGCATTGAAATGATGCAAACAGAACTGAAGTTGGACACTGTTCATTTTCCATACAAACTATACCACTCACACCAATTATTTCTGCTACACAAAAAAAGAAAAAAGAGGAAAAAAGCAAGGTCACTCACAGCCAGAGATATTTTTCTATGACCTACCTACAAGTTACAGCCTGAAGTTGGATCTTATTCAACTCTGATTAATTCCGAAGTACCCTCAAGGCTGAAAGCTGATCACGTAATTTAATTTGATTTTTGGTGGCAGAAAACTCAAGGTAGGATTATCAGAGCAAAAAGAATTCAGAGGATTCTGTGAAACAAAGCATTCTACATACCGCCTACTCAAAGTTTATCCTAAATATAACTGTCTGCATCCTCTCCTTTCATATATACAGGACACTCTTTTAGCCAAAACCAGGGAAAAGTGTTCAGCTTGCTTTTAAGAGGCTTAATAGCATGAAGTGCAAAGATGAAAAAACTATGAAACCTACTTTTTGTTCTGCTGTCCACTTCTATTTTTGTTGGCTCCTGAGTTGCTGTGGCTGGAGGTAATTTCTTCCCAACACTCTGAAAAAAAATAATTATTCTCCTTTAAAATTTGCAGGTTCAGTTAAAAGTTGGACAACATAAAAAATTGTAACAGAAATAGAAAATATAGGAGTAGAAAAAGGACAGTAAAGAAACAGAGGCAAAGACTTAGGTTTGTCTGTGGGGTTTTTGTTAGGTTTGGGGTTTTTTTAATGATATAGAATTCATAAAAACGTGATTCTCAAATTTTCCCATTAAAAAAATGTTTACTAACATTTTTAAACAATAACCCCTTAACACAGTTTCAGGGAAGACTCACAGAAATTTCACTGGTGGAATGCATATGTGATGAAATTACTTAAGGAAAGGTGCTATTCAGTACCAAAAGTAAAACCGAAAGAAGGGGGGGGGGGAAATCCCCCTTCTGTCCATACAAGGAGTATTCATTTCAGTCATTCTACACTAAGTGTGATTTTTAAGTTGACAACAGCTCTTTAAATGGTTCTCATTTTTATTTCTTTTGAGCAAAAATAACTAATTTACAGAGGAGTACTACAATAAGCAATAATCAGCCTCAGAAAGGTATGGTAAAGATCTAGCTGGAAAGCAGTGAAAATTGTACTGGAAGAGATGTAATGAAGAATTTGAAGCTACCGGGCCTTCACAGAGATAAAAGCACAGAATACCTTCAAGATGAAAGTGAGACTGGGAAGACAGCCTTTGGTTCAGAGGCAAACAGAGCAGTTCAAGATAGCTGCACATCTCAGCATGCTCATTCATGATCAAACCTTTATTCACACAGTTCTGCTTCATAAAATGGTTTGGAAAATGATGAGAGCACGTACTCTAAACTGCACTGCTATTTACCTCAGAAAGAAATGCGTACTAGAGGAATATCCCAAAACTTTAATTTAGGGGAGTTTTTCTTTTTTTAAAGATGAAATTGTTATTCAAGAACAATTAATTAAAGGAAAGCATTTGGTAATTGCTTTATCATACATGAATCATTGATCTCATGACATGAAACCAAAACCCAGATAAACCCACAGCAAGCTAAAATTTAACAAGCTGAAAATCACAGCAAAAGAATCATGGGCAAAGAGGAAGGAACTAGTGTATCCCAGTGGGAAGGGCACGCGGCAATGTAATTTCTTAATTTATAGCAGATGCAAGTGCAATGCTTGCAAACATTCATTCATCTGCTTGTTCAGAATGAACAGCTGTGCAGGTGAATAAATCAGCATGGGGAACCAACTGACTCCTTGGGAACAGAAAAGAGAATACCACCCAAACAAGGCTGTTCTTCTGCTGGGAGCTAGGAGACCCGTCAGAAAGCAGTCTTTGCATGAATTGCAATTTGTTCAGGAGAGACGGTAAAAAGCCCAGGGAGCAAAGTGGCTGAAGACACGACTCTTTTTGCACATAGAGAAATAGCCTGAGCACAGAAACAAGAAACTGGACTCCTGACAGGTCTACCGATAGATGAAGAGCTGTGCACAACTGGGTGTAGCACACGGAAGGCGCTGAAAGATCAGTGACCTACAACATCCAAAGATCATTTACTGCGGAACGAGCGAAGCTGTCCCAAAATCTCGCAGTGAGGAGAGGAAGAAATGTTATATCTAATAGGAGGACACAGAAAGTTGCAATTCAAGTAATTTAAATGAGGGTCGCACAGAACCCACTCCAGTGAGGAGGGACACTGGAATTTGTTATGGGACAGGGACAGGAGAAGACAAGTGGAACTGGTATTCTTTAATTGTAAGGGGACTGCACTCAAGGACTTTGAGGGGTGACGCAAGCACCACTGACAGGAAAAAGGAAAGAAAATGGATAGGCCATGCAAATCTGGTTTCAGGTAGACCTGTGCTGCCAAAAAGTTTTATTCTTCCTGTAAAAACATACTAAAGGAGATTTTTTTTAAATTACGATTTATTTATGTTTACAATTAGTCTATACTGATCCACACATTTGCATGGAAAACACTCCTAAAACATCTCCATGAAACTTAATATAGTACTCATTTGTTCATTAGGAAACATGCAAGATAAACTTTCCTCACTCTAAGAGACACTGAATCCTCTGTGATCTGTTAAGTCTGATGGTTCTGCTTTAACAGGATAAAACCTCAAGTATAGCTAAGATCTGCATGCTGGGAGTCCCAGATCGAGTAGTATTATCACAGTTACCAATTTTTCTGACAAGAGAAATGGGAGACAGACAGATCTCCTCCCATATGAGCCAGAAACTCCCCTTCTGACTCTCCAACTGTTCTACATCACTCATACTCTCATACATGTCAAATATCTACCAAATTTACTAGTGGCTAGGAGAACCAAGCAAGCCCAACTTAAATTCTTGCTGATTCAACACACATCTCCATGACATAGACTCTTCTTCTCAGGGACTAGTTTCTATAGGGTATTTTGGTCTCTTCTGCAGTTGAAGGCCCAGCATAATTTACCAAAACCTTCCTCACTTCTAAAAAATGAAACATGGGAGCAAAGAATACTCTTAATTGTGTTGAACTGAAGATTTCAATACAATTCTTTCTCCTCCTCTGTTCTTCCTTTACATAAGAAGGTCAATTCAGAAAAAAATGTCCTCCAAGCCCTTCTAGACACATTGATCTATGCTGCAAAATACTGATATACAACTCCAGCTTTCACACTACTTAGTCTTACCCGATTCATTCCTACCTATCAGGCTCAATATTCCCAAGAAACAAGCAGATCTTACCCCTTTGGGACAGAGGCACAAAAAATGACTTAGAACTTGAAGGACTTTTGGGGAATTTAGACGCTCCAAATGCAAGAGCAGGATCCTCAACCCTGCCAGCATCAACTGACATCTCCCAGCATGAACTCTCTCCCTCCATTTACCTAACTCTATCATTTTGTCAGTAATGTTTACAATAAAATGTCACATGCAGCATGAACCAGAATGCCCATGATGACGCCCTTCCAGCAGTGTCCTAATTGCCAGGCTGCAAAGATAAGTGAAGTTCTGCATTTTCTCTCTGGCCCTTTATGTCTTGAATTCTTGGCTGCAGAATGGTTTCAGCACCAGCAAAAAGGGTAGCTAACATATTCCCCTCTGCCTTTGTGTCTCTAGCCTGGTGGTTCAGAGACACTTCTGAAGAGTACCATTTCAGTTTCCCTCTACCCTCCTCCAGTATGCTGATTACCATAAATCTCATTTCTAGATGATGGCAGTCAGCCTTGTTCCACTTACATTACTCTGCAGACACTACTCTGACTTGCTTAGTCCCATCACACAAGAAACATGTGGTGCAAGTAGAGTTCATGCTTCCTGACTCCAAGTCTCGGTTGACTCCCAACACACAACAGAACATATCAACAAAACAGGCAGAATCTTGATCCCACTATTTCTGCAAGGCGAGTATAATTAGATTATTTAGCTGTCAGACACAAATCCCCCTAATCGCCTGACGAGTGAATCCTAAAGATGAAAGGGGATGAAGTGCCCTCTTGCTGCAGAAACAGCTGATAAAAGCATGAATAATGACCATGATTTGGTGTACAGATATTCAGAGGCATGAGACAGATTTAGCAGCAACCTGCCAGTATTAATGCTTGGTTTTATGAAGCCAACAGAAGGATAGTCTAGCATTAAATAATAGGTTCTGTTAGCAGAAGAGCCCTCAATGACAGTTTGGTACGCTGCAAGTCCCTATCACTGCAGACCAGTTTCCTCTGATACTGAGTTAACAATGATTACAAAAGTGTTTGAGGTGGCACACAAAGTTGTGTGAATGAGGTCACGGTACAATCTAAACAGTCTCATTTCCTTTCATTTATGTACTTTGGTTCAACCGCAATCCCTGTAACAGCAGAGAACAACACAAGAGAAGCAGAGCACGTACTGGGCAGTATACATTTTCTCACTTGAGGGCACTACGGCCCTTCCCTTCAACTATTCAATCCTGACCAGAGGAAGAAAAGCAGACTGGTGATCAAGTTTCCTCCTTCAGGATATTTTAAAGTTGTATTTCAGGGTTTTCTGTTGTTGCTGAAAACTGAGTTGTCTATTTACTTTTGTTATTCAGGTCTTGTGTCTCTAGAACATTTCATCTGAAAATTCACATTGAATTGTCACTTGTGCACCAGCTAGGTCCATACAGAAGATTTTGTTATATTTCTTTACACTGAAGGAACATACTTATCCTTTTACTTTCCGTTAACAAACACAGGCTTTTCGAAGCAACAGCTTATTTACTCACAAATCAGGAAAAAAAGATTTACTCAGCATCAGTATTTATTCTGGAAAGTGAATTGAGGTCTTTACGCTAGATAAAATATTTTGGAACTGCTGCTTGAAATGTAACTCCATGAAGATATCCCTAGAGAATACATCAGACATTAAAGAATTCACAAAAATGAGCTGTATGAGCTGGAAACACTATTTTAAGCTTAACATCATTTGTCAGTTTGAACAGTGAAAATAGAACAATATGCACTGATGTCTTATACAGGGGAGGAAAAGACAGTTACTTATCTTGAGAACTTTTAGAATTTCAGAAAACCTCAATGATTAGGTCAGGGGAAAAAACGTGCTGTATTTCTTTGACCATAATGCTTCCTTTTAACATTCAACTAGTATTTTTGAATGTTGTTTATATGCATGAGACTTTTTTCATCTAGAGGTTTACGTGCAAATCCAAGGCCACTGTTAGTGACAATATAAAAGCTCTGTTCTTTAATGTATTTTTTGGCAGTCCATTTTGTAACCGAGAACATTTTTTCACAAAGAAGCAGAAATGGTTACTAGATTCTTCCAGCTCTGGATGAACAGAAACATAAACAAGCTTCTCATTGACCATGTATAATGCTGGTGTTGTGAAGGGGGAGCCAAATTAATTTCTTTGTTCTAATATGCTTCAAGTGCTTAAGGAACATCATCAAGTCCTTTATCCATCCTACCTGGTCTACCTTAAATTAAAAAAAAAAATAAAAAATTGAAAGAGCCCAAGTATAAAAACCCCAAAGGCTTTCAGATGTCAAAATGCCCTTACTCTGTCAGAGACAAAATAAGAGAAATGTCCAGGATTTCAGTTTTTCCCATGATACCAACATTCAACTCCACATAAAGTACTTTCTGTGACAGCATGATCAAGTATTGTTATCCTGGGGTTTCCCAAAAGGACAGAGTTAACACTTTTCCTAAAGGGTCACCACATGGCACTTCAAAGAGGCTGATGGGAATTTTAAGGAACCTTTACAGAGAAAACAAAAATTCTTTAGGGAAAGTGTGATTAAGCACCTGCCTGCATATTTGATTGCCTCAGTCGTCTAAAATAGCTTCTTTCTCTGTAGCTACTTTCTACCCAGCTGTGCTTTGGTAGAACTACCATCCATATGCTCCTGAACTACTATTATTAATATTTTTTAATACCAACTAGATAGGTACATCTGCCCAATGCACGCCCAGCTAATATAGAGAGCCCCAGTTGCCCAAGCTGCACGCATTTCTACTGACATCATCTGCGAAGAGATTCCCACCATAATGCAGGTAGTTTCCTTAAAACTAGGTTAGGTGAATGAATGGGACAGGAAACGAGTGTTCATCAAGTCCTCAATTACGACCAGACTGTCGCAAGCACAGGGAAGCAAAATCCTTTTTATTCTCGTGCTCCTAGTTTACTCTGAGTATGAGCAGAGAGACAGGACGTCTCGCAACGGGGCTTTGAGCAGCCTGGGCTAGTGGAAGGTGTCCCTGCCCATGGCAGGGGCTTGGAACTAGACGATCTTTCAGGTCCCTTCCAACCCAAACCGTTCTGTGATTTTATGATTCTAGAATTGGTGTCTCACAGGTGTCTCATAATTCACTTGCTGTGAGCAAGAGAGAGGGAACAGCGCGGTGGCTGCCCGAGCCCACCCACCAGCGGTGGCCGTGTCCCCGGGGAGCCAGCCTCAGGCGCCGATTCCTGCCACCACTCCTCCCCTCTGCCATGACGTTAGCCTATCTGCAAGGGGAAAAGGAGGGAACTGATCTGTGTTAAGAAGTACTGCAGAAGGGAAGGAAGAACAAAAGAGAGTTATCCGCTTCGCTAAATGGCTGCACAAATGTTTGGGTAGAACTGAGGCAGGAAAATTTATGGTCATAGGGGTAAGGCGCAACTCTCAGCTGCAGCGCTCATTTATACCAGCTTAAGCTCACTGGGAAAGCATGGTGAGCACCTCTATAGTGTGGTTTAATGATTCCTGGGGCCAGCATACCGCATTTTGACCATGCTCAGGGCAACCAAAGGAAAGGTTGCAGTAGTGCTGGTCTTTACATCGTTCAAAAGATGAAATACAAACCACACCGAAGTACTCAGCTCTACATACCAGATGATACTTCCATAAAGAATGGGCACCCTGACCACAGGATCAGATGTGGCACACATCCATATGGGATGTTTTAATGGGACGTGTGGCAAATATTTCACAGAATGCAGACAACAAAGCAATTAAAGTATTTTTAAATTTCAAATTATAGTTTCTTTGCACATAGTCAAGCTATATAACCTTCTACTGGACAATCTGAAAATAACACACTTTCATACTTAGTCCATATTCCAGCAGACTTAAGTGCAGTTTTTCCAGCTGATGTCTACACTACATGACTTTTGGACTTGGATGAACATAGGCCTTCTGAATTATAGCGTATCTTCATAAAGAAATAAATGCTTTTTTTCTTTGAAAAAGACTTTACCTGTGAAAGGTTTTACCCTTCTACAGCAAGGTTATGAAACCCTGTATTTAGGTGCTGCGAAAGGCACATGAACCACTGGCACCTGAATTCTCTCTGTCTTGACAAAATCAACAAATCTCTAAATAAAAGATGTCCCTCCAGATAAAATCCTGGTCTTACAAAGCAACAGAGCAAAGCCTTCATCCCACAGAACTCCTTGAAAATTGACATAATTTCAGCCATTGGCATGACTCTTGCCACAATTAACAAGTTTGGACAAAGCAGACAAGTTGTCTGAAGTCAACAGTGAAGAGGTGGAGGCCTCATAACTCTTCATGAATACCAGTCCTCCGGGAACTGGCTACTACACCAGCACTGCTTTAGAGGAAAGCAACGTTCAAGTAGTCAACTAGTATATCCTGCCTGAATTTTAAAGGCTTTTGGAATCAGGATGCATATGCAGAAAAATTAAAGGTATCTGGGAGAAAAATGTTTTCTCGTATTCACAGAGAAACTGATATGTTTTTACCAAATACAGAAGTTACTTCCTGAATGCAAAAAAAAAGGGGGAGGGGGGGGAACGACAACAAAAGTAGCATGTCAGTCTAAATCCTACTACAGTACTCTAATTCTCATTCCAGAGAATAGTAAACAGGTTGCGATTACATTACACCACACTCAGTTCACTTGGTGCCCTAGAAATAGAGTACTGAATGTCAGAGCATCTTACAATTGCTGTATCTGTCATCCATTGTCATGGCACTGGAATCCAAGCAGACAAGCAAGAAAGTAAACAAAGCAAAGGAAACAGTACAGAGGTCCCCAAACAAGGGAAATTTTAGAACAAAACATGATTTTGCTGGGGCTTTGTTTTCTGATTCATCAGATGATTATTCTTCTTATGCACTTCTTTTTTACAATTGAAAAAAAGAAGCAGAACCACCTCTTGTCATCAGTTAAACTGCTTAAGCTACATCAAGTCTAAGAAAAAATGCTTTGAATACTTAAGGAATAGTCACATTTGTTTTAATTAAAACCTCTTTTATTTTTTCAAAATAACTGTTATTTCTGAAATATTTAATAAAAGAAATTACTGGTGCTTTACTTAATTACATCAAAAAGTATTTGAAAATCATGTTCAGAGAAGACCTAGAAAATCACTTACCGGGACAGACAACAAATCATTTATGTAGTTCTGAAACTTCATGGCAAAATAAAGACAAAATGGCAAGCCTGTACTACCTTTGGCATACCACTGTGAAGGATTACATACAGCAGAAAAGGGAGGGAGAAAGCAAGGCCGGGATGATTTAATCAATGTATGTTGACATTCCTTGATGGCTCAGAGTTTGTTACTCCTTCACATTTTATTTGATAACAACAACTGAATGTCTAATTTGTTTTCAGGAAAAAGTTCTTTAAAAGAAAAAGGGAGAATGAATAAGAAGCAAAGGTCAGAGTAGTAAGTTCTTTGGTATGTTTTCCAGGTGTGGATTTTTTTTAGGAGAAAGCACTAGGTGCTGCAATTAAACTTATATTATTGTTTTTATCTTGTATTAATCAAATTTTATCTATTTAATATGTTATCCACAATTACTTATTATTTTAATGATCATTTAGCACGATTTCTTACTTAGCCATTCAAAAGCTAGGAAATCTTAAAATTTAGGGTTTCATACAGACCCTCACTTCTGCTGTGTTATAACTACATGTGAGTCTATCATGTTTTACATGTAATCTTGTTATACTTCTCAGTACAATGGCATTCAGCTGGTTCTGTCACTGAGGTGTAAAATGACAATATGTTGTCATTTTGAAGTAGTTATTCAAGATAGAGTTCATTTCACTTAAACATCAGCTATGAACCAGATGTGCACATATGGGCCAGTGGCTGCAGGCTTCCCTTCTGTTAATGGAGGTAAACAGCCCTTTTAGCATGTAATTCATCTGGACTTCTTTGGAATAAGAAAGGTCACATCCTAATAATGACTTCTAGTCTACACACTGTGAAGAAACCTTGAGTACTAGCAACACCACAGACATCTAAATTCAGTCAATGGAATCCCATGATACTTGCTATTTTTAAATATTTTAGTTGTGTAGTCCATGCGTATTATCTGCCTGGACAGCAGCCAGCTAATCTACCTATAGGTCTGTCTTTATCTATCTATCTCTCTCTCTATCTCCATATGTATCTATCTATCTCTAGGTCCGTCAATAAATCTATAAACCCAGCTATCTAATCAATAAATACTGGTGTTACAGCAGTACAATGCTGTCTTTATGCAAGTCCAGTATGACCTTTTCTACTTTCCATGGCCAATTCACAGCAATTTTCATTAAAACACACAAATAAAAAAGTTGCTGGTCCTGGCTCCTGAAGATTGAAACTGTGACCTAAGTGCATGCTAAAAACTGAGATTAAAAAGAATTTACTGTTCATCCTTTTTAAAAAAGATTAACTTGGATAAGTAACTGATTAAAAGACAGGAAACAAAAGGCAGGATTTCGTCATGATGACCAGTGGAGTCCCTCAGGGATCTAGATCAAGGCTCTTGTTTTCCACATGTTCACAGATGATCCAGAAAAGGGGAAAGACAGAAACTCAGTTCAGATAGAAGTAAAATGACACATTTGAAGGAAAACTGCTATCTTGAGACAGAAATGATGGGCTTTGAAACACACAGCTGTTAATACTTTGAAAAGCAATAAAGAGCGATGGAAAGCACTATTGAAATGCTGTATAAATCCACCCAACACCTAGATCATTGTGTGCGGCTCTCACCTCCTTTCCCCCTCACACATAACCCACCTCAGTCCCTAAAGGAACTGGAAAAGACAGAAAGCCACCAAGAATGATCAAACCTATGGAACAGATTCCTCCTTCTGGAAAAAAAGATTCACAGGGGTGATTTAATGGAAGTCTATAAAAATCAGGTGGGGCACTGAGAAGGTAGCTAGGGAGGATTCACTCATTACCTCTACCAGTACTAAAAATTAAGGGCTATCAGAAGAAATTAGCAGGTACCACATTCAAAACAAAGGGAGGTAACTCCTTCCCACAGTGTGTGACCCAGCTGAGTGGAACTCTTTCACAGGAGTTACAGACGTAACATGTTACTTGCAATGAAAATGCGACCACTCGAGTTGATGAGGAGAAAAAAAATCCATTAGGGTTATTAAACACAAAGTTCAAAATGACTAGAGGCCGTGAAGACTCACTGCAAGAATTTCTCTGTATGCTTACTCTGTTCTCCCATTCTTCCCCAGGCTTTCAGTATTGACCTCTGTTTGGAGGCACGATACCAGCCCAGGCACTTTTCTGATCTGAACTACAGATGTCTCAGGATCTTCCAATTTCCTGAAAATATCATTCCTTAACATATGGAAGTGAAATATTGAATGCAATACATTTCGGAAAGTAAATCTAAATAAAGCAAGGTGACAAAAAACCAAAGTGATAACACAAGGGAAACTTCAAAGGATTACTCCAAATCCTCTCTCCCCCCAAACGTTATCAAAGAAACTAAGTTTTTCAGTTAAAAGGAAAGCAAAACTATAGGGAGAACAAAGATATAAGAGAAAATAATTAGAAAAGTCTTCAAAATTATAAAGCAGTAACTTTTGGTTTCTTACAGGTTCATTTAAATCCTCTGATTTGTAGGCCACTACAGAAATTTTCAATGGAGTAATTTCTGAGCCAAAAAATGCTTTATGGCATATGCAAGTCTGCTTTCCTGGGCCATCTTTTGTAGTTATCACAGAAGCAGAGAAACCCACTATGAGTCTAAAAGATTATAAAAAGCAAACACTGTATTGACAGTCAGCTATTGCATGAAAAAGACAAACCCACCGTACAGAAATACATATTTGCATTTCCTCTTTAGCCATCTCAGACTTTCTCTGAGCTGTAAGGTGCACTACATCTACCTCATCTACTGCAACACTATCGGTGAAGCGCTCATAACAACTTACCAACCCCCTGAATAAATTTGATTCTGTCAAGCAGTCTGAAAAGGCTTTTAACTATCTCCGACTTTCCCTGAGAAAGTGCTATAGATTTAAGACGTCTTCAGACGCACAATATTTCAATATTTCAGTGTATGAATACATACTGCTTCCTCAGTAATGATATTAATGTTTATGCTGAGCTGTAACTGTTTATATCCTCCACATTCATGTAATTTATATTTTTGCATTAATAGTAGAGTCTCAAACCTTCATAGTGGGGAAGACATCTAATTAGAGAGACTGTTTCACAGATTCCTAACTTCCCGTTTACAACTACAAAACATGTCCTCAGCGATTTCGGAACCGCTTAAATGGAAAATTACTTTAGTTCTTGCTTCCAGCTGTTGAGCTCCATTACGAAACGACCTGAGCCAGTACCAAATGTCCCATCCAGCTATCCATGCACTAAAACTACCAGGTGTTTAGCAGACCACCAGCAGTCTACAAACCACAGATGAAGAATATCTTCATTAGCATTATGCAAGTCACCAGAGAAATATGCGCTATCTCAAATAACATTCAAAGAAATAAGTAGGTAAAATATGCAATGCAAAATTTTTTTTTAACTTCTTGGATGGAAAAGGGAGTAGAAACAAAAACATGAGTACGAACAGGAAAACATAATTTCCATTAAAACTCTGGGTAGCTTGGAGAGCAGGAGAGTGCACCCTTTGCTTTTACATCACTCTTCTCCACAGTTAAACCTGTTCTACCGGCAGGCGAGTTCAAACTCTAAAGCTGTTGTAACTTCATATTTTGACAAGTTCTTAAAATTTCAAATTATGGGCAGGGAAGACAGTAGAGCGGCTTCTTTCTACCAGTATGCTTGATGTGCTGGACAGGAGAGAAACCCATGTGTCTTAACTCACACACCTTATAACATTCATATTTCTGTAAAATTTGGAATCCTGACATTTGATGCTGTCAGGCTATTTCAAACCATTAATGAACTAAAAATCTGCCTTCCTAAAAGGTTAATGGTGAGAAAGTCAATGTAAGAGTTTAGATTAGGCAGATGCTGCTGAAACAAATGGAGCAAGACATGGTAGAATCACTGATGAGTAAAAATGCTTTAGCAAATTAAATAAAAAAAGCAGATACAGAATGAATCCCACACAGCACGCTCCCAACTGCCTCCTCTCAAAGCACTGAAAGCATGTGCATCAAAATGAGCTGTATGAACAAGCTCATTTTCTTTCTTCCTCAAGCTGCGGATTTGCAGTGCTAGAATATGCTTTTGTAGTGAAAGTTAAGTATTTTGGGGAGCAGATAAGTCTTCTTTTTTCACTGCTTTATTTAGTCTTCATTTTTGCCTTTTACTGACTGCGGCTTACACAAATGTAAAGGATCATGTCCCCTTGCAATCCTAACCAGGAATTTTACCGTTTGCAGATTGCAATTCACAGTTAATTTCTATCTCCTCTAGGAAGAATCCTTTAGGCAGACTGCACTGAGTGAACGAAATTCCTTCCTACTCTCCCAGGAGAACTGTGCCTGTCTAGATTGCAGCTGGTAACTAGCATGATTCAGATTGTACCATCCAGCTTAGACACTGCTGTTATGAAACCTCCCTCTTTTACAAAAATTAATGAACCTTACAACTGCTACATGGATCTCCACTTCCTTGTGCAGCAGTAAGGAAAGCCTAGTAGCAACTTTCACCTCTCAAAAAAAAATAAAATAAAATAAAATAAAAATTCTAGGAAAACATTAAGCAGGGAATGGCTCTTCCTTAATATCTTCCTTTTTTAAAGTGGCAACAATACTTCCTTGGTCTTTTGTGAAAGTTACGATGCTGACAAGTAGCTGTTTAATTATATTTTTCAAATTCAATAATTAAAAAAAAAGACCAAACCCGTACTGTCATGCAGGTAGTCCCAGACTTAGTGCTGACAGCAAATATTTCTTTCATTTTGGCATTTTATTTCTTCTCTTCTCCTCAGATTGTCTTTAATTTTAATTTTTTAGTGTTATTTTTTTCCCACGTTGCCTCACTGAAATCAGGACAGAAGTTACTGAGGCAAAACAGGGAGATATTTTAAACTCTTACAGAGAAAACCGCAGAGCAACAAGTGACAACGCAAAATGCATTAGCATCTCCATCCAGTTCTCTTTCAACTGACTGGAATTTCATCTCTTCTCCTTTGAATGAAGCTCCCAAACTGGAAACACAAACAGAGAATGACTAACGTCAAGTGTTTCAGCTTTTCTTTTCAGCAAGTGCTTTAGGCACAGAGACTGCTGCAGCAGCCGCTGCCGGCCGTACGTACGGCGGGAGGGCTGCCGCTCTTTGGGTGGCCAGTGCGTGGCAAGTGGCCCAGCGCCCAGCAGAAAGCAGGCACCAGCAGCCCCCACTTGGCTACCAATCGCTGCAGCATCAGGACTTCTTCCCCAGGAGCTGAGTCCTCTCTCCCCCTCCTTGGTTTTTATTGGGAAGTTTTTAGGAAGCACTTGGTCAACTAACTGTAGTAATATAAGCTCATGCCCGTAGTATCTAAGAACTACCTTAGAACAGAAAACGCCACTGACCTCCTATAGAAACAAATGCAACAAGGAGTTAAAAAGGCATTTTAGAAATTGGCCTACAGACTTTTTAGCCCGCCGAGTGCCTGGCTGGTCTATGATCCTTTTGCACTACTCCTTTCCTCCTTCCTCTTTTCTTTTTTTTAAGGCAGAAAAAAAGAAAGACACATGGCACATCCTAAGAGAAGCAGCAACTCGGAAAACTTGTAGCTTCATTTCTGCACACAGCTTACTGACTTTAGCTGCGAAAAGCCAAAGTTGAGAGAAATTTACATTTTTCTACTGAAAGTCCCCAACATATCTGCAAATCATTACACAGTTTACTTGGTGTCTCTCCATTCAGCTTTCTATAAAATTTTACAAGCACCAGTTGACTCCAGTTTTCCTTGCTGTTTCTTGAAGGAAAGGATAATTTCCATCTAGATTTTATTATCCCAATATAATTTTCTCCAAAAATTATTCGTATCAGTTTTCCTCATTTGTACAAAAGACTCCAAATGTCACCTCTCTCAGAAGAGGAATTAGTAAAGCTCCTCCTCTTTTCTCTGCCAAAAAGAAGAAGTGCAGTTTTATTAATGCATTTGGGAAGGAAAAGAAGGGGGATGAATTTTTGTTTACTAAGCAAACATTTGAAAGAGCAACACTTCCTAAAGGCTGTGCAGCTAGTCTTGTCTAACTGTAAAGTTACATTATTCTTTAGAATAAGAAAACTGAAACCAAATCATATAGAAATAAAAAACATCTGTGCAAGTTTAATGGCCAAACACTGTGAAAGGAAAAAAACTTAAGCTAAACAGAGCCAGGACAGAATATGCTTTCACACAAAAGTAACCCCCTGTTCTAATACGGTCCTCTATAGCAGAAACGGACTTCGGGATCCCCAGCACCCTTTTCCTTTCTTTTCTTTTTCCCTACCTGGCATCTACAAAGTGTGCAGAAGAACCAAAGAACCCTGCAGTCGAATCCTGTGCTCTGCAGAATACATATTACGATACAGTTTTAAACAGCCACAGAAAAGAACCCCAACTAATCGTAAAAGAAATACCTCCTCTCCCATTGTGAAGCCAAGCTGCCTTTCAGCAGCTCCAAGTGTCCAAGAAGAGCCCTGGAGTCCTGCCCCTTCCTTGCATGAGCTCAGCTCGGCGAGAGCGGGAGCCCAGCCCTGACACTGACTCACGCTCCGGGCCATCCCGGGGAAACAAAGGTTCCACTTGTTTATTTCACAGGAAATCTGGAGCTTTTCCTACCTCTGCTCACTCGCAGCGAGAAGTTTCCTCTCCTTTCCCAAGCCAGCCTAGTCTCTCCTGGCTTCTTGAGACCGACAGCTAGGAAAGGCAATGTGAGTGAGGATGTACAGACTTTTTGTGAACAGCCCAGACAGAAAGTCTTGCAAAGAACTCTACAGGAAAATGAGCTTATGACAAATTCTGAGTGTACTGGTCTCTCTGTTAAAAAAAAAAAAAAAAAAAAAGCTGAAATTTCATGTCACCTATGTCTTTGTTTCAGCTTTTGTTTTTTAAAGAAAGATGATCAAGAAACTTCAGATGATGCGCTCTTCCATGAAAATCTTATAAATTCTTAATACTGCCTCCTCACAAACATTCAACTTTAAAGCGACTGAAAAAAGGGCAGGGGAGGGAAACACACCAAGGGCTTCTCAGATAATTTGGAAGAAATTAAAGATTTATATTTAAGCAAGCCACAAGACACGATACACTCTCACTCCCATTTGACCGTATATACTGTTCAGTAAGCATTCACACGCGAACACATCTACTACGGACATACTCAGGCACACTCAACGCATTCCCTATAGGCGCACAGCCCATTCTCTACAGAGGCATTCTCATGGGAGTGCCAACACAATTATGGGACAAGAAAAAAGTCTCTGAACTCATACATTAAAAAGATAGAAGCAAAAAAATCGGTTCTCTCTGTTTTAAGAACCACTGTAAGGAAGGACATGACAAACTTTGTAGATTTTAAAGGGGAGAACAATAAATTGTTCAACATGGTTCCTACAAAAAAGAACAAGAAAAAGGTTATTTTGCAGAGCCAGGATATTACAATATATTTTCTGCTACAACAGTGGAATATGAGAGGATACACAATCTTCTTTATTGGATGCTTTTCTAAAAACCAGCCTTCCCCTGGGGATTGTTCATATATATTTGGTCCTAATCCAGTTGAGAGGCTTGGATTAGATGGTCTCTGAGATGCCCTTTGGCCTTATACTGAAAGCAAATCACAACTGATCTGAGTAGGACTATCACTGCAAGTATAGATCTCCAGAAAAAGTATCAGGATATTTTAAAAAAGGAAAAGAGCACAAGATGATGGCTCCCAGAAAAGGCAACATCTCTTGCAGCAACACTCCCCGCGCCTGCACCATGCTGCAGAACAGGTTCAGGAGGGATTCAGAGCAAAGTCTGAAGGCATACTGAGCCTGCAATCTCCTTCCTCAAGATTTCTGTTTTCCAATCACAAATTATTTTAAAGTTATATTACAATACATCATTAATTTCCATTCCAGAAAAGACTCAATTACTGGTATTTGTTTTAAGAGAGAAGAATTATCTGTGACACATTTATAATTCATACAATTTATGAGTATATAAAAGTATAAGTACTACAATCAGGCATGACTTTTAAAAATAATCCTCAACTAGGAAAAATTTTAAAAAGGAAACAATTTCGGAAAAAAATCCACAGACTAATGAAGCTACATTGACAGCAAAAGATGAGTGTATAAATTTTACTTCACAGGTTATATTCAGTTTGGTTTACATTCATCAGTCTTTTTGAAGTTATTTGTGTAATTTCCAAAGTCAGGCAGGGTATTTTATTTTTTTGCATAACTGTATTTATTCTTTTAATTTTCAAAGTTTGCGTGTGCTAAGAATATCAAATGTCATTCCATTAGAATTTTTATAATCTTTTCAAAGTTTAAAAAACTTAACAATTCAGATGTAGCAGTTAAAAATCAGTTATATTATAAAAAAATCCAAGTGGGGCAAGAAAAAAGATCATTTTACTTAGAAACACTAAGACTTTATAAAACTGTTTATTCCTAAATCCTTGATTACACTCATTTAAATCTTTTTATATAAATTAGATTTTACTTAGGTAGAATTTACTGCTATTAGTAGACATACTAGATCATATTCATTCATGATCCAGTTCTCTTGAAGTTCATCAGACAGCAAAAAAAGCTAGCTTGCATGTCAGTACTGTGAGCCTTCCGAAGCATTTTCTCTGTACTGATGTTGAAACATGAGACAAATCTTTCCTAGAAATTCAGTTTATGTCTCCATCAGGTATTTCTGGAACTCAGGAAATCAGCTTTATTTTAAACTATTAAAGCACAGCATTTGGGGGTTTTTAACGAGTCTTCTTTTAAAATGCTTGTCAGGGTATAAGCTCGGTAATGGTAGAGACTCAACTGAAATTCAGAGATTTACTGTGATTAGCAAGCTACCGATCATCAGCTGATCCAGAGCAACTTGCAACATTTATTGTCTCCCTATTATGAAATAAAATTGCATTAGCTTAAACCTACACATCCTGTTTTTCAGACTGAAGCATCCTAAGATTTCCTAATCAAAACCAGGACTGAAAAACCAGGAGTATTCCCTCCCAGCAAGCACTCCTCCAGGAGAACCCGTGCTGGCAGAAGCCCAGTGCTGTGCCCCAGGAGAACAGAGCAGATTTTCCACGTTGCTTTTAAGAGTAACTTCTGGTACTATCAATACTTTTTACACTACTCTGCTTAGTAGTTCTTCAAGATGATTTTCCTCATGTTCTTTTTATTTTTAGATGTTCTTCAAGTAGCTTAAGTCAGGAACGGAAGTTGAAAATGTTTTCATGCGTATGCTTGATGTGTTTCTTTCATACGGACAAATCTTTTCTGAATAAAGACCAACAACATACATGTAAAGTCTTGTGGCGTGGACAACAGCTACCTTGCACTTATAGTCCGATAGCTGCTTTAATAAAAACAAACACCTAAAAACATCACAAGCAGCACAAACCACTGTGTGCGTAACCTCCTCCACCAAAAACTGCTGGTGCAGACTGATGTGAAAGCTGACCCACATCACCAGTACCTGGACAACTCTGTTCAGGCAGCCTGAACATTTTACAAACCAAACTGAGAAAACGAGCAAGCACGGATATCTAAGGGGAGAGCAGGGAAGGGCAGGAAGCATACAGGAGATCAGGAGTCACTCTTCACTCATGCAGCACAGTTCAGTGACTCAGCAGAGACTCATTGCCAGCCAAGGTTATCGAATTTCTTCCTCTCTTTAAACTTAATTTTGCATTTCCCGTTCTATTCCCTTGGTACCATGTCCTGCTTTGAGCCAGCCTCCCCAAAAGGGGCGTGCTGCTTTTCGACTGTCCCTCATTTCACGAGCCAACCATATTTCCCCTACCCTTCCCTCTTATTCCTGTGAATTAGCTACTCCAGAAAGGGTAACAATCGCCTAAAGAATTTATTTATAATGTCCACACTGCCTCATGAACGTCAGCCACCATTTGCAAACGCGGGCTATTTTTTTGCATAATGAAAGAAACACATAAATCCTGTTTCCACACTGAACTCAAGGAACGGGGAGTTACACCGGCGCAGGAACGAGCCCCTGCTGCAGGCGACCTTGCTCTCGCGACAACTGCAGAAGGGGCCAGGGTCCCTCTTCCCCGTAGCCGTCCTCACAAGATGCCACTATAAGGAATGGTTGGGGCAGGGATGCCGGACTACGGCAGACAGCAACTTCAAAGCAAACCACAAATGCTGCTTGAACAGCTAAGTGCTTCCCCCTGTTCCTACGCAGTTCGACACGCTGCCGATGCTTTGCCACGACCGCCGCGCCGTCGCCGACGGCTGTCTCTGAATAAATGAACGCCAGAAACCCGCACTTTCGAGCGCAAAGTGCTACGCACACGTGGTGCTCACACCGCACGCCCTCTGCCTCAGCAGGCGTTTTTAATAGTGTTTGCATTCAGTACCAGGTGGGTTTGCTCGCATCCATTTTTTCATTTTCTCAGTATTTTGAACGCTGGCTTCAACATTTCTGTTGGGGAGCAAGCGCCTCCAAAGGCATCGGAGGGGACAGGTACGTAGCAGCGAGCCATGCCGTAGGGAGGCAACGGCAGCACGCGCGCAGCACCCACAGCCGGCGCTGGCGTCGCACCATGGGTGCCGCTGGGCAGTGCTGGCAGAGCTCCTTTTAAATGGCAACTGAAAATTAAGGGGGAAAAACGTTTTCTGCAAGCAACCAGGCAGGAACTGACAGAGCAGGGGTGGGAAAGGCGTGACTGCCAGCGCAACAGGTCCCGAGCTCACCGGCTCAAAACAGAAACTCAGACCCTGCAAGCGCTCAGTCTCAGAGTTTACAAATCTCTGTCTTATTGCAACGGACAGGTGGACTTCATAATTGACATGAGCTCCTAGCCCTTATAGCTCTTGTGTCTACTTCCATTATTTCTTCTCTATTTTTCTTCTCCCACACATACTGAATATATACAGAAATAAAAATTTCTGTATAAATTCAGTGTTTTGCAGTGAGAAGGATCCCTAAACACCAGTTAACTAGATCTTACAAGTTGCTGGATCTAGAGCCACGACAGCCTCCCCTTTATATTAAATCATTACAGTGGCTGCAATATTCCCCAGGTTGAGTATAAAATTTACATTAAGTTCTGGCACACACTAATGTGACCTCACCAAAGGCTGTTAATGAAATGTAGCTCTGCTCAAATTCACCACTGCTAGCCATCTATGAAAGCCCTGCCTGCAGAAAACTACAAATATATCTCAAACGGAAAACGTTAAAAATACCCTCAATAGTCTCTTCTGAAGTAAGGGCAGTTTTCAGAAAGATAAAAATGGCTTTTTAAGACTTTTTATTTTGTATTCACCTATTATGGTCTTCAGCATTTCCAGCTGAAGCCTCAACTCACAGACCAACCCAATACAGTTAACTCAGACTAGAAAATACTGGTTGAATTAATTTTCCTACACTTCTAGAGGTTTATTTTCAGCTACAGGAGAGGAAAAAGTGATAGCTTGTTAGAACAACGGAAGCACATATAGATCATATCAGAAGGAAGTCCAACCTAGAAACAGAAGGTTTAGATAAGCTACTATAAAATGAAAAAGGAAAAAAGAAATAAGCATAAACACCTGTTCAAATGTCTTGAAGCTGCACACGCAGAAGGAGGACATATGACACAGGCATTTCTATTTGACCATAAAACTTGTGCTACATTAACAGTGTTACACTGGATTTTCTCAGGAAACACGACATGCCTAGACACATACTGTATTCCTCCTAAAAATTCACCTGTCAGCAAGCTATGCCTTCAGTCACGTGCAGCATTGTAAATTAGTTCACTTACACCCACTGTTAATGGGAATTTGACAGATCCAAGCCTCAGGAATCTGATTCTAGTTATACATGGCCAGTAGTCGATTCATCAATGCAAACAGGCAAAGAAAAGGACTACAAAGCATAAGTATTTGATTATTTTTTTTTAAAAGCACAGCTCCGATAGCACTGCTCAGATTAAACTCCTAGAATCGCATCATTAATTACCCTAGAATAATCTGCTTCTGTGATTTTTAGAACAAAGAACAGCAAAGCAATGAATTCTCCACACCAATAAAACCAAGGGGGTTTCACGCAATTCCTCAGTTTTTCCTTTAGTTAAAGAGTTTATTGATCACCTTAAAAGACAAGGGCCACTATATCCTACATCATTACCACTGGGCTAACACTTGGAGCACATCGAACTGCCTGGAGATTTACAGGAGAGCCTAATGGCATCTGCTTCTGCTCAACTGGCAGCAATCCCTTCTGCCCTCATACTCCTGCCAATATCTGTGTAAAAGGCCTCTTAACTTAACACCCCAATAATTCATATCACCTCTGTGTGAAATACGATCTAAACTTACGATTCATAAAATTGAAAACACATTAGAACACAAAGTGATAACGCCAACAAAATGAGACCCTGTTAATTCTTCTGCAAATGCGACTGACATTTTCCATGGGAAGTATCTCGTTCTGAATAATCGCACATTATAAAATCCTCACAGTGATTTGCTGATGCTTTAAAAAAGATCAGTAGTTTTTAGGAAATCTTTTAAATCAAAGAGATAACAGTTTCATTACAGTAATATATAAAATGTTTCATCAATAACTGTATCAAGAAGAAGCAACAGAAAGAGTTTTAGGGTCTCCAAACTTCAGAAAGAATTTAAAAAACAAAAAAAAAAGAAGAAGGAATTGAGGAAAGCATTGTGTCTGCCTCTACAAAAGATTACAAGTTATTGAAAAACTAAGGCTACCTGTAAACAAGCAAGGCACATACCAGGGTAAAGATCTCTTTAAAAACAACATTGCTAGGGAAAAATTTGTACTGATTTGGCACTCTGCATCATACATTGCAACACTTTTGATCCAGTATGCAGAGCTCTCAACCTAAATATGACCTTGCATGGAACAGCAAACTTAATGCAGGATTCTCTTGCTCTCAGCCAGCATTAAATGGCAAAGAACATGGCAATGACGAGGGAAAAATCTCCTGCAGCCAGGAGAGAAGTATTTGGGGAGGTTAATGTTCTGCAGTCGTAACCGAATGTTGTTTCAGTGAATCACATTTTGGTGCTATGAGTAGGCAAAGACCACAGTGCTGAAGCCTCTGAATGGCACTGCTCAAAGGTTAACCATCCTGACCCTATACAGGAAAAATGCAATGACAGCAAAGAAGTGTTGCTTTTAGTTAACTACACACTTGAAACACAAATAATGGATTGTGTTTACAAAAATGAAGCCATTATTTTCCACTAACCGTGCCAACTTTAAGAGAAATCTGAAGACATAGGAAGGAAGGTCTGTGGGTATGAGGGAAAATTTTAGAATTTTCCTGAAAATTCTATATTCAATTTTTGGCTGGGTAACAAACCTATTGACTTACGCTGCACAAATATTTGTTCTTTGTGAAAAACAAAGGTAAGACTTCTCCTTATTATAAAGTGGAGTAAGACTTCCCTTCAGGGAACGAAGGCCACTTCATATGCACTTTGCGAACACTTCACATTAAAACGGGGAGAAAGTGACATTCTGACCAGTGACAGAATTTAGAACTTTAGGATGAAAACTTCTTTAAACCAACACCAAGAGAGAACTAAGAAATGACACGTACCTTATCTACTGGGAGAAAGTCATTTTCAACTTCTATCGACCTTGGTCGTAGCTTTATAGGTTTGTCTTTGAAGATATCTCCAAAGCCAACACCCTTGACCTTTTTGGGTTGGATTGTCGTGCCTCCGTTGGCGCCTTCCGATTTTGTGCTGCAAGAGTCACCACCATCACTCTCAGAGCCTGTAGCATCTTTTAGGCCTGTGAAATGGAAGGATGAAAGAAGGAATCTTAGGTTTGAAGCTCACTATTTTCAAAACAGATTGTGACTGGAAAATGATCCCTACCACCATCCTCTAAAGGAAAACTAAACCACAAGAAACAGGTAGAGAAGATGCTCTCTGTGCCATGCACTCATTTGTGAGTTTCAAAAATCACTCTATTTCATCACATTGGTGTACCAGTTAGAACTTACACCAATGAACAAAACATGCATACTCCAGCACCAAAACTTCATGAATGAAGATGGCCATTCCTTGAGTACCAAGAAAATCCTTCTTCCTCAGACAAAAATTGTTTGGAAGAGAACTCAATAAATGAAAGAGTTAAATTCAGTTGTAGGGCAGCTATTGTACAAAGCCGCTTAAAGCTAACAAGCAATTAGACCAGGCGAGCTGTACCTTAAATCTGTATGACTCATATCAAGCCAATTATGCAATTAGTATCTAAAGCTACATTACCTAACCGGGAAATACAAAGCTGAAAGCTGTTCAAACAAATTTGCAATCAAATAAGCTGCATAATATGTTCCCTGCTGAAAATTAAATCTCTCTGCAGCATAGACAGCCTCATAAGAAAAGCACCCATGCACACTATCCTCTAGGAATATAATAAATCAAAACTGACATTCTGATTTGCATTACTTCTCTCAGTGATTAGGAAAATTTATCTGCACTTATCTGAAAATATCTGCTGTTTGAATAGCAGAGGCCACAGATGCAATATGGCGATGCTTCAGCCACTTTACAGAACGGTGCAGAATCAGGCCAAACAGTCACTAGCAGCAAAAGTGACCCACTGAAGTTTCCTCCAATTGAAACAGTCCCCTGGATCATTTAAATCTTCCTTCCTACAGTACACATTGTCTTCACTATGTTTCCAGGAAAACCACAGCAATTGCTGCTACTACAGCACTCATTCTACCTAAGAATAACAAACTCAGATCCTCACATTCCCCTCACAAGCATTCGTGGTGCCACAGATGTGGATCTTACAAGTCAAAGAAAGAAAAATTTAAAGTAAGCTTATCTTCTTAATTATTTTTATATCAAGGTCCACAAAATGAGTGCAATGGATTTTCATCATAAGATGCTACCTGTACAGAAGAAAGATTCTTCTTTAAAATCTAGACACCTAAAATCAAGTAGAGATTATATACAAATCTCTTTCCCTCCTCCCTTTGGTAAGCAAGTAATGTTACCCCAAAATTATCTGTATTTCTGCCAAAGGAAAGAAATGGCACTAAGATTGGGCAAAGTCTACTGGATCCCTAGAAAAGGGCTGCAAGTTGTGGAACACATGGGAAGTTTTATAAAATCTACAGTTTCTACAATTCTCTGATGTGTATAAGCAACAGAAACAGAATGAAGCAGTGTTCCTGAGCTGAAAGCATCTGAGTATCATTTCCAGCCTACCTACACTAGAACAACTCTTCAAAACCAAATAGAGGAATTACCTAAATAAAAAATATTTTGGTCAATTGAAATCTTTATGAATAAAAATTTTAATATTAACAATCGAATCCTTTGGTTTTGCCTCTCCAGTTCAAGTGATGACTTTGGTTTCAACAAACAGCCTCCATCCAACAACTTTCTGCCATGCTGGCGAGCAGCAACTTGTTTTGGGGGGGACTTCTTGTCTTCCTGGCAATTCGCTGCTCAGCTACATGACTACCCAGTAGAACACAGCATCTTCTTCAAGGGCTACTTTAAGCTTCTCGGGTGAACCACAGAAACCAGTGCAAGTCCCAAGGCCTACAGGCACAACTTGGCAATCCAGGACGCGAGGGGCTCATCTGTTAAATTGGTTTCAACACCAGGGTGCTGCTAGGAAATGAAATCAGGAAGTATGTGTCAGACCAGGATTTTTACCAAAACTGTTAAGCAGAAAGGTCATCATATGCTGCTCTGAGATCTTCTGTATCCAAAACATGAAAGGAGTATAAATGCGGAATTAGATAAAGTACCCAACTGGAAACAAACAAAAAGACTAAAGACTAAGGAAAACGCTTAAGCCCTCTGGCCTCCTCAGAGCCTGTTGCATCTGCCTGTTGAATGTAACGTTTTTGTTTCTTTGAGTGTTCAATTTAGGTAGCGCTCAACAAGTTTTTTGTTCCATAAGCTGTGCAGGATTGGAATTTAAAAGAAAACTAAATAATAATATTACAATTCTTTTCTTAAATATGCAGGGGTCTTGATCTCTACTTGGACGTTTTCAGTTTCCCAATAAGGGCCTGGGGAAAACTTCGAATCTGGTTTCACTCGTTTATTATGGTAGTTAGAACAGTAGTATTGCTGCCATCAGTAAAGTAAATTCTGTGCGCTCCTTCTCTTCCAGAGCTCATGAAAGCATTCACTGCCATCCTGCTCCGGGCTGTGGTTGGAGGGAGGGGAGAGGTTATCCGTAGCACAGCCATTCCACGATGCAGAGGCACTCAAGAGGCAAGGGTAAATTAATTAAGCCAGAGGGGTATAAATCTCCTCAGGCAACACAGCAAAGTCACCACCTCTTTCTTATTGCTACACCTTGTTGTGACTCGGGCAGTAACAGAAGACGCTGTAAGTTCTACTAGCTGGACCTTCCCCAGCTTTGCAAAGTATCAGTCACCAGGACCCTGGCTGAGACAGAGACTAGAACCAACTTTATTTACTACTTATAAATGCAAAGAGAATGCCCACCAATCAACTACACTGAGTTACAAATAATATTTCTGAGTATAAAACATCCACAACTCAAAAGACTCGAACAAATCACAGTGATCATCGCCTCTTTGCTGAACAAAAGATGTTGATACAGGATGGCAAAATTACCCTCTGGCAAAGGTTCCTTCTTTCATCCTTGCCAAAATCTCCTCGAACTGCTCTGTGATGGATGGAAGGAGCAGTGCAGAGATGTCCCTCCACAAGTAACTGGATTCTAACTGATAGAAACCATGACTGCTCTTAGCCACTCCCTGAAATGAACAAAAAAGCTATCTTTAAAATAAATAATTAAAATAGATTTTCTGCATCACTAATTGTGGGAGAAGAGGACCTGGATCTTGGGCAGTGGATGGAAGTAAAATATGGAAGTAATTATAGGAATTACTCAACAGGTCTCACATGGACTTCCAGATCTTTGAAGCCTGCATGAAAGAGATATCAGAAACCTCAAGGGGCTCCAGTAAGAATTAGGCTTTTGTTTCTGGGTCATCACTTGTTTTTCATTATGTTCTTCATCTTTTATGACCATTCTTCTATGACGGGACATCACACCTTGTGTCAGAAACCTCACCTCAGGCTTAAAACAGATTTCCCTAGCATCCCCCATCTGTGCTTGATGATAATCCAAGAGTCATTTCATTCTCTATGCTGCCACAGAGCTTTGTCTCAGTATACAGTCCTCATAACAAAGCAACATAGGACATAGCAGCATTTTTTTTTTAATTTTTTTTTTTTAAATGAAGACAGAATGGACTGAAGTGATGCCTGTCCAAACTAAACTGCATTTGAGTGGCTGGATACAGAGGCCAGCCTTACAAAGCTCCTTCAAAGTTAAAAGAATTCTTCCCGATCAACCGGAAAATGACAATATTGACACAAACGACACAAACTGAGAAGCCCTCTGGACTTGAATAAATAAATAAGCAAGAATAAAAGCCCTGGCTTTTCCAAGAACTAGCCTGCTCTTGTTCTTATCACTTCATGGCTGAGGGCAAGAGGCAAAGGTGACAAAAGAGGAAGACTATATGCAGCGGAAACTGAGAACAAATTAGATAAAATTAAGATCTGCAGTAACATTAAGAAACAATAATGCAGTGCTCAAGTACAAAACAGTCCTGCAGAAAATAATCTCACATGCTCTTACTCTTAAAGACGTGCTAAGGACACTCTCTCTTACCTTCCTCCCAAGGCACATGAGATACACACCTGTGCTTTGTACAGATAAAGAACCTGCAAGCAAGGATTTGCAACACTATGTCTACCCTTGCCTGACAAATTCTCTGCTCTCATTTATTTTTTCATTGGGTTGTTCCCTCATCTCTCTCTCTCTCTGTATCTCGCTCTCTATGTCAGCATATCTATGTCAGCAATTCTCTCGGAGCAATCCTGCCAAGTGCAGCTGCACTGGCCTCCCCAGCCCTGCCTACACAAGGAAGGGATGGCTGATGGCTGAGGTGATCTCTCCTCTTAAAGCGGAAAAACATCCCCCTTCCAAATACCTGGCTTTTGTTTTTTTTCCTTCAGCTTTTCATGGCCTTTTTTGCCACTACTGCAAACAGCTTAGTAGGAGAACAGAGCTGCGTGGATCGTTTCCCCAAAAAACCGATGTAGCCCATGAATACAGCTGGGAACTAAGCAGGAACCTGAGTGACCTAGACTGTCAGATTATGAACTTTAAACATGACATTTTCTTCAAGAAGAGCTACAGCTAGCAGGGAGGTCAGGTTGCTAAATGGGCATTGCATTAAAAACTGGAGAGCATTTCAGGTGGCACGGTCACCTGCTGCTGCCGACCAATACACCCACGCAGTCTGGCACGGCTGTGCTAGAGCGATGCGCTTGAGCACTAAGGTAAGGCCAGCAGCTCAGCAAACTGCTGTCCTCTGAAACACCGAGCACATCTTGCTCTTCTTTAACTCTAGTTATTAAATACTTCAAATATTGCCAGGATAGGATAAAAGCTACAGCAGTCAGACCTCTCGCTATTTTATTTTTTTTTAACTTTTTATCAGCAACTTTTCTAGAATCTCTGTCAGCACTTGGACGGCTGACAAGCCAAGAATGTAACATCAACAAGGTGCTCACTAACGTGTCTACTACCACACCAGTCCTAATAGCAGGAAAATTTTTCAGATCTCTCAAATTTCTCAAGAAGGAGATAAGTCTTTTGGGGTGTCACTTCCCACTTCTGGCTCTATAAGCACAGACACTTTATTCTTTTACCTAGATTTATTGTTGCTGAATCATCATTGCCACAAGGTAGAGCTCAAATCTGAGTGTTGGGTGTGCTTTTATAGTAAGGTCCATAAAGTCTGAACGTGAGCAGCATCAGCAGCAATAAGGTAAAATTCCCAGTAGCCACCCATTCCCAACTTTTGGCTGGGACAAGATATGGGACTACTGACATACAGCTATTTAAAAACACTCAGAGCTGTAAGATTCTCTGTTGCTTCGTGCTCCTTACAAATGCAAGATAATTTAGTATTCATGAAGATTAAATTCTCACAACACTGTCTGGAGGAATTTCGCACTTCAGACACTTTTTTTTCTCTATGGGTACGTAAGAGAGATTAGTTTTCTCAAGACATTTCAAACACACCACACTCCTGCTATGCCAGTTACAGGTCTTTTGAGAGCAACATTCTGAAATGTACCAAAACAGATTAGCTCAAATAGGGATTAAAAAGAGACCACAACATGGGACTTAATTCACCAACGGCCCCAGAGCTGCGCTGGCATCAAACCAAGATTCTAAAGCAGAAAGATATTTAGGGTTGATAAAGGGCTGTGTAAACTAAAGCTGTTAAAACAAAAATAAACAGCTGCGATAAAATTAACTCCATTCAAAGCAGGAAATGAATTGTTTCTAAATAGCTTAAAATGGCAGGAAAAAAGGGGAATACATTGTGAGTTTTACAGAGCTTTCTATTTTGAGCTGTTATTTAGCAATTTAATTTTTGTTCTTTATTCTGGATTGTTCTCTCCTCAGACAATTTACGGCACTGGGCAAAAGACGGACCACTCTGACGACGTATAAGCCAATGATGCTCTGGCCCTCTAAGCGCTTCTCAGGCTCAGCGCTCTGTTCAGCGATGTAAAGGTCAGCTGTTCAGAGGCACACACACCTGAGATGATGCAAAGGATCTCCTGATTTGGTCTGGCAGCAAAGAGAAACACTGTCAGCTGTGTTTAACAGAACAAAGAACTGTGTAAATGGAGCTTATTGGGACTTATGCCTTTTATGGAAGGGCAGGAAAGCAAGGGGAAATATGTCCTTTCCTTCCATTTAGAGAATGACAGCGTGGAACGCCCGAGTGACCAATCTGAATGACAAAGAAGGTGAAGTTATACATGGCAATTGCAGTAGATGAGACAGGAACTGTCCTTCTTCCTTTTCCTCATGTACTGGTGAAGACAGAACAAATACCCACAGCCTATGAGGTATTTATCTTGAGCTTGCTTTCTATCAAAGTCCTGTATTTTGTTGACGCCATCCCCAACAACATTCCACAGTGTCATCAAAAAATCAAAACCAGAAAAGGAAGTTGGATTTTAAATATTACCGTAGAACAAAGCCATGTTGATTCTTCACAGTTTAAAGGTTAATACTCTCACACTTTCAAAAAACAAATTTATGCTTCTTTACCAAGAGTGGTTACACATGTACAAATGGCTGAGGCAGACTGTCTCCATATTAGTCATTATTTGCTATTCTCAGTTATATTCCTTGAAGAAATGTAACCACGTAATCTAAACATTTTGTCATTTCCTTTCAGCATGTTCATTTTCCTTAGCACAACAGTTCTTGCCACATAAGAAACAGCCCCAAGATTTTTACACTTGCACAAGAAATCATGCAGGGAAAAGGGGAGCGGTGTCCAGCACCACGTAGCAGCATGCATTAAGGGCAATGCAGTGCAAGCATCCTCTGCAGCATGAACACAGAGCCATCAATACCGAAGTTGGTGGCTTCACCTCATGCCCAGCCATTTCCCCGAGTACTGTAAGAGCGAATAGAAACAATCATTTATTCAGGAGCTCTATAACCGTACCATCGCCGTCTTCATTTTGGAACTTCTTTTTCACCACCCTTGTTCTCACCAAGTACAGGAACACATTATTACATGTGAAAGGACGGGTAAGCAACCACAGCCAAAAGGATTCTTTACCTGCCACTCATCAAAAACTGGTCTTTTGTGACACCCATGGAAAACCGCTTGGTAGTGGGGAGTCCAAATCAACGGAAGGATTTAACAAGTTTCACCCCAGTCAACATAATTCTTCCACCCACCACCCCAATCCCTTGCCATCTGTACATTAATTCTCCAGAAAACAGGATGCCATTTTTCATCATAAAAATTTCCCTCACCCAATTTTAGCATTGTTCTTTCTCAGATGTTATTTTTCATTGTAGCAGCTGTGTATTTAATAAATGTTCTTCTCTGTAAGCAAGTTATAAGAAGTTGAGGTGAAATAAAAAATTATAACTGTCCTCTCTTCAGAACTGCTAAAATCCACATTTGGGTTTCTCATTCAACTTCACTCACATTCAGACACCCTTAAATAGGGATAATAACATCATAAATACATCAACCATATTGATTTCTTGGAACTCTGACCAGCCATAGTTCCTCAAGGATTAGGGGAGGGGAAAAAAAAAAAAAAGAAGAAAAAAAAGCAGTCAAACAATAGAAAACACAATTAAGGTTACTCACGAATATTTCTGTTTCAACGATCCTGTCTCATCTTCTTCCATTAAATCTAATATCTATTACTGACAGCATTGTGGATCCATATATAAGGAAAGAGAGGCAAATATCTGTCAAATCAAGCATTGTATCTGCCCTGTTCCTCAGTTATAGCATCTTCGAAGAAAAAGAAAGTGAACGAAGAAAGAGAAATTAAACCAGTAAAAATAAAAAAAATTAGAAATCCAAGAGGCGTTTTTCGTGGAGGTGCAGGGAAGTTGCAGGATGAAAGAAAAGAGGGCTGTGATCAACAAAACAAGTAAGTAATTTTTTTATTGCTGTGTGTCTCTCTTCACGCAGCATATGCAGTTGCAAAGATTTTCTGGCAGCAGGTTGATGAGCAGAATGCCAAAGGAGTTGGAATTATCACTGAGCAGAGCCTGGCATACCTAATGACCAAAAAAGCCACGTCAGCATATGGAGGCAAGGCCTGGTGTTTATGCAGGAGACGATCTTGCATGTTTCAGTGGAAGGTATCTCTAGAAGCTGCTACACACTAATTCAACAGCATTTAGCTATTACAGGCCTTGGTTAAGTAAGGACATTTCTTTTAAACACAGCAGTTGCAAAATGGCTTTCAAAATAAAAGGATTTAGCACTAAGCATATGTTTGTAAACTGAAGCAAGCTTAGAGCTTTTACAAGTTGAGCAACGCTTCATGCAGTGCGATACAGGTGAACCCCAAGCACCCTTCGGGCGTAACCGATCTAAAGGTATGAATGGACTCAAGCTTAACTGACGGAGAAATCAGAAAGCTGAAAACAGAACAGCTGTGGGTTGTTGTAAACAGAGATCCCTAAACAAAAACAGTTCTGTGGAATGCCTCCAAATGATTTTCATTTGAGACATAAGCACATGGGTATTTGTCTAAAAATAAGGATGACAGGTCAGACATGAACTGGAAGGAGCTGGGCACACCTTCAGTGGGTCTGCGCAGGAGGAACAGGAGGACGCAGAAAGGGAGCTGCCAACGCCGACAGATGTAGCAGGAAGACTGAGAAACCCTCCTTTTTGTATGTTAGTTTAGGAGATAACATTGCTGACAGTATCAACAATGCCAACCCTCATTTTGTTTAAACCTTCCCAGATGACCTGATTTTGCATACCACCCACTTCAGTCCCAGTTCCAACCCAGTAAGCAATGAATTGTCCACAAACGTAGCTGGACATCTGGTCTTCTGAGATGCGGTTTTAAAGAGAAAACAAAATACCTCTGCAACATGAAAAAATACCTAAGTGTCAGCCAAATGCCAAGAGAGGTAGTATTAAACAAGACATCTTTTGTCAGCTTTAAAAACAAAGGTTAGATGGGTGTTTGCCCAGAGCAACACGAGACAATCTACTGTGGGTTCAGCTGTCTTCTTGCAGCTGATTATCAAGCATACCTGTAGAAACCCATCCAGTCCCACACTCTGTGAAATCACTTCAATTAAATTTATTTTCTGTGACATGGCACAACCATGGGCAAGTATTATTGACAAGGAGAACTAAATGAAGAGCTCTAGCACAACCAGAAAGGTGACTGAATTCGTCCTGACTTCACTTAGGCTGACCCCAAATGACTCGAGAAAAGGGGAAGGGCTGTTGGACTGTTAATGAAAAATTGGCTGGGCATGGAGAGCAGGTTTCTGGAAAGCTTTGAAAGGTAATGTTTGGGCAACACTGCCCAGAAAGACTGATGTTGTGCAATTAAAGGCTCCAAAGACAGACCTTGCATCTGTCCCTAGATTTGAAGCTAGATCTTAAAATCAGAAGTCAAGCATACCGGAGATTTAGTTCATAATTCCTTATTATACTTATCAGATAGGTGGACTTGAGGACACAATGGTCTAAGAACTCTGCAAGAAGCATGCAATTTCAGTGATGCATAAGCAGTCATGAAGACTCTAAGGTGAGAAGCAGCAGAAAAATGTGAAGACCACCAGCCACATGGTCTGCTCCAGCCAGAGCAAGAGCTTGGTTGGAAGCTTGAGAAGAGGTGCAGAAAAGAGATGAATTCTGGTAGACAGGGAGATAATTTTCCATGAGGAAATACTCAGAGCTGCACACATTCACAAAGATTTTTGTTCAAAAAAAGATCAGGTTTTGTTTAAAAAAGGAAGGTGTAAGTGCAAGTTATCAGAACAGAAGACTAGAACTTCGAGTGCTTCATCCTTTGCTGTGAACATGCATAAAACAGAAATCCTCAGAGGTAGGAGAGCAAACACCCCCACCCAGAAGGACAAAGAAGGGCAGCACAGCTTGGATCTTCTCAAGAGAAAGCTGTCTGGGACAAAAGCAGATGCCGAAGTTAGCACAACATCCTGCTCACCGGAGGACAGGACTGAACACTTTGTACTTAGTCACACTGAATGTGACTCAGTAGGATCTCTTTCTGCTACATTTCTTGATGAGGAAGCAGGTGGAAGGACAGATTTCTGTCTTCCTTGCTTCCTCTCTCTTGCATCTGATGTAACCAACCCCTTTTCTTCTGTATTAGCAGGGTAGTAAAAGCATATGAAAAGCAGCATGTTCCCTGCTTCCAAAACGCAGAAGGCAAAAGCCTGGACATGAAATGAAAGTAGCGTTGTCTCTTTTACCCTCCTTGGCAGAAAAAAACATATCAGCCAAAATGCTGTGAGTAATAGCTGTCAAAGACAGAATGCCAAATGAAGAGCATGCAGTAAATAAGAAAAAACCCAAGCAAACAACAAAACCCCAAACAAACCCAAACCCACAATGTTCTTTAGGAAAAGCAAAGCATATTTTATGAATTCAGCAATCACAATGGGAACTTTCTTTTTAGAGCAGAAGGACTTTTAATTCAAAGGTTTGTGGTTATTATGAACAGTCTTCATGTTTCAGGTGGCAAAAACGATGGGACTAAATGGTCTTCATTTCAATCCATAGCTGAGACCCAAACCTCCGATGCAATTCACGATTTATTGTGGACTCGCACACATACATTATATGGACATATAACATACACATGCACAGAAGGAACGAGTGCATTCTCATTGCATTAACGCTAGGCAAGTTCATCAGCAGCAAACTGACTTTAGCTTACAGACAGATATATGCATGTAGAGTAGCCGTAAGTGAGTAGCAGTGGCACATTTTACAAGTGTAGATAAATCAAACAAGTACAGAGGACTAAAGCTATTGCTTGTTGATTTTGAAACACACTCACTGTTATAGCGTCTGTAGCTGTCAATCTTTGCCGGTGCCACTCTGTACAGAATTGTCCCTTCAAAGGCAGATTTTCCTGACAGCAGGCAAGAGAAGGAAAGACGAAAAAAAAAGAGAAGGGGCAGGGTGGGGGTGAAGAGATCGAATGATGGTAAAAAGAAGGGAAAGGAAGAGGTTTTAATCTGTATTTTCAGTCACTAACATTTTTAAAGCCTCATTAGCAAAACAACGAGAATATTAACAAAAGTATCTGATTGTACATGAAGTTAAAATATTCTTACTGCATGTATGTCAGATAAAAGAATCTCATGATTTTGCTAAAGCTGTTTTTTACAATGTCCAACAGAATGCATTTTTCTTAGGTTTTGTCTGTTGTCCATCAAGTTGTGAGACTTGGAAATGAAATTATTTGTCTGTCTTATTCAGCCTCCTCATGGAGTGCAGGGGAAGCCTGAAAAAAATTATTACTGCAATGATGTACTCACAGTGGCTCAACACTCCTGATGCAGATGTAGTGCACTCGAATAAGCACAGCTGACATCCAAACAGGGCAATGAAATACTCACATTTCTTTAATATACACCAGGATCCTGTGAGCATCAGAAATACTGCATCTTTCCAAGATGACTATTAGAAATGTTTTGGACATGGGAACTGGTCTTAAACAATGCTTAGTTGAAGGGATAGGACACTAAAACCTGAATAAATCACTTTTTCAGCCAATGGCTTAATCAGGTGTTTGACTTGGCACATATTAACAAAAACAAAATACTAAAATTAAAAAAGAAAACAACAAACCCACAAAAACCCCAAACAAATTCCACTTCCATCTTTGATCTTTAAGATAACATTTTTATTATCAAACCAATTAATTTCTTGGGTGTTTTTCTTTGATAGCAAGGTAACTCATGCTCTGACATTTCTGATATGAAATTCAAGTGAAGGTAAAGGCATGAGCAGCTGAGGTGTTTTGTGTATTGTTGGTTTTTTTTTTTTTTAAATCCAAGGTACCCAGGCAAGCCCAAGAACATACCAATGTCACCTTGTTGCCAATCTCACCCGGGTATACCACCATAAAAATTAATGTCTTCAGTAAAATTTTATAGCAAAATAGCCAGTACATGTGAATCGTCCCAAAAGAGCATCACACCCCTTTTGGTACCAAAAATGTATTTTTTTTTTCCCCTGCATATCATTCTGTTGGACTTTCAGCAAATAAAAAGCTATACTCATTTATGTATTATAAAAGGCTGTTTGTTTGTTCTTGCAGTTTAATTAATAACAAGAGACAAATACTTTAAAAACAAACAAACAAACTCCTAAACCCCCAACCTTTCGATCTTGCAACAGCCTCACTTTCCAATTTGCCGAGCACCCACCATCTGAGGGGAAGCACAGGTTCCCAACCCTTTCAAGTTAAGGGGCAAGTTAAGTCCCACTATCAATATTCAGAAACATTTAAGCACTTTCAAAACTAGCCCTAGACATTTTCAAAAAAGGGGCTTTTTTGTTCTGAAGAAACTTCTGAGGTTACTCTATGGCAGAGCGTGAAAAGAAACTAAGATAATTCCTTCTGGCCATTTACTCTGATCTGCCATAAAATTTACATGGACACAATAAAACCAATAAAATCAGACAACACCTTTCTCCCCACTGGGCCTGTGTAGGTCATAGCAGAAGGACAGAGAAATTATTAGCCTTATTCCTAAAAAGCCAAGTTATATAATTTTTTTCTCTTCTGTATTTCTACTTTTGAGTTCACCAAAAATTACATTTGCCCTTCCAATAAGGCTCTCTTTAGAGAGCATCAGTAAAACGTGATTAAAAGATCAAGTTTAACTAAGTTTAACCAAAGCATTGAATTTACCCATTAACTAAAAAATACTCTTGTTTTACACAGTGCTCCTTCTCCAAAGATCCCATGCCACTTTCCCAAGTCTCACAGTAAACCTGCCAAGTATTACCTTATCCATTTTACAAGCTGGGCTGAAGAGTTCAAGGTTGCTGCTCAAGATTGCAGAGCCATACCCCGACCCTTCCTAGGCCCCTCAAGAAGCTGTGTAGAACCTCAGTGACCGCCCAAGGTTCTAGTTCAGGTACAGCCCCTCGCTCCTGAGCGCTAACTTCATAATCTAGAATTCATATTGAAGGTTTCTGCCTTGCGAAGTCCTGTGATACAGACATATTCAAACAACGTTTCCAGAGGAACAAAAAGGAGTTACTGCAGGTTTGAAGTGCTGTCATGTCTTGTCATCCACGGAGGAAGGAGTTGATCTAGAGGCATGAATGTACACCCTTTCCAGAGGTTACCCAGAGCATTTCAACAGTAGTGCTAGCCTGATGCCCAAATCTTCCAGGGTTTACTTGCTCGGTTTTTATTTTGCGATGTTTTAACGCTAAGCACAGATACTTGGAATGAGATTATCATTCCTAGTCAGTTGTATAAACTTGCTGAAATTTTTGCTATCTCATTATGGAGACTTTCAAATCCAGATAGTCAGTGTACCTGAAGAGAGCCTCATAAAGCACCATGTGTTAGAGAGCAACACCTGAAACAATTACATATACCATATAGAAAGAACCGAGTTGATGCATATTTCCCATAATTCTGCTAGGGGAATGCAATTCTTAAATTGATGGTTTTACTTGAAGAAAAAGATATAAAAAAGCATTAAACCCCCAATAAGTATCTCAACATTCCTCGAGTCTCTGTTTCTCTCTGAGGTTTACAGTGTTCTGTTTTATAGATATTTTGCCATTTAGAAAATAGCTCCTAATAACACATCACCTTAGCTAGCCACAAAGCACCTCCAAAGAGTTAAATTACATACAAGAAAGAAGAAAACCCATCTCTCAACTACAGTTATCTTCAATTTAGTTAAAGAGACAAAAATGCTATCTGTGTTACCGATATCTTTTCAATACAAGTATCACAGGTTTTAGTTTCTACTGACAGTCAGAACCAGCGCACAAAACTGAGTTTGAAGTAAGCACGTGCCATTATGGATGGTAACAAAACAAGCTAATGCTTTGTGGCTGCTTTTACACACCCCAATATATGTTTTTGTTAAAAGACATTTTTAGGATGCTTATTATAAAGTAAACATTACCAAATTACCTGGGGAAGGAATATTCATACATTCATACAGATAAAATTGGGGTATTGCATCCTAAACAGTATCACTTACCTTGTTCATTTATAGAGTACCAAACACTACAGAATCCAGAGCTGAAACTACATCTACACAATTAGCTCTTCCAAGACTCATTGTGTTTATAATGAACAAAATTCATGATAGCATATACAGGTTACAGAAAGCAGTTTGCAATCTCATCAGCATGTGCAACTTCACTTAATGCCCTTTTTCCATTTCCATCACACTAAAATTGTTAACTTCCTTAAAAATATTTTCATTCCAGTCTGAAGGAACGTTACCTGTAAATATATTTAGCAGCACTGACCACAAGACTAGGTCACCAGTGCCACTACACATGAATAGGTACTCCATTACAAAAATACGAAAAGTTTTCATCATTGCAAAAGTCAGGTTTTTTAGGATCTCATTTCTGTGGGATGGAATAAAGATGATAAATTTGCCTTAAATGGAAAAATGAGAGAAAAAAAAGAAAAAAGAGAAAGTATTATAACTTTCTACCTCTTACTGACAGAGTGAACTATAAAGGCTTTGGTAAATTTCAGCTGACATAGGCTTACAAAGATCTTGGGATTCCTTTCACTTTTGCTTGTTCAGAGATCTCAGAAGAACACTACATAGCAATGAATATCTGCAGTGCTGAAAATAGGAAGACCTTGGCAGGTATTGTGGAATTAGCCTGAAATATGTAAATACAATTGACTTTTTTCCTTTTCACTAACAATTCAGAATTGACCACTGAATTAGGAAATAAAAAGAAGATCTGTTTGAAGAACTGAAAAAAAACATTAAGACCAACAAGCGTCCATTTCATATAACAGCATACTTTTGGTTCAGGTTATTCTCCAAGGGAAGTTATAAATAGGACAACCCACTACCATGCTTATACTATTGCAAACTTAGTTACCAAACATGCTTTTCACCTGCAGCAGTACTGGCCCACTGTAAGTGAGAGAACAAAGTCCATGTCCCAGTTCTGGCCTTTTTCCCTTTGGCTGCTGGGGCAGTGGGTGACGGAGGTGATAGTAACATGCTCAGCACCTGGAGGGAAAAAGTGCCGCATGTCCCACACCAATAATTATGAATCCTTAAATCTACTGGAGTCATTATAGAAGGCATGGCACTTTAATCCCTCGTTTAAATAAGCACAGCCACTTTGTAGATGTTTGGTTACTTTGTTCAGTTTCCACATCGAAAGACAAAAAAAGCCTTGTAATTAATCTTGAAATACAAATCCAATAATCATCATTGCCTTCTCTGTTCTTGGTCTGTTGCAGCTTGGCAAGTCTTAACACAGCTCAGGGAGCGTTGCCAATATTACAACTCAGGTAGCATTGCAAGTACACACTTATCATCATCATCATCTGACCCTTTCACAGCATAAATTAAGAACATGGCATTCAAAAACGCTTCCAAGCAAGAGATAAGAATGTGCTACCCTATCAATCTGTTAGGGGTAAAGACACAGACATACATACAGAACATCAATAATATTTTTTCCCTTACTTGGCTTTACTTGCTCTTCCTGTGCTATTCCAACATCATCAGAATCAGACAGTTCCTTTATGAAGTTGGAAGGAAACATGCCAGTCTTTCCATTGAGTATACCTTCCCACCATCCCTCTTCCACCTGCACCAAGGCAAAATCAAAAAAAAGGGGTTTTAACATTAGCAACACTTTACAGAGTTACATTATATACATGATTTTCAGTAACAATGACAGTAATGCTTTTGACCAGTTTGTATTAATTTCAGGTATAAGGAGCACATGGCATAGGCTCCAAGCCAGAACATCTTTTTTTTTTTTTGAAGTAAACCCAAGAAAGATGCATGCATCCATCTGTAAATGTCAGCAGTGCTGACAGCAGTCAGGAGCATGGATAAGCATTAAATAAAAGGATAAAAGAACAACCAGAGAGCACAAAGTGTCTCTACATTTCAATTTTTATGGATATCAGTTCAATCACTAAATTTTCAGCACACACTGTACTCATGTATTCATGACCATCTTCTTAACAGATGTGATTTGCAGATTATAAGAGTTTAAATTCCCTAAGTAATCAATGGCGAAAGAAAAATACCTGCAAAGGGCTATTCAGAGAATCTAAACTAGGTATCTTAATATAAATCGTGTGAATATTCCTGCCTTTCCCATCAAAATCAGAAATTCTCTATTTTAAAAATTAAGAATGTTGCTACATTATTAATGTGTTAACGTAAGAAACCTACGGAGAACAAAGAACAGCACTAAATGCATATTTGACTCTAGATTTACAAAGACCTACTGAAAAGCTACTGAAATACATAATAATGATATGGTTGGAGGAGGAGAGACACTTCCTAGCCCAATCCCAAGAGAAAATATCACTTAAAAATGACAAACTCCCTCCTGTACAACCCATTCAGGATTGAATGGCAGTGTCAGGCAGTGAAATGACAGCCCTTAGAAACCAGATGCCTTTAGGTTATAATGGGACAGCAAGAAATGACTTATCATATGCATCAGCGAAACACACCCTTGACAGATAAATATTTTTCATCTGTCAGACACTGTCCACTCACCAAAAAAACTGACAGGGGAGGACAGTGTCAGCCTGTGACACATCAGTCTCCAATAATGTTTGACCCACCTCTTTCCTGCCTACCTACAAAAATTTTGAAAATAGAAAGTTAACTTTACAGGTTTGGGGTGTTCACATCTACTGTTAAAAAAACAACCCCACAGCTTAAATGGTACTAGTTAATTATCATAGAAAAAAAGTCTGTTTCGTATCACTTATCTGTGAAAATCTCATGTTCTTAGAAAACAACTCTCTTAATAATACAGGCAAATATTTCCTCAAACTACAGAGGAATGGTTGAATTTTTTTCAACTTAGCTACATGAACTATTTTACTACAAAGAAAATTGTTGTTACTTGAGGAGTGTTTCCTGTGCTTTCTCTCCATCTTCAACCTTTTTAGTACTTTTCTTGTCTTCCTGGGTTGATTTTTTGTTTTAATTTGAAAGCAGTTCAGACCAGCACAGCTACTTTCATTTAATCTCAGTACCGGCCCATGACAAAACCTTTTTTTCTCCCCCCCCCCCCCCCCCCCCACTCCATCAGTCGGATCAGGGAGGTCAAGCACAACTCTGGGAATAATGGCTAATATCTTGCTGCTACTTCAGAGGATAGAGTATATACAATTCACTCGATCGCTTCAGTGGGGTGCAGGTTTTTCGCATTATTGTATCAAAGTCTCTGGAAGGTAATATTTGCTTTTCTTCTCTCCAGACAAATTAAAAACCATATGGAAAACTGAAACTGCATGACACACAACACTTAGTAGATTCTATAAATTATATCTCTAAATACCTATATGTGATATATCATTATATAGAAAATACACAACATGGCAAAGACTCTTAGAGCTATAAAATATTTCAATTTTTATAAATGCAGTATTCCCAGATGGCTCTACTGATTAGAACCAAACATTAAACTATAACTGCATTAGCTGATTGATCAGAAGATTAATCACAGGAGAATTACACAGTTCCCAAGATCCCTGCTTTGCAAGATGCTGAGACTACTCGACAGAAATAAGGTGACCAATATCACTCAGTTCCATCATTCCCTCAAGTAATTTTCTCCTGCTTACTTCTTCCAGGGTAACACTTCACAGTTTTCTTACAAGTTAACATTAGCACTCTTTATGTGGCGTGTTTATGTATGGATCTCTATGTATGTGCAGAGAAATACACATATACAAAGATGTTTTGACAGGTAAGTCTAAATTGGATGTGAATATACTCACAGCATTCATTAGCTTCTAAGTTTTCCAGCTGATACAAGAATGAATTATCTGAAAATACCATGTCATATTCAATAATTTTACAAAGTCAGAAAAATCTAAAGCAAACCCCAGATTTTTTTTCCGCAAGAAAATGCAGAATCACGTTAGCAAGACATCAGAGGTTCAGGTCAAACTGGGCTTCCCAAAGATTTGTTAGGAAATTTGCATCAAAAGCATCCAAAGCTTTATTTTTTTAAAAAAACTATAGCTACATGGTACTTACCTTTAAGCCTCAAAACACAGCAGCTAGAGATTAATCCATACAATAAAGAAGACACTAAATACCCCCAGGATGTAGTTATCCCAAATTGGGGCAATCCACTACCACATGGTTTGAAATGTCGCAATAATTTCCAGCCAATAAAACCTTACAAATGAAAATCCATTATTCATGGAGGTAATCCCTCTGAAAGTATGAGCACTCAATAGAATTTGTTACTATAATATTATAACAAAGTGTTTTGAGGATTTATACATCTAGGTCCTGATTTATGCCCAGCATTCATGCTCTGAACCAAACAATCTAAAAAGAGGAGGATTTCATTCAGTAGTCCATGTGCCTATGCCAGGAAGGAAGTTCTACTATTCATAACATCCTACACACCAATTGTAAGTTCAGCCTGAAAACGAAGTTTTTAAGTTAGAAGAGGAATCTTTCCAATCTGCCAAATCTAAGTGGCTACAGCTAGAGGTATTTTCAAGACGTGTTTTCAGTGTGTTACATCTGTTCACTGCCTTTCGGAGAGGCATGGCACATCCTCATCTTGCCAAGCCCCTCGGCTGCCAGTACTGCTGTCACACCGCATTTGAAGAGCAACAACATCCAGGGAAGTGACTGAAGGTACTTCATTACTCTACTTCGTATATTTAGGGAGGTAACAGCACACGTACCCAACTGCAGCTCAGTCAATGCCATGCGTGGGGCAGCGACAGATGCACTAGCAAACAGCTATATGCAGTCCAATGCCTGGATGTGACTGAATGAGATATGAATGACAATATCACCAGAGAATGGTGCATCACCTCTAGAGAAATGTATCCCATTAAGAAGCCTTGCTTTTGGGATTTAAAAGGAAATTTAATCTATATAATATTTATGCAACATTCAAATGTCCTCCCAGTGTCATGGGCTTTGTTTTTTTTTACATTTTCAATGAAGAAAGAATACTTGTATTTTGTTTTTATTTGAATTACTGTCGTGGTTTAACCCCAGCCAGCAACTAAGCACCAGGCAGCTGCTCACTCACTTCCCCCCCACCCAGTGGCATGGGGGAGAGAATCGGGAGGAAAAAGGTAAAACTCGTGGGTTGAGACAAGAACAGTTTAATAGGACAGAAAGGAAGAAACTAATAGTGATAATAACAATAATAAAATGACAATAATAATAATAAAAGAATTGGAATATACAAAACAACTGACGCACAACGCGATTGCTCTCCACTTGCTGACGGATGCCCAGTTAGTTCCTGAGCAGTGATGTGCCCAGCCTGGCCAACTCCCCCCAGTTTATATACTGGGCAT